>NW_027422623.1:321940-531565 GCF_048934315.1 Petromyzon marinus
GTGTGTGTGTGTGTGTGCGTGTGTGTGCGCGTGTGTGTGTGCGTGTGCACGTGTGTGTGTGCGTGTGCGTGCGTGTGTTTGAGTGTGTTTGTGCGTGTGTGCGTGTGCGTGCGTGTGTTTGAGTGTGTGTGTGCGTGTGTCTTAGTGCGTGTGTGTGCGTGTGTTTGAGTGTGTTTGTGCGTGTGTGCGTGTGTGTGCGTGCCGGGAAAGGTCCTGGCAAGGATTATTCAACATCGCTTTGCCAGGAACGCTGAGGAGAGGCTTGCGGAGCCCCAATGCGGTTTCAGGAAAGGGCGGTCCTGCACAGATGCCATATTTTCTGTCCGTCTGCTACAGCAGTGGTGTAGGGAATTCCAACAAGACCTACATCTCTGCTTTATTGACCTGGTCAAGGCCTATGATACCATCAGTAGGCCTGGGCTCTGGGTCGTTCTTCGTGCTTTTGGAGTACCTGACCCTCTGCTCAGGATCATTAAGGACCTTCATGATGGCGAGCGGGCCCGGGTAAAACTACGTGGCCGGCAGTCAGAGCCATTCCCTGTACACCTTGGGGTGCGACAGGGATGTCCTCTGGCTCCCACATTATTTAACATCTATTTTGACCACGTAGTTCGTGAAGCCTTCAATAGCTGTACCGGGGGAATCTCCATATGGTACAGATATAATGGGAGGCTGATCGATGCCCGGGTGCGGTCAATTGATGGCTCCCTATTGCTCAACTACGTTATGTATGCTGATGATTTGGTAATAGCTGCTCATTCCGAGGAGGAGTTGGAGACGCTGCTGCTGAGACTGGAGCGTGCCACTAAGAGATGGGGCCTTACCATCAGCCCCACCAAAACTAAGCACCTGCCTGGGTATTTTGTACCATCGGACACTCCACCACCACAACTCCCAATCGGTGATGGGGCAGTTGTGGAGAGAGTGGAGAGTTTCCCATACCTGGGCAGTGTGCTTATGACCGGCTCCAGTTTAACAGCAGAGGTCTCACTCCGAATCAGTCGAGCGGCAATATCTTTTCATCGGCTGCGTAACGCTGTGTGGAAGCTACCTGGTTTGTCGCTCCGCACTAAGCTTCAGGTCTTCTCGGCCACGGTCATTCCCTCCCTTCTCTATGCTTGCGAAACGTGGACCCCCCTAATGGAACATCTTCGCCGGTTAGAAACATTTAGGCTGGCCTGCCTACGATCCATCCTGGGTTTAACCACACTGGATTGTGTGAGGAGCTCACAAATCCTTGAAAGATCTGGGCAAGGTCCCATCGGTGAGCTCCTCCGGCGGGGAAGGCTGCGATGGCTGGGTCATGTAGCCCGCATGCCCAGCCACTGCATGCCGAAACAGCTTTTGTTCGGCCGGATTAAGGGGGCTAAGCGGGCGCGGCACGGGCTAGAGAAGAGATGGAGTGTTGTGGTACGGGAGGACGTGGAGCTGAGTGGACTTGCCGATGACCGGTACCAGCGGTGTCAAGATCGGCCTCTGTGGAGGAGGCTCGTGAAGGATGCTACTGGGCAGTTGGAGGCAGTCGCCCTCCAACAACAACGGAGGGCGGAGGAGCGACGCTCAGAACAACGAGCGGAGTGCCGGGTGGCTAAAGCACAGCAGGTTGGCACAGTAGGGGGCACAGGTGGTGCATCAGCCAGTCATCTCAGTCAGTCGACCCGTGGCACTTGGGTCTGCCCCGTGACCTCCTGCCAGCAGGCGTTCAACACTTCACGTGGCCTCAGGGTGCACATAGCCTGGCACAAGCGTCGTGGTGACGTCACCGCCACTTAGTGGCGAATGGCGGTTGTTGTTGTGTGTGTGTATGTGTGTGTCTGTGTGTGTGTGTGTGCGCGTGTGTGTGTGTGTGTGTGTGCGCGTGTGTGTGTGTGTGTGTTTGAGTGTGTGTGTTTGAGTGTGTGTGTGCGCGTCTGTGTGTGTGCGTGTGTTTGAGTGTGTGTGTGTGTGCGCGTCTGTGTGTGTGTGTGCATGTCTTTGAGTGTGTGTGTGTGCGTGTGTGTGTGCGTGTGTTTGTGTGTGTGTGTGTGCGTGTGTTTGAGTGTGTGTGTGTGCGTGTGCGTGTGTTTGAGTGTGTGTGTGTGTGTGTGTTTGAGTGTGTGTGTGCGTGTGTTTGAGTGTGTGTGTGTGTGCGCGTCTGTGTGTGTGTGTGCATGTCTTTGAGTGTGTGTGTGTGTGCGTGTGTGTGTGCGTGTGTTTGAGTGTGTGCGTGTGTTTGTGTGTGTGTGTGTGTGCGTGTGTTTGAGTGTGTGTGTGTGTGCGTGTGTTTGAGTGTGTGTGTGTGTGCGTGTGTTTGAGTGTGTGTGTGTGTGCGTGTGTTTGAGTGTGTGTGTGTGTGCGCGTCTGTGTGTGTGTGTGCATGTCTTTGAGTGTGTGTGTGTGTGCGTGTGTGTGTGCGTGTGTTTGAGTGTGTGTGTGTGTGCGTGTGTGTGTGTGTGTGCGTGTGTGTGTGCGTGTGTTTGAGTGTGTGTGTGTGTGCGTGTGTGTGTGTGTGTTTGAGTGTGTGTGTGTGCGTGTGTGTGTGTGTGCGTGTGTTTGAGTGTGTGTGTGTGTGCGTGTGTTTGAGTGTGTGTGTGTGTGCGTGTGTTTGAGTGTGTGTGTGTGTGTGCGTGTGTTTGAGTGTGTGTGTGTGTGCGCGTCTGTGTGTGTGTGTGCGTCTGTGTGTGTGTGTGTGCGTGTGTGCGTGTGTTTGAGTGTGTGTGTGTGTGCGCGTCTGTGTGTGTGTGTGCGTGTGTGTGTGCGTGTGTTTGAGTGTGTGTGTGTGTGCGCGTCTGTGTGTGTGTGCGTGTGTTTGAGTGTGTGTGTGTGTGCGCGTCTGTGTGTGTGTGTGTGTGTGCGTGTGTGCGTGTGTTTGAGTGTGTGTGTGTGTGCGTGTGTTTGAGTGTGTGTGTGTGTGTGTGCGCGTCTGTGTGTGTGTGTGTGTGTGTTTGAGTGTGTGTGTGTGTGCGTGTGTTTGAGTGTGTGTGTGTGTGCGCGTCTGTGTGTGTGTGTGTGCGCGTCTGTGTGTGCGTGTGTGTGTGTGTTTGAGTGTGTGTGTGCGTGTGTGTTTGAGTGTGTGTGTGCGTGTGTTTGAGTGTGTGTGTGTGTGTGTGTTTGAGTGTGTGTGTGCGTGTGTTTGAGTGTGTGTGTGTGTGTGTTTGAGTGTGTGTGTGCGTGTGTTTGAGTGTGTGTGTGTGTGTGTGTTTGAGTGTGTGTGTGCGTGTGTTTGAGTGTGTGTGTGTGCGCGTCTGTGTGTGTGTGTGCATGTCTTTGAGTGTGTGTGTGTGTGCGTGTGTTTGAGTGTGTGTGTGCGTGTGTTTGAGTGTGTGTGTGTGCGCGTCTGTGTGTGTGTGTGCATGTCTTTGAGTGTGTGTGTGTGTGCGTGTGTTTGAGTGTGTGTGTGTGTGCGCGTCTGTGTGTGTGTGTGCGTGTGTTTGAGTGTGTGTGTGTGCGTGTGTTTGAGTGTGTGTGTGTGCGTGTGTGTGTGTTTGAGTGTGTGTGTGTGTGTGCGTGTGTGTGTGTGCGTGTTTGAGTGTGTGTGTGTGTGTGCGTGTGTGTGTGCGTGTGTGTGTGTGCTGCAGGGTGAGATGGTGAACAACATTGAGCACAATGTGGAGAACTCTGTGGACTACGTGGGCCAGGCCAAGGAGCAGACTAAGAAGGCCGTCAAGATGCAGACCAAGACACGTAAGGTGAGACGGCCACCTGACTACTAGCACACTCACTCACTAGTACACTCACTCACTAGCACACTCACTAGTACACTCACTCACTAGTACACTCACTAGTACACTCACTCACTAGTACACTCACTAGTACACTCACTAGTACACTCACTCATTAACACACTCACTAGTACACTCACTAGTACACTCACTAGTACACTCACTAGTACACTCACTAGTACACTCACTAGCACACTCACTCACTAGTACACTCACTAGTACACTCACTCACTAGTACACTCACTAGTACACTCACTCACTAGTACACTCACTAGTACACTCACTAGTACACTCACTCATTAACACACTCACTAGTACACTCACTAGTACACTCACTAGTACACTCACTAGTACACTCACTAGTACACTCACTAGCACACTCACTCACTAGTACACTCACTAGTACACTCACTAGTACACTCACTAGTACACTCACTCACTAGTACACTCACTAGCACACTCACTCACTAGTACACTCACTCACTAGCACACTCACTCACTAGCACACTCACTCACTAGTACACTCACTAGTACACTCACTCACTAGTACACTCACTAGTGCACTCACTCACTAGTACACTCACTAGTACACTCACTCATTAACACACCCACTAGTACACTCACTAGTGCACTCACTAGTACACTCACTCACTAGTACACTCACTAGTGCACTCACTCACTAGTACACTCACTCACTAGTACACTCACTCACTAGTACACTCACTAGTACACTCACTCACTAGTACACTCACTAGTACACTCACTAGTACACTCACTCATTAACACACTCACTCATTAACACACTCACTAGTACACTCACTAGTACACTCACTAGTACACTCACTCATTAACACACTCACTCATTAACACACTCACTAGTACACTCACTAGTACACTCACTAGCACACTCACTAGTACACTCACTAGTACACTCACTAGTACACTCACTCATTAACACACTCACTCATTAACACACTCACTAGTACACTCACTAGTACACTCACTAGTACACTCACTCATTAACACACTCACTCATTAACACACTCACTAGTACACTCACTAGTACACTCACTAGTACACTCACTCATTAACACACTCACTAGTACACCCACTAGTACACTCACTAGTGCACTCACTAGTACACTCACTTGTACACTCACTAGTACACTCACTCACTAGTACACTCACTAGTACACTCACTAGTACACTCACTAGTACACTCACTAGTACACTCACTAGTACACCCACTAGTACACTCACTTGTACACTCACTAGCACACTCACTCACTAGTACACCCACTAGTACACTCACTAGCACACTCACTAGCACACTCACTAGTACACTCACTCACTAGTACACTCACTAGTACACTCACTAGTGCACTCACTCACTAGTACACTCACTCACTCGTACACTCACTCACTAGTACACTCACTAGTACACTCACTCACTAGTACACTCACTAGTACACTCACTAGTACACTCACTAGTACACTCACTCACTCGTACACTCACTCACTAGTACACTCACTAGTACACTCACTCACTAGTACACTCACTAGTACACTCACTAGTACACTCACTAGTACACTCACTCACTAGTACACTCACTAGTACACTCACTAGTACACTCACTAGTACACTCACTCACTAGTACACTCACTCACTAGTACACTCACTCACTAGTACACTCACTAGTGCACTCACTCACTAGTACACTCACTAGTACACTCACTAGTACACTCACTCACTAGTACACTCACTAGCACACTCACTAGTACACTCACTCACTAGTACACTCACTAGTGCACTCACTCACTAGTACACTCACTCACTAGTACACTCACTCACTAGTACACTCACTAGTACACTCACTCACTAGTACACTCACTAGTACACTCACTAGTACACTCACTCATTAACACACTCACTCATTAACACACTCACTAGTACACTCACTAGTACACTCACTAGTACACTCACTCATTAACACACTCACTCATTAACACACTCACTAGTACACTCACTAGTACACTCACTAGCACACTCACTAGTACACTCACTAGTACACTCACTAGTACACTCACTCATTAACACACTCACTCATTAACACACTCACTAGTACACTCACTAGTACACTCACTAGTACACTCACTCATTAACACACTCACTCATTAACACACTCACTAGTACACTCACTAGTACACTCACTAGTACACTCACTCATTAACACACTCACTAGTACACCCACTAGTACACTCACTAGTGCACTCACTAGTACACTCACTTGTACACTCACTAGTACACTCACTCACTAGTACACTCACTAGTACACTCACTAGCACACTCACTAGTACACTCACTAGTACACTCACTAGTACACTCACTAGTACACCCACTAGTACACTCACTTGTACACTCACTAGCACACTCACTCACTAGTACACCCACTAGTACACTCACTAGCACACTCACTAGCACACTCACTAGTACACTCACTCACTAGTACACTCACTAGTACACTCACTAGTGCACTCACTCACTAGTACACTCACTCACTCGTACACTCACTCACTAGTACACTCACTCACTAGTACACTCACTCATTAACACACTCACTAGTACACTCACTAGCACACTCACTAGTACACTCACTAGTACACTCACTAGTACACTCACTCACTAGTACACTCACTAGTACACTCACTTACTAGTACACTCACTAGTACACTCACTAGTACACTCACTCACTAGTACACTCACTCACTAGTACACTCACTAGTACACTCACTAGTGCACTCACTCACTAGTACACTCACTCACTCGTACACTCACTCACTAGTACACTCACTCACTAGTACACTCACTCATTAACACACTCACTAGTACACTCACTAGCACACTCACTAGTACACTCACTAGTACACTCACTAGTACACTCACTCACTAGTACACTCACTAGTACACTCACTTACTAGTACACTCACTAGTACACTCACTAGTACACTCACTCACTAGTACACTCACTCACTAGTACACTCACTAGTACACTCACTAGTGCACTCACTAGTGCACTCACTAGTACACTCACACATTAACACACTCACTAGTACACTCACTAGTACACTCACTAGCACACTCACTAGTACACTGACTAGTACACTCACTCACTAGTACACTCACTAGTACACTCACTAGTACACTCACTAGTACACTCACTCATTAACACACTCACTAGTACACTCACTCATTAACACACTCACTAGTACACCCACTAGTACACTCACTCACTAGCTATCAACGAAGATTCAATCTCCATTTGAAGCTTTGCCGTGACTGCAGGTTATCTATCCTGTTGAGTCACCACGTCGGTAGCACGGCAAAAACCTTGGATTGCGAGTAGCTTGGTACAGTATGTACCCTTTGTCTGCCGGGTGTCACGTGATCACAGCCGAGCCAATGGTTCCTCTCTCTCGCTGCGGGATTGTGGGTAATCGTCATCTCCCAAGCTCGGTCTCAGTCGTAATAGTGAACATCCGTGCGAGCGTTTGCTGTTTACCACAGTACTATAGTGTTGTGACCACGTGTGTACTGTTTACTATAGTACTATAGTGTTGTGACCACGTGTATACTGTTTACTATAGTACTATAGTGTTGTGACCACGTGTATACTGTTTACTATAGTACTATAGTGTTGTGACCACGTGTATACTGTTTACTACAGTACTATAGTGTTGTGACCACGTGTATACTGTTTACTATAGTACTATAGTGTTGTGACCACGTGTATACTGTTTACTACAGTACTATAGTGTTGTGACCACGTGTGTACTGTTTACTATAGTACTATAGTGTTGTGACCACGTGTGTACTGTTTACTATAGTACTATAGTGTTGTGACTACGTGTATACTGTTCACTATAGTACTATAGTGTTGTGACCACGTGTATACTGTTTACTATAGTACTATAGTGTTGTGACCACGTGTGTACTGTTTACTATAGTACTATAGTGTTGTGACCATGTGTATACTGTTTACTATAGTACTATAGTGTTGTGACCACGTGTATACTGTTTACTATAGTACTATAGTGTTGTGACCACGTGTATACTGTTTACTATAGTACTATAGTGTTGTGACCACGTGTGTACTGTTTACTATAGTACTATAGTGTTGTGACCACGTGTATACTGTTTACTATAGTACTATAGTGTTGTGACCACGTGTATACTGTTTACTACAGTACTATAGTGTTGTGACCACGTATATACTGTTTACTATAGTACTATAGTGTTGTGACCACGTATATACTGTTTACTACAGTACTATAGTGTTGTGACTACGTGTATACTGTTTACTATAGTACTATAGTGTTGTAACCACGTGTATACTATTTACTATAGTACTATAGTGTTGTGACTACGTGTATACTGTTTACTACAGTACTATAGTGTTGTGACTACGTGTATACTGTTTACTACAGTACTATAGTGTTGTAACCACGTGTATACTGTTTACTATAGTACTATAGTGTTGTTACCACGTGTATACTGTTTACTATAGTACTATAGTGTTGTGACCACGTGTATACTGTTTACTACAGTACTATAGTGTTGTGACCACGTGTATACTGTTTACTATAGTACTATAGTGTTGTGACCACGTGTATACTGTTTACTATAGTACTATAGTGTTGTGACCACGTGTATACTGTTTACTATAGTACTATAGTGTTGTGACCATGTGTGTACTGTATACTACAGTACTATAGTGTTGTGACCACGTGTGTACTGTTTACTATAGTACTATAGTGTTGTGACCACGTGTATACTGTTTACTATAGTACTATAGTGTTGTGACCACGTGTATACTGTTTACTACAGTACTATAGTGTTGTGACCACGTGTATACTGTTTACTATAGTACTATAGTGTTGTGACCACGTGTATACTGTTTACTACAGTACTATAGTGTTGTGACCACGTATATACTGTTTACTATAGTACTATAGTGTTGTGACCACGTATATACTGTTTACTACAGTACTATAGTGTTGTGACCACGTGTATACTGTTTACTATAGTACTATAGTGTTGTGACCACGTGTATACTGTTTACTATAGTACTATAGTGTTGTGACCACGTGTATACTGTTTACTACAGTACTATAGTGTTGTGACCACGTGTATACTGTTTACTATAGTACTATAGTGTTGTGACCACGTGTATACTGTTTACTATAGTACTATAGTGTTGTGACCACGTGTATACTGTTTACTATAGTACTATAGTGTTGTGACCACGTGTATACTGTTTACTACAGTACTATAGTGTTGTGACCACGTGTGTACTGTTTACTACAGTACTATAGTGTTGTGAACACGTGTATACTGTTTACTGTAGTACTATAGTGTTGTGACCACGTGTGTACTGTTTACTATAGTACTATAGTGTTGTGACCACGTGTATACTGTTTACTATAGTACTATAGTGTTGTTGATATTACGAGTGTTTTGATATTACGAGTGCTTTGATATACGAGTGTTTTGATATACGAGTGCTTTGATATTACGAGTGTTTTGATATACGAGTGCTTTGATATACGAGTGCTTTGATATGCGAGTGTTTTGATATGCGAGTCCTTTGATGTTACGAGTGCTTTGATATACGATTGCTTTGATATACGAGTGTTTTGATATGCGAGTCCTTTGATGTTACGAGTGCTTTGATATACGAGTGTTTTGATATGCGAGTGTTTTGATATGCGAGTGTTTTGATATGCGAGTGTTTTGATATGCGAGTCCTTTGATGTTACGAGTGCTTTGATATACGAGTGTTTTGATATGCGAGTCCTTTGATATTACGAGTGTTTTGATATACGAGTGTTTTGATATACGAGTGTTTTGATATGCGAGTGTTTTGATATGCGAGTCCTTTGATGTTACGAGCGCTTTGATATACGAGTGCTTTGATATACGAGTGTTTTGATATGCGAGTCCTTTGATATGCGAGTCCTTTGATATTACGAGTGTTTTGATATACGAGTGTTTTAATATACGAGTGTTTTGATATGCGAGTGTTTTGATATGCGAGTGCTTTGATATTACGAGTGGTTTGATATACGAGTGTTTTGATGTACGAGTGCTTTGATGTACGAGTGCTTTGATATTACGAATGCTTTGATATACGAGTGTTTTGATATATGAGTGTTTTGATATACGAGTGTTTTGATATTACGAGTGTTTTGATATTACGAGTGCTTTGATATACGAGTGTTTTGATATACGAGTGCTTTGATATTACGAGTGCTTTGATATACGAGTGTTTTAATATGCGAGTGCTTTGATATGCGAGTGCTTTGATATATACGAGTGTTTTGATATACGAGTGTTTTGATGTACGAGTGCTTTGATATTACGAGTGTCTTGATATACGAGTGCTTTGATATACGAGTGCTTTGATATTACGAATGCTTTGATATACGAGTGCTTTGATATTACAAGTGTTTTGATATACGAGTGCTTTGATATTACGAGTGCCTTAATATACGAGTGCCTTGATATACGAGTGTTTTGATATGCGAGTGTTTTGATATTATGAGTGCCTTGATATACGAGTGGTTTGATATTACGAGTGCTTTGATATACGAGTGTTTTGATATAGAAGTGTTTTGATATTACAAGTGCTTTCATATACAAGTGCTTTGATATACGAGTGCTTTGATATACGAGTGCTTTGATATGCGAATGCTTTGATATGCGAGTGCTTTGATATGCGAGTGCTTTGATATGCGAGTGCTTTGATATACGAGTGCTTTGATATGCGAGTGCTTTGATATACGAGTGTTTTGATATGCGAGTGTTTTGGTATACAAGTCCTTTGATATGCGAGTCCTTTGATATGCGAGTGCTTTGATATGCGAGTGCTTTGATATGCGAGTCCTTTGATATGCGAGTCCTTTGATATGCGAGTCCTTTGATATGCGAGTGCTTTGATATGCGAGTGCTTTGATATGCGAGTGCTTTGATATGCGAGTGCTTTGATATGCGAGTGCTTTGATATACGAGTGTTTTGATATGCGAGTGTTTTGGTATACAAGTCCTTTGATATGCGAGTGCTTTGATATGCGAGTGCTTTGATATGCGAGTCCTTTGATATGCGAGTGCTTTGATATGCGAGTGCGTTGATATCCGAGTGCTTTGATATACGAGTGCTTTGATATACGAGTGTTTTGATATGCGAGTCCTTTGATATGCGAGTGCTTTGATATACAAGTGCTTTGATATGCGAGTGCTTTGATATGCGAGTGCTTTGATATACGAGTGTTTTGATATGCGAGTGCTTTGATATACAAGTGCTTTGATATGCGAGTGCTTTGATATGCGAGTGCTTTGATATACGAGGGCTTTGATATACGAGTGATTTGATATACGAGTCCTTTGATGTTACGAGTGTTTTGATATACGAGTGTTTTGATATACGAGTGTTTTGATATGCGAGTCCTTTGATGTTACGAGCGCTTTGATATACGAGTGCTTTGATATACGAGTGTTTTGATATGCGAGTCCTTTGATATGCGAGTCCTTTGATATTACGAGTGTTTTGATATACGAGTGTTTTGATATGCGAGTGTTTTGATATGCGAGTGCTTTGATATTACGAGTGCTTTGATATACGAGTGTTTTGATGTACGAGTGCTTTGATGTACGAGTGCTTTGATATTACGAATGCTTTGATATACGAGTGTTTTGATATATGAGTGTTTTGATATACGAGTGTTTTGATATTACGAGTGTTTTGATATTACGAGTGCTTTGATATACGAGTGTTTTGATATACGAGTGCTTTGATATTACGAGTGCTTTGATATACGAGTGTTTTAATATGCGAGTGCTTTGATATGCGAGTGCTTTGATATATACGAGTGTTTTGATATACGAGTGTTTTGATGTACGAGTGCTTTGATATTACGAGTGTCTTGATATACGAGTGTTTTGATGTACGAGTGCTTTGATATTACGAATGCTTTGATATACGAGTGCTTTGATATTACAAGTGTTTTGATATACGAGTGCTTTGATATTACGAGTGCCTTAATATACGAGTGCCTTGATATACGAGTGTTTTGATATGCGAGTGTTTTGATATTATGAGTGCCTTGATATACGAGTGGTTTGATATTACGAGTGCTTTGATATACGAGTGCTTTGATATACGAGTGTTTTGATATACGAGTGTTTTGATATTACAAGTGCTTTCATATACAAGTGCTTTGATATACGAGTGCTTTGATATACGAGTGCTTTGATATGCGAATGCTTTGATATGCGAGTGCTTTGATATGCGAGTGCTTTGATATGCGAGTGCTTTGATATACGAGTGCTTTGATATGCGAGTGCTTTGATATACGAGTGTTTTGATATGCGAGTGTTTTGGTATACGAGTCCTTTGATATGCGAGTCCTTTGATATGCGAGTGCTTTGATATGCGAGTGCTTTGATATGCGAGTCCTTTGATATGCGAGTCCTTTGATATGCGAGTCCTTTGATATGCGAGTGCTTTGATATATGAGTGTTTTGATATGCGAGTCCTTTGATATGCGAGTGCTTTGATATGCGAGTGCTTTGATATGCGAGTGCTTTGATATGCGAGTGCTTTGATATGCGAGTGCTTTGATATACGAGTGCTTTGATATGCGAGTGCTTTGATATACGAGTGTTTTGATATGCGAGTGTTTTGGTATACAAGTCCTTTGATATGCGAGTGCTTTGATATGCGAGTGCTTTGATATGCGAGTCCTTTGATATGCGAGTGCTTTGATATGCGAGTGCTTTGATATGCGAGTGCGTTGATATCCGAGTGCTTTGATATACGAGTGCTTTGATATACGAGTGTTTTGATATGCGAGTCCTTTGATATGCGAGTGCTTTGATATACGAGTGCTTTGATATACGAGTGCTTTGATATACGAGTGTTTTGATATGCGAGTCCTTTGATATACGAGTGTTTTGATATACGAGTGCTTTGATATACGAGTGTTTTGATATGCGAGTCCTTTGATATACGAGTGTTTTGATATGCGAGTCCTTTGATATGCGAGTGCTTTGATATGCGAGTGCGTTGATATCCGAGTGCTTTGATATACGAGTGCTTTGATATACGAGTGTTTTGATATGCGAGTCCTTTGATATACGAGTGTTTTGATATACGAGTGCTTTGATATGCGAGTGCTTTGATATGCGAGTGCTTTGATATACGAGTGTTTTGATATGCGAGTGCTTTGATATACAAGTGCTTTGATATGCGAGTGCTTTGATATGCGAGTGCTTTGATATACGAGGGCTTTGATATACGAGTGATTTGATATACGAGTGCTTTGATATTACGAGTGCTTTGATATGCGAGTGTTTTGGTATACAAGTCCTTTGATATGCGAGTCCTTTGATATGCGAGTGCTTTGATATGCGAGGGCTTTGATATACGAGTGATTTGATATACGAGTGCTTTGATATTACGAGTGCTTTGATATACGAGTGCTTTGATATACGAGTGATTTGATATTACGAGTGCTTTGATATACGAGTGTTTTAATATACGAGTGCTTTGATATTACGAGTGCTTTGATATACGAGTGTTTTGATATACGAGTGTTTTGATATACGAGTGCTTTGATATTACGAGTGCTTTGATATACGAGTGCTTTGATATACGAGTGATTTGTTATTACAAGTGCTTTAATATTACGAGTGCTTTGATATACGAGTGCTTTGATATACGAGTGCTTTGATATTACGAGTGCTTTGATATACGAGTGTTTTGATATACGAGTGTTTTGATATACGAGTGCTTTGATATTACGAGTGCTTTGATATACGAGTGCTTTGATATACGAGTGTTTTGATATGCGAGTGCTTTAATATTACGAGTGCTTTGATATACGAGTGCTTTGATATACGAGTGCTTTGATATTACGAGTGCTTTGATATACGAGTGTTTTGATATACGAGTGTTTTGATATACGAGTGCTTTGATATTACGAGTGCTTTGATATACGAGTGCTTTGATATACGAGTGATTTGATATTACAAGTGCTTTAATATTACGAGTGCTTTGATATACGAGTGCTTTGATATGCGAGTGCTTTAATATTACGAGTGCTTTGATATACGAGTGCTTTGATATACGAGTGCTTTGATATTACGAGTGCTTTGATATACGAGTGTTTTGATATACGAGTGTTTTGATATTACGAGTGCTTTGATATTACGAGTGCTTTGATATACGAGTGTTTTGATATACGAGTGCTTTGATATTACGAGTGCTTTGATATACGAGTGTTTTGATATACGAGTGCTTTGATATTACGAGTGCTTTGATATACGAGTGTTTTGATATACGAGTGTTTTGATATTACGAGTGCTTTGATATTACGAGTGCTTTGATATACGAGTGTTTTGATATACGAGTGCTTTGATATTACGAGTGCTTTCATATACGAGTGTTTTGATATACGAGTGTTTTGATATACGAGTGTTTTTATATACGAGTGTTTTGATATACGAGTGTTTTGATATACGAGTGCTTTGATATTACGAGTGCTTTGATATTACGAGTGCTTTGATATTACGAGTGCTTTGATATACGAGTGTTTTGATATACGAGTGCTTTGATATTACGAGTGCTTTGATATTACGAGTGCTTTGATATACGAGTGTTTTGATATACGAGTGCTTTGATATTACGAGTGCTTTGATATACGAGTGTTTTGATATACGAGTGTTTTGATATTACGAGTGCTTTGATATTACGAGTGCTTTGATATACGAGTGTTTTGATATACGAGTGCTTTGATATTACGAGTGCTTTGATATACGAGTGTTTTGATATACGAGTGTTTTGATATACGAGTGTTTTGATATACGAGTGTTTTGATATACGAGTGTTTTGATATACGAGTGCTTTGATATTACGAGTGCTTTGATATTACGAGTGCTTTGATATTACGAGTGCTTTGATATACGAGTGTTTTGATATACGAGTGCTTTGATATTACGAGTGCTTTGATATACGAGTGTTTTGATATACGAGTGTTTTGATATTACGAGTGCTTTGATATTACGAGTGCTTTGATATACGAGTGTTTTGATATACGAGTGCTTTGATATTACGAGTGCTTTGATATACGAGTGTTTTGATATACGAGTGTTTTGATATACGAGTGTTTTGATATACGAGTGTTTTGATATACGAGTGTTTTGATATACGAGTGCTTTGATATTACGAGTGCTTTGATATACGAGTGCTTTGATATACGAGTGTTTTGATATGCGAGTGCTTTAATATTACGAGTGCTTTGATATACGAGTGCTTTGATATACGAGTGCTTTGATATACGAGTGTTTTGATATGCGAGTCCTTTGATGTTACGAGTGCTTTGATATACGAGTGTTTTGATATGCGAGTGTTTTGATATGCGAGTGTTTTGATATGCGAGTGTTTTGATATGCGAGTCCTTTGATGTTACGAGTGCTTTGATATACGAGTGTTTTGATATGCGAGTCCTTTGATATTACGAGTGTTTTGATATACGAGTGTTTTGATATACGAGTGTTTTGATATGCGAGTGTTTTGATATGCGAGTCCTTTGATGTTACGAGCGCTTTGATATACGAGTGCTTTGATATACGAGTGTTTTGATATGCGAGTCCTTTGATATGCGAGTCCTTTGATATTACGAGTGTTTTGATATACGAGTGTTTTGATATACGAGTGTTTTGATATGCGAGTGTTTTGATATGCGAGTGCTTTGATATTACGAGTGCTTTGATGTACGAGTGTTTTGATGTACGAGTGCTTTGATGTACGAGTGCTTTGATATTACGAATGCTTTGATATACGAGTGTTTTGATATATGAGTGTTTTGATATACGAGTGTTTTGATATTACGAGTGTTTTGATATTACGAGTGCTTTGATATACGAGTGTTTTGATATACGAGTGCTTTGATATTACGAGTGCTTTGATATACGAGTGTTTTAATATGCGAGTGCTTTGATATGCGAGTGCTTTGATATATACGAGTGTTTTGATATACGAGTGTTTTGATGTACGAGTGCTTTGATATTACGAGTGTCTTGATATACGAGTGCTTTGATATACGAGTGCTTTGATATTACGAATGCTTTGATATACGAGTGCTTTGATATTACAAGTGTTTTGATATACGAGTGCTTTGATATTACGAGTGCCTTAATATACGAGTGCCTTGATATACGAGTGTTTTGATATGCGAGTGTTTTGATATTATGAGTGCCTTGATATACGAGTGGTTTGATATTACGAGTGCTTTGATATACGAGTGCTTTGATATACGAGTGTTTTCATATACGAGTGTTTTGATATTACAAGTGCTTTCATATACAAGTGCTTTGATATACGAGTGCTTTGATATACGAGTGCTTTGATATGCGAATGCTTTGATATGCGAGTGCTTTGATATGCGAGTGCTTTGATATGCGAGTGCTTTGATATACGAGTGCTTTGATATGCGAGTGCTTTGATATACGAGTGTTTTGATATGCGAGTGTTTTGGTATACAAGTCCTTTGATATGCGAGTCCTTTGATATGCGAGTGCTTTGATATGCGAGTGCTTTGATATGCGAGTCCTTTGATATGCGAGTCCTTTGATATGCGAGTCCTTTGATATGCGAGTGCTTTGATATATGAGTGTTTTGATATGCGAGTCCTTTGATATGCGAGTGCTTTGATATGCGAGTGCTTTGATATGCGAGTGCTTTGATATGCGAGTGCTTTGATATACGAGTGCTTTGATATGCGAGTGCTTTGATATACGAGTGTTTTGATATGCGAGTGTTTTGGTATACAAGTCCTTTGATATGCGAGTGCTTTGATATGCGAGTGCTTTGATATGCGAGTCCTTTGATATGCGAGTGCTTTGATATGCGAGTGCTTTGATATGCGAGTGCGTTGATATCCGAGTGCTTTGATATACGAGTGTTTTGATATGCGAGTGCTTTGATATACGAGTGTTTTGATATGCGAGTCCTTTGATATGCGAGTGCTTTGATATACAAGTGCTTTGATATGCGAGTGCTTTGATATGCGAGTGCTTTGATATACGAGTGTTTTGATATGCGAGTGCTTTGATATACAAGTGCTTTGATATGCGAGTGCTTTGATATGCGAGTGCTTTGATATACGAGGGCTTTGATATACGAGTGATTTGATATACGAGTGCTTTGATATTACGAGTGCTTTGATATGCGAGTGTTTTGGTATACAAGTCCTTTGATATGCGAGTCCTTTGATATGCGAGTGCTTTGATATGCGAGGGCTTTGATATACGAGTGATTTGATATACGAGTGCTTTGATATTACGAGTGCTTTGATATACGAGTGTTTTGATATTACGAGTGCTTTGATATACGAGTGATTTGATATACGAGTGCTTTGATATTACGAGTGCTTTGATATACGAGTGTTTTAATATACGAGTGCTTTGATATTACGAGTGCTTTGATATACGAGTGTTTTGATATACGAGTGCTTTGATATTACGAGTGCTTTCATATACGAGTGTTTTGATATACGAGTGTTTTGATATACGAGTGTTTTGATATACGAGTGTTTTGATATACGAGTGTTTTGATATACGAGTGCTTTGATATTACGAGTGCTTTGATATTACGAGTGCTTTGATATTACGAGTGCTTTGATATACGAGTGTTTTGATATACGAGTGCTTTGATATTACGAGTGCTTTGATATTACGAGTGCTTTGATATACGAGTGTTTTGATATACGAGTGCTTTGATATTACGAGTGCTTTGATATACGAGTGTTTTGATATACGAGTGTTTTGATATTACGAGTGCTTTGATATTACGAGTGCTTTGATATACGAGTGTTTTGATATACGAGTGCTTTGATATTACGAGTGCTTTGATATACGAGTGTTTTGAAATACGAGTGTTTTGATATACGAGTGTTTTGATATACGAGTGTTTTGATATACGAGTGTTTTGATATACGAGTGTTTTGATATACGAGTGCTTTGATATTACGAGTGCTTTGATATTACGAGTGCTTTGATATTACGAGTGCTTTGATATACGAGTGTTTTGATATACGAGTGCTTTTATATTACGAGTGCTTTGATATACGAGTGTTTTGATATACGAGTGTTTTGATATTACGAGTGATTTGATATTACGAGTGCTTTGATATACGAGTGTTTTGATATACGAGTGCTTTGATATTACGAGTGCTTTGATATACGAGTGTTTTGATATACGAGTGTTTTGATATACGAGTGTTTTGATATACGAGTGTTTTGATATACGAGTGTTTTGATATACGAGTGTTTTGATATACGAGTGCTTTGATATTACGAGTGCTTTGATATACGAGTGCTTTGATATACGAGTGTTTTGATATGCGAGTGCTTTAATATTACGAGTGCTTTGATATACGAGTGCTTTGATATACGAGTGCTTTGATATACGAGTGTTTTGATATGCGAGTCCTTTGATGTTACGAGTGCTTTGATATACGAGTGTTTTGATATGCGAGTGTTTTGATATGCGAGTGTTTTGATATGCGAGTGTTTTGATATGCGAGTCCTTTGATGTTACGAGTGCTTTGATATACGAGTGTTTTGATATGCGAGTCCTTTGATATTACGAGTGTTTTGATATACGAGTGTTTTGATATACGAGTGTTTTGATATGCGGGTGTTTTGATATGCGAGTCCTTTGATGTTACGAGCGCTTTGATATACGAGTGCTTTGATATACGAGTGTTTTGATATGCGAGTCCTTTGATATGCGAGTCCTTTGATATTACGAGTGTTTTGATATACGAGTGTTTTGATATACGAGTGTTTTGATATGCGAGTGTTTTGATATGCGAGTGCTTTGATATTACGAGTGCTTTGATATACGAGTGTTTTGATGTACGAGTGCTTTGATGTACGAGTGCTTTGATATTACGAATGCTTTGATATACGAGTGTTTTGATATATGAGTGTTTTGATATACGAGTGTTTTGATATTACGAGTGTTTTGATATTACGAGTGCTTTGATATACGAGTGTTTTGATATACGAGTGCTTTGATATTACGAGTGCTTTGATATACGAGTGTTTTAATATGCGAGTGCTTTGATATGCGAGTGCTTTGATATATACGAGTGTTTTGATATACGAGTGTTTTGATGTACGAGTGCTTTGATATTACGAGTGTCTTGATATACGAGTGCTTTGATATACGAGTGCTTTGATATTACGAATGCTTTGATATACGAGTGCTTTGATATTACAAGTGTTTTGATATACGAGTGCTTTGATATTACGAGTGCCTTAATATACGAGTGCCTTGATATACGAGTGTTTTGATATGCGAGTGTTTTGATATTATGAGTGCCTTGATATACGAGTGGTTTGATATTACGAGTGCTTTGATATACGAGTGCTTTGATATACGAGTGTTTTGATATACGAGTGTTTTGATATTACAAGTGCTTTCATATACAAGTGCTTTGATATACGAGTGCTTTGATATACGAGTGCTTTGATATGCGAATGCTTTGATATGCGAGTGCTTTGATATACGAGTGCTTTGATATGCGAGTGCTTTGATATACGAGTGTTTTGATATGCGAGTGTTTTGGTATACAAGTCCTTTGATATGCGAGTCCTTTGATATGCGAGTCCTTTGATATGCGAGTGCTTTGATATGCGAGTCCTTTGATATGCGAGTCCTTTGATATGCGAGTCCTTTGATATGCGAGTGCTTTGATATATGAGTGTTTTGATATGCGAGTCCTTTGATATGCGAGTGCTTTGATATGCGAGTGCTTTGATATGCGAGTGCTTTGATATGCGAGTGCTTTGATATACGAGTGCTTTGATATGCGAGTGCTTTGATATACGAGTGTTTTGATATGCGAGTGTTTTGGTATACAAGTCCTTTGATATGCGAGTGCTTTGATATGCGAGTGCTTTGATATGCGAGTCCTTTGATATGCGAGTGCTTTGATATGCGAGTGCTTTGATATGCGAGTGCGTTGATATCCGAGTGCTTTGATATACGAGTGCTTTGATATACGAGTGTTTTGATATGCGAGTCCTTTGATATGCGAGTGCTTTGATATACAAGTGCTTTGATATGCGAGTGCTTTGATATGCGAGTGCTTTGATATACGAGTGTTTTGATATGCGAGTGCTTTGATATACAAGTGCTTTGATATGCGAGTGCTTTGATATGCGAGTGCTTTGATATACGAGGGCTTTGATATACGAGTGATTTGATATACGAGTGCTTTGATATTACGAGTGCTTTGATATGCGAGTGTTTTGGTATACAAGTCCTTTGATATGCGAGTCCTTTGATATGCGAGTGCTTTGATATGCGAGGGCTTTGATATACGAGTGATTTGATATACGAGTGCTTTGATATTACGAGTGCTTTGATATACGAGTGTTTTGATATTACGAGTGCTTTGATATACGAGTGATTTGATATACGAGTGCTTTGATATTACGAGTGCTTTGATATACGAGTGTTTTAATATACGAGTGCTTTGATATTACGAGTGCTTTGATATACGAGTGTTTTGATATACGAGTGTTTTGATATACGAGTGCTTTGATATTACGAGTGCTTTGATATACGAGTGCTTTGATATACGAGTGATTTGTTATTACAAGTGCTTTAATATTACGAGTGCTTTGATATACGAGTGCTTTGATATACGAGTGCTTTGATATTACGAGTGCTTTGATATACGAGTGTTTTGATATACGAGTGTTCGGGATATACGAGTGCTTTGATATTACGAGTGCTTTGATATACGAGTGCTTTGATATACGAGTGATTTGTTATTACGAGTGCTTTGATATACGAGTGATTTGATATTACAAGTGCTTTAATATTACGAGTGCTTTGATATACGAGTGCTTTGATATGCGAGTGTTTTGATATACGAGTGCTTTGATATACGAGTGCTTTAATATTACGAGTGCTTTGATATACGAGTGCTTTGATATACGAGTGCTTTGATATTACGAGTGCTTTGATATACGAGTGTTTTAATATACGAGTGCTTTGATATTACGAGTGCTTTGATATACGAGTGTTTTGATATACGAGTGTTTTGATATACGAGTGCTTTGATATTACGAGTGCTTTGATATACGAGTGCTTTGATATACGAGTGATTTGTTATTACAAGTGCTTTAATATTACGAGTGCTTTGATATACGAGTGCTTTGATATACGAGTGCTTTGATATTACGAGTGCTTTGATATACGAGTGTTTTGATATACGAGTGTTTTGATATACGAGTGCTTTGATATTACGAGTGCTTTGATATACGAGTGCTTTGATATACGAGTGTTTTGATATGCGAGTGCTTTAATATTACGAGTGCTTTGATATACGAGTGCTTTGATATACGAGTGCTTTGATATTACGAGTGCTTTGATATACGAGTGTTTTGATATACGAGTGTTTTGATATACGAGTGCTTTGATATTACGAGTGCTTTGATATACGAGTGCTTTGATATACGAGTGATTTGATATTACAAGTGCTTTAATATTACGAGTGCTTTGATATACGAGTGCTTTGATATGCGAGTGCTTTAATATTACGAGTGCTTTGATATACGAGTGCTTTGATATACGAGTGCTTTGATATTACGAGTGCTTTGATATACGAGTGTTTTGATATACGAGTGTTTTGATATTACGAGTGCTTTGATATTACGAGTGCTTTGATATACGAGTGTTTTGATATACGAGTGCTTTGATATTACGAGTGCTTTGATATACGAGTGCTTTGATATTACGAGTGCTTTGATATTACGAGTGCTTTGATATTACGAGTGCTTTGATATACGAGTGTTTTGATATACGAGTGCTTTGATATTACGAGTGCTTTGATATACGAGTGTTTTGATATACGAGTGTTTTGATATTACGAGTGCTTTGATATTACGAGTGCTTTGATATACGAGTGTTTTGATATACGAGTGCTTTGATATTACGAGTGCTTTGATATACGAGTGTTTTGATATACGAGTGTTTTGATATACGAGTGTTTTGATATACGAGTGTTTTGATATACGAGTGCTTTGATATTACGAGTGCTTTGATATACGAGTGTTTTGATATGCGAGTGTTTTGATATGCGAGTCCTTTGATGTTACGAGTGCTTTGATATACGAGTGTTTTGATATACGAGTGTTTTGATATGCGAGTGTTTTGATATGCGAGTGTTTTGATATGCGAGTGTTTTGATATGCGAGTCCTTTGATGTTACGAGTGCTTTGATATACGAGTGTTTTGATATGCGAGTCCTTTGATATTACGAGTGTTTTGATATACGAGTGTTTTGATATACGAGTGTTTTGATATGCGAGTGTTTTGATATGCGAGTCCTTTGATGTTACGAGCGCTTTGATATACGAGTGCTTTGATATACGAGTGTTTTGATATGCGAGTCCTTTGATATGCGAGTCCTTTGATATTACGAGTGTTTTGATATACGAGTGTTTTGATATACGAGTGTTTTGATATGCGAGTGTTTTGATATGCGAGTGCTTTGATATTACGAGTGCTTTGATGTACGAGTGTTTTGATGTACGAGTGCTTTGATGTACGAGTGCTTTGATATTACGAATGCTTTGATATACGAGTGTTTTGATATATGAGTGTTTTGATATACGAGTGTTTTGATATTACGAGTGTTTTGATATTACGAGTGCTTTGATATACGAGTGTTTTGATATACGAGTGCTTTGATATTACGAGTGCTTTGATATACGAGTGTTTTAATATGCGAGTGCTTTGATATGCGAGTGCTTTGATATATACGAGTGTTTTGATATACGAGTGTTTTGATGTACGAGTGCTTTGATATTACGAGTGTCTTGATATACGAGTGCTTTGATATACGAGTGCTTTGATATTACGAATGCTTTGATATACGAGTGCTTTGATATTACAAGTGTTTTGATATACGAGTGCTTTGATATTACGAGTGCCTTAATATACGAGTGCCTTGATATACGAGTGTTTTGATATGCGAGTGTTTTGATATTATGAGTGCCTTGATATACGAGTGGTTTGATATTACGAGTGCTTTGATATACGAGTGCTTTGATATACGAGTGTTTTGATATACGAGTGTTTTGATATTACAAGTGCTTTCATATACAAGTGCTTTGATATACGAGTGCTTTGATATACGAGTGCTTTGATATGCGAATGCTTTGATATGCGAGTGCTTTGATATGCGAGTGCTTTGATATGCGAGTGCTTTGATATACGAGTGCTTTGATATGCGAGTGCTTTGATATACGAGTGTTTTGATATGCGAGTGTTTTGGTATACAAGTCCTTTGATATGCGAGTCCTTTGATATGCGAGTGCTTTGATATGCGAGTGCTTTGATATGCGAGTCCTTTGATATGCGAGTCCTTTGATATGCGAGTCCTTTGATATGCGAGTGCTTTGATATATGAGTGTTTTGATATGCGAGTCCTTTGATATGCGAGTGCTTTGATATGCGAGTGCTTTGATATGCGAGTGCTTTGATATGCGAGTGCTTTGATATGCGAGTGCTTTGATATACGAGTGCTTTGATATGCGAGTGCTTTGATATACGAGTGTTTTGATATGCGAGTGTTTTGGTATACAAGTCCTTTGATATGCGAGTGCTTTGATATGCGAGTGCTTTGATATGCGAGTGCGTTGATATCCGAGTGCTTTGATATACGAGTGCTTTGATATACGAGTGTTTTGATATGCGAGTCCTTTGATATGCGAGTGCTTTGATATACAAGTGCTTTGATATGCGAGTGCTTTGATATGCGAGTGCTTTGATATACGAGTGTTTTGATATGCGAGTGCTTTGATATACAAGTGCTTTGATATGCGAGTGCTTTGATATGCGAGTGCTTTGATATACGAGGGCTTTGATATACGAGTGATTTGATATACGAGTGCTTTGATATTACGAGTGCTTTGATATGCGAGTGTTTTGGTATACAAGTCCTTTGATATGCGAGTCCTTTGATATGCGAGTGCTTTGATATGCGAGGGCTTTGATATACGAGTGATTTGATATACGAGTGCTTTGATATTACGAGTGCTTTGATATACGAGTGTTTTGATATTACGAGTGCTTTGATATACGAGTGATTTGATATACGAGTGCTTTGATATTACGAGTGCTTTGATATACGAGTGTTTTAATATACGAGTGCTTTGATATTACGAGTGCTTTGATATACGAGTGTTTTGATATACGAGTGCTTTGATATTACGAGTGCTTTCATATACGAGTGTTTTGATATACGAGTGTTTTGATATACGAGTGTTTTGATATACGAGTGTTTTGATATACGAGTGTTTTGATATACGAGTGCTTTGATATTACGAGTGCTTTGATATTACGAGTGCTTTGATATTACGAGTGTTTTGATATACGAGTGTTTTGATATACGAGTGCTTTGATATTACGAGTGCTTTGATATTACGAGTGCTTTGATATACGAGTGTTTTGATATACGAGTGCTTTGATATTACGAGTGCTTTGATATACGAGTGTTTTGATATACGAGTGTTTTGATATTACGAGTGCTTTGATATTACGAGTGCTTTGATATACGAGTGTTTTGATATACGAGTGCTTTGATATTACGAGTGCTTTGATATACGAGTGTTTTGAAATACGAGTGTTTTGATATACGAGTGTTTTGATATACGAGTGTTTTGATATACGAGTGTTTTGATATACGAGTGCTTTGATATTACGAGTGCTTTGATATTACGAGTGCTTTGATATTACGAGTGCTTTGATATACGAGTGTTTTGATATACGAGTGCTTTTATATTACGAGTGCTTTGATATACGAGTGTTTTGATATACGAGTGTTTTGATATTACGAGTGCTTTGATATTACGAGTGCTTTGATATACGAGTGTTTTGATATACGAGTGCTTTGATATTACGAGTGCTTTGATATACGAGTGTTTTGATATACGAGTGTTTTGATATACGAGTGTTTTGATATACGAGTGTTTTGATATACGAGTGTTTTGATATACGAGTGTTTTGATATACGAGTGCTTTGATATTACGAGTGCTTTGATATACGAGTGCTTTGATATACGAGTGTTTTGATATGCGAGTGCTTTAATATTACGAGTGCTTTGATATACGAGTGCTTTGATATACGAGTGCTTTGATATACGAGTGTTTTGATATGCGAGTCCTTTGATGTTACGAGTGCTTTGATATACGAGTGTTTTGATATGCGAGTGTTTTGATATGCGAGTGTTTTGATATGCGAGTGTTTTGATATGCGAGTCCTTTGATGTTACGAGTGCTTTGATATACGAGTGTTTTGATATGCGAGTCCTTTGATATTACGAGTGTTTTGATATACGAGTGTTTTGATATACGAGTGTTTTGATATGCGGGTGTTTTGATATGCGAGTCCTTTGATGTTACGAGCGCTTTGATATACGAGTGCTTTGATATACGAGTGTTTTGATATGCGAGTCCTTTGATATGCGAGTCCTTTGATATTACGAGTGTTTTGATATACGAGTGTTTTGATATACGAGTGTTTTGATATGCGAGTGTTTTGATATGCGAGTGCTTTGATATTACGAGTGCTTTGATATACGAGTGTTTTGATGTACGAGTGCTTTGATGTACGAGTGCTTTGATATTACGAATGCTTTGATATACGAGTGTTTTGATATATGAGTGTTTTGATATACGAGTGTTTTGATATTACGAGTGTTTTGATATTACGAGTGCTTTGATATACGAGTGTTTTGATATACGAGTGCTTTGATATTACGAATGCTTTGATATACGAGTGTTTTAATATGCGAGTGCTTTGATATGCGAGTGCTTTGATATATACGAGTGTTTTGATATACGAGTGTTTTGATGTACGAGTGCTTTGATATTACGAGTGTCTTGATATACGAGTGCTTTGATATACGAGTGCTTTGATATTACGAATGCTTTGATATACGAGTGCTTTGATATTACAAGTGTTTTGATATACGAGTGCTTTGATATTACGAGTGCCTTAATATACGAGTGCCTTGATATACGAGTGTTTTGATATGCGAGTGTTTTGATATTATGAGTGCCTTGATATACGAGTGGTTTGATATTACGAGTGCTTTGATATACGAGTGCTTTGATATACGAGTGTTTTGATATACGAGTGTTTTGATATTACAAGTGCTTTCATATACAAGTGCTTTGATATACGAGTGCTTTGATATACGAGTGCTTTGATATGCGAATGCTTTGATATGCGAGTGCTTTGATATACGAGTGCTTTGATATGCGAGTGCTTTGATATACGAGTGTTTTGATATGCGAGTGTTTTGGTATACAAGTCCTTTGATATGCGAGTCCTTTCATATGCGAGTCCTTTGATATGCGAGTGCTTTGATATGCGAGTCCTTTGATATGCGAGTCCTTTGATATGCGAGTCCTTTGATATGCGAGTGCTTTGATATATGAGTGTTTTGATATGCGAGTCCTTTGATATGCGAGTGCTTTGATATGCGAGTGCTTTGATATGCGAGTGCTTTGATATGCGAGTGCTTTGATATACGAGTGCTTTGATATGCGAGTGCTTTGATATACGAGTGTTTTGATATGCGAGTGTTTTGGTATACAAGTCCTTTGATATGCGAGTGCTTTGATATGCGAGTGCTTTGATATGCGAGTCCTTTGATATGCGAGTGCTTTGATATGCGAGTGCTTTGATATGCGAGTGCGTTGATATCCGAGTGCTTTGATATACGAGTGCTTTGATATACGAGTGTTTTGATATGCGAGTCCTTTGATATGCGAGTGCTTTGATATACAAGTGCTTTGATATGCGAGTGCTTTGATATGCGAGTGCTTTGATATACGAGTGTTTTGATATGCGAGTGCTTTGATATACAAGTGCTTTGATATGCGAGTGCTTTGATATGCGAGTGCTTTGATATACGAGTGTTTTGATATACGAGTGCTTTTATATTACGAGTGCTTTGATATACGAGTGTTTTGATATACGAGTGTTTTGATATTACGAGTGCTTTGATATGCGAGTGCTTTGATATACGAGTGTTTTGATATACGAGTGCTTTGATATTACGAGTGCTTTGATATACGAGTGTTTTGATATACGAGTGTTTTGATATACGAGTGTTTTGATATACGAGTGTTTTGATATACGAGTGTTTTGATATACGAGTGTTTTGATATACGAGTGCTTTGATATTACGAGTGCTTTGATATACGAGTGCTTTGATATACGAGTGTTTTGATATGCGAGTGCTTTAATATTACGAGTGCTTTGATATACGAGTGCTTTGATATACGAGTGCTTTGATATACGAGTGTTTTGATATGCGAGTCCTTTGATGTTACGAGTGCTTTGATATACGAGTGTTTTGATATGCGAGTGTTTTGATATGCGAGTGTTTTGATATGCGAGTGTTTTGATATGCGAGTCCTTTGATGTTACGAGTGCTTTGATATACGAGTGTTTTGATATGCGAGTCCTTTGATATTACGAGTGTTTTGATATACGAGTGTTTTGATATACGAGTGTTTTGATATGCGGGTGTTTTGATATGCGAGTCCTTTGATGTTACGAGCGCTTTGATATACGAGTGCTTTGATATACGAGTGTTTTGATATGCGAGTCCTTTGATATGCGAGTCCTTTGATATTACGAGTGTTTTGATATACGAGTGTTTTGATATACGAGTGTTTTGATATGCGAGTGTTTTGATATGCGAGTGCTTTGATATTACGAGTGCTTTGATATACGAGTGTTTTGATGTACGAGTGCTTTGATGTACGAGTGCTTTGATATTACGAATGCTTTGATATACGAGTGTTTTGATATATGAGTGTTTTGATATACGAGTATTTTGATATTACGAGTGTTTTGATATTACGAGTGCTTTGATATACGAGTGTTTTGATATACGAGTGCTTTGATATTACGAGTGCTTTGATATACGAGTGTTTTAATATGCGAGTGCTTTGATATGCGAGTGCTTTGATATATACGAGTGTTTTGATATACGAGTGTTTTGATGTACGAGTGCTTTGATATTACGAGTGTCTTGATATACGAGTGCTTTGATATACGAGTGCTTTGATATTACGAATGCTTTGATATACGAGTGCTTTGATATTACAAGTGTTTTGATATACGAGTGCTTTGATATTACGAGTGCCTTAATATACGAGTGCCTTGATATACGAGTGTTTTGATATGCGAGTGTTTTGATATTATGAGTGCCTTGATATACGAGTGGTTTGATATTACGAGTGCTTTGATATACGAGTGCTTTGATATACGAGTGTTTTGATATACGAGTGTTTTGATATTACAAGTGCTTTCATATACAAGTGCTTTGATATACGAGTGCTTTGATATACGAGTGCTTTGATATGCGAATGCTTTGATATGCGAGTGCTTTGATATACGAGTGCTTTGATATGCGAGTGCTTTGATATACGAGTGTTTTGATATGCGAGTGTTTTGGTATACAAGTCCTTTGATATGCGAGTCCTTTGATATGCGAGTCCTTTGATATGCGAGTGCTTTGATATGCGAGTGCTTTGATATGCGAGTCCTTTGATATGCGAGTCCTTTGATATGCGAGTCCTTTGATATGCGAGTGCTTTGATATATGAGTGTTTTGATATGCGAGTCCTTTGATATGCGAGTGCTTTGATATGCGAGTGCTTTGATATGCGAGTGCTTTGATATGCGAGTGCTTTGATATACGAGTGCTTTGATATGCGAGTGCTTTGATATACGAGTGTTTTGATATGCGAGTGTTTTGGTATACAAGTCCTTTGATATGCGAGTGCTTTGATATGCGAGTGCTTTGATATGCGAGTCCTTTGATATGCGAGTGCTTTGATATGCGAGTGCTTTGATATGCGAGTGCGTTGATATCCGAGTGCTTTGATATACGAGTGCTTTGATATACGAGTGTTTTGATATGCGAGTCCTTTGATATGCGAGTGCTTTGATATACAAGTGCTTTGATATGCGAGTGCTTTGATATGCGAGTGCTTTGATATACGAGTGTTTTGATATGCGAGTGCTTTGATATACAAGTGCTTTGATATGCGAGTGCTTTGATATGCGAGTGCTTTGATATACGAGGGCTTTGATATACGAGTGATTTGATATACGAGTGCTTTGATATTACGAGTGCTTTGATATGCGAGTGTTTTGGTATACAAGTCCTTTGATATGCGAGTCCTTTGATATGCGAGTGCTTTGATATGCGAGGGCTTTGATATACGAGTGATTTGATATACGAGTGCTTTGATATTACGAGTGCTTTGATATACGAGTGTTTTGATATTACGAGTGCTTTGATATACGAGTGATTTGATATACGAGTGCTTTGATATTACGAGTGCTTTGATATACGAGTGTTTTAATATACGAGTGCTTTGATATTACGAGTGCTTTGATATACGAGTGTTTTGATATACGAGTGTTTTGATATGCGAGTGCTTTGATATACGAGTGCTTTGATATGCGAGTGCTTTGATATACGAGTGTTTTGATATGCGAGTGTTTTGGTATACAAGTCCTTTGATATGCGAGTCCTTTGATATGCGAGTCCTTTGATATGCGAGTGCTTTGATATGCGAGTCCTTTGATATGCGAGTCCTTTGATATGCGAGTCCTTTGATATGCGAGTGCTTTGATATATGAGTGTTTTGATATGCGAGTCCTTTGATATGCGAGTGCTTTGATATGCGAGTGCTTTGATATGCGAGTGCTTTGATATGCGAGTGCTTTGATATACGAGTGCTTTGATATGCGAGTGCTTTGATATACGAGTGTTTTGATATGCGAGTGTTTTGGTATACAAGTCCTTTGATATGCGAGTGCTTTGATATGCGAGTGCTTTGATATGCGAGTCCTTTGATATGCGAGTGCTTTGATATGCGAGTGCTTTGATATGCGAGTGCGTTGATATCCGAGTGCTTTGATATACGAGTGCTTTGATATACGAGTGTTTTGATATGCGAGTCCTTTGATATGCGAGTGCTTTGATATACAAGTGCTTTGATATGCGAGTGCTTTGATATGCGAGTGCTTTGATATACGAGTGTTTTGATATGCGAGTGCTTTGATATACAAGTGCTTTGATATGCGAGTGCTTTGATATGCGAGTGCTTTGATATACGAGGGCTTTGATATACGAGTGATTTGATATACGAGTGCTTTGATATTACGAGTGCTTTGATATGCGAGTGTTTTGGTATACAAGTCCTTTGATATGCGAGTCCTTTGATATGCGAGTGCTTTGATATGCGAGGGCTTTGATATACGAGTGATTTGATATACGAGTGCTTTGATATTACGAGTGCTTTGATATACGAGTGTTTTGATATTACGAGTGCTTTGATATACGAGTGATTTGATATACGAGTGCTTTGATATTACGAGTGCTTTGATATACGAGTGTTTTAATATACGAGTGCTTTGATATTACGAGTGCTTTGATATACGAGTGTTTTGATATACGAGTGTTTTGATATACGAGTGCTTTGATATTACGAGTGCTTTGATATACGAGTGCTTTGATATACGAGTGATTTGTTATTACAAGTGCTTTAATATTACGAGTGCTTTGATATGCGAGTGTTTTGGTATACAAGTCCTTTGATATGCGAGTCCTTTGATATGCGAGTGCTTTGATATGCGAGGGCTTTGATATACGAGTGATTTGATATACGAGTGCTTTGATATTACGAGTGCTTTGATATACGAGTGTTTTGATATTACGAGTGCTTTGATATACGAGTGATTTGATATACGAGTGCTTTGATATTACGAGTGCTTTGATATACGAGTGTTTTAATATACGAGTGCTTTGATATTACGAGTGCTTTGATATACGAGTGTTTTGATATACGAGTGTTTTGATATACGAGGGCTTTGATATACGAGTGATTTGATATACGAGTGCTTTGATATTACGAGTGCTTTGATATGCGAGTGTTTTGGTATACAAGTCCTTTGATATGCGAGTCCTTTGATATGCGAGTGCTTTGATATGCGAGGGCTTTGATATACGAGTGATTTGATATACGAGTGCTTTGATATTACGAGTGCTTTGATATACGAGTGTTTTGATATTACGAGTGCTTTGATATACGAGTGATTTGATATACGAGTGCTTTGATATTACGAGTGCTTTGATATACGAGTGTTTTAATATACGAGTGCTTTGATATTACGAGTGCTTTGATATACGAGTGTTTTGATATACGAGTGTTTTGATATACGAGTGCTTTGATATTACGAGTGCTTTGATATACGAGTGCTTTGATATACGAGTGATTTGTTATTACAAGTGCTTTAATATTACGAGTGCTTTGATATACGAGTGCTTTGATATACGAGTGCTTTGATATTACGAGTGCTTTGATATACGAGTGTTTTGATATACGAGTGTTCGGGATATACGAGTGCTTTGATATTACGAGTGCTTTGATATACGAGTGCTTTGATATACGAGTGATTTGTTATTACGAGTGCTTTGATATACGAGTGATTTGATATTACAAGTGCTTTAATATTACGAGTGCTTTGATATACGAGTGCTTTGATATGCGAGTGTTTTGATATACGAGTATTTTGATATTACGAGTGTTTTGATATTACGAGTGCTTTGATATACGAGTGTTTTGATATACGAGTGCTTTGATATTACGAGTGCTTTGATATACGAGTGTTTTAATATGCGAGTGCTTTGATATGCGAGTGCTTTGATATATACGAGTGTTTTGATATACGAGTGTTTTGATGTACGAGTGCTTTGATATTACGAGTGTCTTGATATACGAGTGCTTTGATATACGAGTGCTTTGATATTACGAATGCTTTGATATACGAGTGCTTTGATATTACAAGTGTTTTGATATACGAGTGCTTTGATATTACGAGTGCCTTAATATACGAGTGCCTTGATATACGAGTGTTTTGATATGCGAGTGTTTTGATATTATGAGTGCCTTGATATACGAGTGGTTTGATATTACGAGTGCTTTGATATACGAGTGCTTTGATATACGAGTGTTTTGATATACGAGTGTTTTGATATTACAAGTGCTTTCATATACAAGTGCTTTGATATACGAGTGCTTTGATATACGAGTGCTTTGATATGCGAATGCTTTGATATGCGAGTGCTTTGATATACGAGTGCTTTGATATGCGAGTGCTTTGATATACGAGTGTTTTGATATGCGAGTGTTTTGGTATACAAGTCCTTTGATATGCGAGTCCTTTGATATGCGAGTCCTTTGATATGCGAGTGCTTTGATATGCGAGTGCTTTGATATGCGAGTCCTTTGATATGCGAGTCCTTTGATATGCGAGTCCTTTGATATGCGAGTGCTTTGATATATGAGTGTTTTGATATGCGAGTCCTTTGATATGCGAGTGCTTTGATATGCGAGTGCTTTGATATGCGAGTGCTTTGATATGCGAGTGCTTTGATATACGAGTGCTTTGATATGCGAGTGCTTTGATATACGAGTGTTTTGATATGCGAGTGTTTTGGTATACAAGTCCTTTGATATGCGAGTGCTTTGATATGCGAGTGCTTTGATATGCGAGTCCTTTGATATGCGAGTGCTTTGATATGCGAGTGCTTTGATATGCGAGTGCGTTGATATCCGAGTGCTTTGATATACGAGTGCTTTGATATACGAGTGTTTTGATATGCGAGTCCTTTGATATGCGAGTGCTTTGATATACAAGTGCTTTGATATGCGAGTGCTTTGATATGCGAGTGCTTTGATATACGAGTGTTTTGATATGCGAGTGCTTTGATATACAAGTGCTTTGATATGCGAGTGCTTTGATATGCGAGTGCTTTGATATACGAGGGCTTTGATATACGAGTGATTTGATATACGAGTGCTTTGATATTACGAGTGCTTTGATATGCGAGTGTTTTGGTATACAAGTCCTTTGATATGCGAGTCCTTTGATATGCGAGTGCTTTGATATGCGAGGGCTTTGATATACGAGTGATTTGATATACGAGTGCTTTGATATTACGAGTGCTTTGATATACGAGTGTTTTGATATTACGAGTGCTTTGATATACGAGTGATTTGATATACGAGTGCTTTGATATTACGAGTGCTTTGATATACGAGTGTTTTAATATACGAGTGCTTTGATATTACGAGTGCTTTGATATACGAGTGTTTTGATATACGAGTGTTTTGATATGCGAGTGCTTTGATATACGAGTGCTTTGATATGCGAGTGCTTTGATATACGAGTGTTTTGATATGCGAGTGTTTTGGTATACAAGTCCTTTGATATGCGAGTCCTTTGATATGCGAGTCCTTTGATATGCGAGTGCTTTGATATGCGAGTCCTTTGATATGCGAGTCCTTTGATATGCGAGTCCTTTGATATGCGAGTGCTTTGATATATGAGTGTTTTGATATGCGAGTCCTTTGATATGCGAGTGCTTTGATATGCGAGTGCTTTGATATGCGAGTGCTTTGATATGCGAGTGCTTTGATATACGAGTGCTTTGATATGCGAGTGCTTTGATATACGAGTGTTTTGATATGCGAGTGTTTTGGTATACAAGTCCTTTGATATGCGAGTGCTTTGATATGCGAGTGCTTTGATATGCGAGTCCTTTGATATGCGAGTGCTTTGATATGCGAGTGCTTTGATATGCGAGTGCGTTGATATCCGAGTGCTTTGATATACGAGTGCTTTGATATACGAGTGTTTTGATATGCGAGTCCTTTGATATGCGAGTGCTTTGATATACAAGTGCTTTGATATGCGAGTGCTTTGATATGCGAGTGCTTTGATATACGAGTGTTTTGATATGCGAGTGCTTTGATATACAAGTGCTTTGATATGCGAGTGCTTTGATATGCGAGTGCTTTGATATACGAGGGCTTTGATATACGAGTGATTTGATATACGAGTGCTTTGATATTACGAGTGCTTTGATATGCGAGTGTTTTGGTATACAAGTCCTTTGATATGCGAGTCCTTTGATATGCGAGTGCTTTGATATGCGAGGGCTTTGATATACGAGTGATTTGATATACGAGTGCTTTGATATTACGAGTGCTTTGATATACGAGTGTTTTGATATTACGAGTGCTTTGATATACGAGTGATTTGATATACGAGTGCTTTGATATTACGAGTGCTTTGATATACGAGTGTTTTAATATACGAGTGCTTTGATATTACGAGTGCTTTGATATACGAGTGTTTTGATATACGAGTGTTTTGATATACGAGTGCTTTGATATTACGAGTGCTTTGATATACGAGTGCTTTGATATACGAGTGATTTGTTATTACAAGTGCTTTAATATTACGAGTGCTTTGATATGCGAGTGTTTTGGTATACAAGTCCTTTGATATGCGAGTCCTTTGATATGCGAGTGCTTTGATATGCGAGGGCTTTGATATACGAGTGATTTGATATACGAGTGCTTTGATATTACGAGTGCTTTGATATACGAGTGTTTTGATATTACGAGTGCTTTGATATACGAGTGATTTGATATACGAGTGCTTTGATATTACGAGTGCTTTGATATACGAGTGTTTTAATATACGAGTGCTTTGATATTACGAGTGCTTTGATATACGAGTGTTTTGATATACGAGTGTTTTGATATACGAGGGCTTTGATATACGAGTGATTTGATATACGAGTGCTTTGATATTACGAGTGCTTTGATATGCGAGTGTTTTGGTATACAAGTCCTTTGATATGCGAGTCCTTTGATATGCGAGTGCTTTGATATGCGAGGGCTTTGATATACGAGTGATTTGATATACGAGTGCTTTGATATTACGAGTGCTTTGATATACGAGTGTTTTGATATTACGAGTGCTTTGATATACGAGTGATTTGATATACGAGTGCTTTGATATTACGAGTGCTTTGATATACGAGTGTTTTAATATACGAGTGCTTTGATATTACGAGTGCTTTGATATACGAGTGTTTTGATATACGAGTGTTTTGATATACGAGTGCTTTGATATTACGAGTGCTTTGATATACGAGTGCTTTGATATACGAGTGATTTGTTATTACAAGTGCTTTAATATTACGAGTGCTTTGATATACGAGTGCTTTGATATACGAGTGCTTTGATATTACGAGTGCTTTGATATACGAGTGTTTTGATATACGAGTGTTCGGGATATACGAGTGCTTTGATATTACGAGTGCTTTGATATACGAGTGCTTTGATATACGAGTGATTTGTTATTACGAGTGCTTTGATATACGAGTGATTTGATATTACAAGTGCTTTAATATTACGAGTGCTTTGATATACGAGTGCTTTGATATGCGAGTGTTTTGATATACGAGTGCTTTGATATACGAGTGCTTTAATATTACGAGTGCTTTGATATACGAGTGCTTTGATATACGAGTGCTTTGATATTACGAGTGCTTTGATATACGAGTGTTTTAATATACGAGTGCTTTGATATTACGAGTGCTTTGATATACGAGTGTTTTGATATACGAGTGTTTTGATATACGAGTGCTTTGATATTACGAGTGCTTTGATATACGAGTGCTTTGATATACGAGTGATTTGTTATTACAAGTGCTTTAATATTACGAGTGCTTTGATATACGAGTGCTTTGATATACGAGTGCTTTGATATTACGAGTGCTTTGATATACGAGTGTTTTGATATACGAGTGTTTTGATATACGAGTGCTTTGATATTACGAGTGCTTTGATATACGAGTGCTTTGATATACGAGTGTTTTGATATGCGAGTGCTTTAATATTACGAGTGCTTTGATATACGAGTGCTTTGATATACGAGTGCTTTGATATTACGAGTGCTTTGATATACGAGTGTTTTGATATACGAGTGTTTTGATATACGAGTGCTTTGATATTACGAGTGCTTTGATATACGAGTGCTTTGATATACGAGTGATTTGATATTACAAGTGCTTTAATATTACGAGTGCTTTGATATACGAGTGCTTTGATATGCGAGTGCTTTAATATTACGAGTGCTTTGATATACGAGTGCTTTGATATACGAGTGCTTTGATATTACGAGTGCTTTGATATACGAGTGTTTTGATATACGAGTGTTTTGATATTACGAGTGCTTTGATATTACGAGTGCTTTGATATACGAGTGTTTTGATATACGAGTGCTTTGATATTACGAGTGCTTTGATATACGAGTGCTTTGATATTACGAGTGCTTTGATATTACGAGTGCTTTGATATTACGAGTGCTTTGATATACGAGTGTTTTGATATACGAGTGCTTTGATATTACGAGTGCTTTGATATACGAGTGTTTTGATATACGAGTGTTTTGATATTACGAGTGCTTTGATATTACGAGTGCTTTGATATACGAGTGTTTTGATATACGAGTGCTTTGATATTACGAGTGCTTTGATATACGAGTGTTTTGATATACGAGTGTTTTGATATACGAGTGTTTTGATATACGAGTGTTTTGATATACGAGTGTTTTGATATACGAGTGCTTTGATATTACGAGTGCTTTGATATACGAGTGTTTTGATATGCGAGTGTTTTGATATGCGAGTCCTTTGATGTTACGAGTGCTTTGATATACGAGTGTTTTGATATACGAGTGTTTTGATATGCGAGTGTTTTGATATGCGAGTGTTTTGATATGCGAGTGTTTTGATATGCGAGTCCTTTGATGTTACGAGTGCTTTGATATACGAGTGTTTTGATATGCGAGTCCTTTGATATTACGAGTGTTTTGATATACGAGTGTTTTGATATACGAGTGTTTTGATATGCGAGTGTTTTGATATGCGAGTCCTTTGATGTTACGAGCGCTTTGATATACGAGTGCTTTGATATACGAGTGTTTTGATATGCGAGTCCTTTGATATGCGAGTCCTTTGATATTACGAGTGTTTTGATATACGAGTGTTTTGATATACGAGTGTTTTGATATGCGAGTGTTTTGATATGCGAGTGCTTTGATATTACGAGTGCTTTGATATACGAGTGTTTTGATGTACGAGTGCTTTGATGTACGAGTGCTTTGATATTACGAATGCTTTGATATACGAGTGTTTTGATATATGAGTGTTTTGATATACGAGTGTTTTGATATTACGAGTGTTTTGATATTACGAGTGCTTTGATATACGAGTGTTTTGATATACGAGTGCTTTGATATTACGAGTGCTTTGATATTACGAGTGCTTTGATATACGAGTGTTTTAATATGCGAGTGCTTTGATATATACGAGTGTTTTGATATATACGAGTGTTTTGATGTACGAGTGTTTTGATGTACGAGTGCTTTGATATTACGAGTGTCTTGATATACGAGTGCTTTGATATACGAGTGCTTTGATATTACGAATGCTTTGATATACGAGTGCTTTGATATTACAAGTGTTTTGATATACGAGTGCTTTGATATTACGAGTGCCTTAATATACGAGTGCCTTGATATACGAGTGTTTTGATATGCGAGTGTTTTGATATTATGAGTGCCTTGATATACGAGTGGTTTGATATTACGAGTGCTTTGATATACGAGTGCTTTGATATACGAGTGTTTTGATATACGAGTGTTTTGATATTACAAGTGCTTTCATATACAAGTGCTTTGATATACGAGTGCTTTGATATACGAGTGCTTTGATATGCGAATGCTTTGATATGCGAGTGCTTTGATATGCGAGTGCTTTGATATACGAGTGCTTTGATATGCGAGTGCTTTGATATACGAGTGTTTTGATATGCGAGTGTTTTGGTATACAAGTCCTTTGATATGCGAGTCCTTTGATATGCGAGTGCTTTGATATGCGAGTGCTTTGATATGCGAGTCCTTTGATATGCGAGTCCTTTGATATGCGAGTCCTTTGATATGCGAGTGCTTTGATATATGAGTGTTTTGATATGCGAGTCCTTTGATATGCGAGTGCTTTGATATGCGAGTGCTTTGATATGCGAGTGCTTTGATATGCGAGTGCTTTGATATACGAGTGCTTTGATATGCGAGTGCTTTGATATACGAGTGTTTTGATATGCGAGTGTTTTGGTATACAAGTCCTTTGATATGCGAGTGCTTTGATATGCGAGTGCTTTGATATGCGAGTGCTTTGATATGCGAGTCCTTTGATATGCGAGTGCTTTGATATGCGAGTGCGTTGATATCCGAGTGCTTTGATATACGAGTGCTTTGATATACGAGTGTTTTGATATGCGAGTCCTTTGATATGCGAGTGCTTTGATATACAAGTGCTTTGATATGCGAGTGCTTTGATATGCGAGTGCTTTGATATACGAGTGTTTTGATATGCGAGTGCTTTGATATACAAGTGCTTTGATATGCGAGTGCTTTGATATGCGAGTGCTTTGATATACGAGGGCTTTGATATACGAGTGATTTGATATACGAGTGCTTTGATATTACGAGTGCTTTGATATGCGAGTGTTTTGGTATACAAGTCCTTTGATATGCGAGTCCTTTGATATGCGAGTGCTTTGATATGCGAGGGCTTTGATATACGAGTGATTTGATATACGAGTGCTTTGATATTACGAGTTCTTTGATATACGAGTGTTTTGATATTACGAGTGCTTTGATATACGAGTGATTTGATATACGAGTGCTTTGATATTACGAGTGCTTTGATATACGAGTGTTTTAATATACGAGTGCTTTGATATTACGAGTGCTTTGATATACGAGTGTTTTGATATACGAGTGCTTTGATATTACGAGTGCTTTCATATACGAGTGTTTTGATATACGAGTGTTTTGATATACGAGTGTTTTGATATACGAGTGTTTTGATATACGAGTGTTTTGATATACGAGTGCTTTGATATTACGAGTGCTTTGATATTACGAGTGCTTTGATATTACGAGTGCTTTGATATACGAGTGTTTTGATATACGAGTGCTTTGATATTACGAGTGCTTTGATATTACGAGTGCTTTGATATACGAGTGTTTTGATATACGAGTGCTTTGATATTACGAGTGCTTTGATATACGAGTGTTTTGATATACGAGTGTTTTGATATTACGAGTGCTTTGATATTACGAGTGCTTTGATATACGAGTGTTTTGATATACGAGTGCTTTGATATTACGAGTGCTTTGATATACGAGTGTTTTGATATACGAGTGTTTTGATATACGAGTGTTTTGATATACGAGTGTTTTGATATACGAGTGTTTTGATATACGAGTGCTTTGATATTACGAGTGCTTTGATATTACGAGTGCTTTGATATTACGAGTGCTTTGATATACGAGTGTTTTGATATACGAGTGCTTTTATATTACGAGTGCTTTGATATACGAGTGTTTTGATATACGAGTGTTTTGATATTACGAGTGCTTTGATATTACGAGTGCTTTGATATACGAGTGTTTTGATATACGAGTGCTTTGATATTACGAGTGCTTTGATATACGAGTGTTTTGATATACGAGTGTTTTGATATACGAGTGTTTTGATATACGAGTGTTTTGATATACGAGTGTTTTGATATGCGAGTGTTTTGATATGCGAGTGTTTTGATATGCGAGTGTTTTGATATGCGAGTCCTTTGATGTTACGAGTGCTTTGATATACGAGTGTTTTGATATGCGAGTCCTTTGATATTACGAGTGTTTTGATATACGAGTGTTTTGATATACGAGTGTTTTGATATGCGAGTGTTTTGATATGCGAGTCCTTTGATGTTACGAGCGCTTTGATATACGAGTGCTTTGATATACGAGTGTTTTGATATGCGAGTCCTTTGATATGCGAGTCCTTTGATATTACGAGTGTTTTGATATACGAGTGTTTTGATATACGAGTGTTTTGATATGCGAGTGTTTTGATATGCGAGTGCTTTGATATTACGAGTGCTTTGATATACGAGTGTTTTGATGTACGAGTGCTTTGATGTACGAGTGCTTTGATATTACGAATGCTTTGATATACGAGTGTTTTGATATATGAGTGTTTTGATATACGAGTGTTTTGATATTACGAGTGTTTTGATATTACGAGTGCTTTGATATACGAGTGTTTTGATATACGAGTGCTTTGATATTACGAGTGCTTTGATATTACGAGTGCTTTGATATACGAGTGTTTTAATATGCGAGTGCTTTGATATATACGAGTGTTTTGATATATACGAGTGTTTTGATGTACGAGTGTTTTGATGTACGAGTGCTTTGATATTACGAGTGTCTTGATATACGAGTGCTTTGATATACGAGTGCTTTGATATTACGAATGCTTTGATATACGAGTGCTTTGATATTACAAGTGTTTTGATATACGAGTGCTTTGATATTACGAGTGCCTTAATATACGAGTGCCTTGATATACGAGTGTTTTGATATGCGAGTGTTTTGATATTATGAGTGCCTTGATATACGAGTGGTTTGATATTACGAGTGCTTTGATATACGAGTGCTTTGATATACGAGTGTTTTGATATACGAGTGTTTTGATATTACAAGTGCTTTCATATACAAGTGCTTTGATATACGAGTGCTTTGATATACGAGTGCTTTGATATGCGAATGCTTTGATATGCGAGTGCTTTGATATGCGAGTGCTTTGATATACGAGTGCTTTGATATGCGAGTGCTTTGATATACGAGTGTTTTGATATGCGAGTGTTTTGGTATACAAGTCCTTTGATATGCGAGTCCTTTGATATGCGAGTGCTTTGATATGCGAGTGCTTTGATATGCGAGTCCTTTGATATGCGAGTCCTTTGATATGCGAGTCCTTTGATATGCGAGTGCTTTGATATATGAGTGTTTTGATATGCGAGTCCTTTGATATGCGAGTGCTTTGATATGCGAGTGCTTTGATATGCGAGTGCTTTGATATGCGAGTGCTTTGATATACGAGTGCTTTGATATGCGAGTGCTTTGATATACGAGTGTTTTGATATGCGAGTGTTTTGGTATACAAGTCCTTTGATATGCGAGTGCTTTGATATGCGAGTGCTTTGATATGCGAGTGCTTTGATATGCGAGTCCTTTGATATGCGAGTGCTTTGATATGCGAGTGCGTTGATATCCGAGTGCTTTGATATACGAGTGCTTTGATATACGAGTGTTTTGATATGCGAGTCCTTTGATATGCGAGTGCTTTGATATACAAGTGCTTTGATATGCGAGTGCTTTGATATGCGAGTGCTTTGATATACGAGTGTTTTGATATGCGAGTGCTTTGATATACAAGTGCTTTGATATGCGAGTGCTTTGATATGCGAGTGCTTTGATATACGAGGGCTTTGATATACGAGTGATTTGATATACGAGTGCTTTGATATTACGAGTGCTTTGATATGCGAGTGTTTTGGTATACAAGTCCTTTGATATGCGAGTCCTTTGATATGCGAGTGCTTTGATATGCGAGGGCTTTGATATACGAGTGATTTGATATACGAGTGCTTTGATATTACGAGTTCTTTGATATACGAGTGTTTTGATATTACGAGTGCTTTGATATACGAGTGATTTGATATACGAGTGCTTTGATATTACGAGTGCTTTGATATACGAGTGTTTTAATATACGAGTGCTTTGATATTACGAGTGCTTTGATATACGAGTGTTTTGATATACGAGTGCTTTGATATTACGAGTGCTTTCATATACGAGTGTTTTGATATACGAGTGTTTTGATATACGAGTGTTTTGATATACGAGTGTTTTGATATACGAGTGTTTTGATATACGAGTGCTTTGATATTACGAGTGCTTTGATATTACGAGTGCTTTGATATTACGAGTGCTTTGATATACGAGTGTTTTGATATACGAGTGCTTTGATATTACGAGTGCTTTGATATTACGAGTGCTTTGATATACGAGTGTTTTGATATACGAGTGCTTTGATATTACGAGTGCTTTGATATACGAGTGTTTTGATATACGAGTGTTTTGATATTACGAGTGCTTTGATATTACGAGTGCTTTGATATACGAGTGTTTTGATATACGAGTGCTTTGATATTACGAGTGCTTTGATATACGAGTGTTTTGATATACGAGTGTTTTGATATACGAGTGTTTTGATATACGAGTGTTTTGATATACGAGTGTTTTGATATACGAGTGCTTTGATATTACGAGTGCTTTGATATTACGAGTGCTTTGATATTACGAGTGCTTTGATATACGAGTGTTTTGATATACGAGTGCTTTTATATTACGAGTGCTTTGATATACGAGTGTTTTGATATACGAGTGTTTTGATATTACGAGTGCTTTGATATTACGAGTGCTTTGATATACGAGTGTTTTGATATACGAGTGCTTTGATATTACGAGTGCTTTGATATACGAGTGTTTTGATATACGAGTGTTTTGATATACGAGTGTTTTGATATACGAGTGTTTTGATATACGAGTGTTTTGATATACGAGTGTTTTGATATACGAGTGCTTTGATATTACGAGTGCTTTGATATACGAGTGCTTTGATATACGAGTGTTTTGATATGCGAGTGCTTTAATATTACGAGTGCTTTGATATACGAGTGCTTTGATATACGAGTGCTTTGATATACGAGTGTTTTGATATGCGAGTCCTTTGATGTTACGAGTGCTTTGATATACGAGTGTTTTGATATGCGAGTGTTTTGATATGCGAGTGTTTTGATATGCGAGTGTTTTGATATACGAGTGTTTTGATATGCGAGTGTTTTGATATGCGAGTGTTTTGATATGCGAGTGTTTTGATATGCGAGTCCTTTGATGTTACGAGTGCTTTGATATACGAGTGTTTTGATATGCGAGTCCTTTGATATTACGAGTGTTTTGATATACGAGTGTTTTGATATACGAGTGTTTTGATATGCGAGTGTTTTGATATGCGAGTCCTTTGATGTTACGAGCGCTTTGATATACGAGTGCTTTGATATACGAGTGTTTTGATATGCGAGTCCTTTGATATGCGAGTCCTTTGATATTACGAGTGTTTTGATATACGAGTGTTTTGATATACGAGTGTTTTGATATGCGAGTGTTTTGATATGCGAGTGCTTTGATATTACGAGTGCTTTGATATACGAGTGTTTTGATGTACGAGTGCTTTGATGTACGAGTGCTTTGATATTACGAATGCTTTGATATACGAGTGTTTTGATATATGAGTGTTTTGATATACGAGTGTTTTGATATTACGAGTGTTTTGATATTACGAGTGCTTTGATATACGAGTGTTTTGATATACGAGTGCTTTGATATTACGAGTGCTTTGATATACGAGTGTTTTAATATGCGAGTGCTTTGATATGCGAGTGCTTTGATATATACGAGTGTTTTGATATACGAGTGTTTTGATGTACGAGTGCTTTGATATTACGAGTGTCTTGATATACGAGTGCTTTGATATACGAGTGCTTTGATATTACGAATGCTTTGATATACGAGTGCTTTGATATTACAAGTGTTTTGATATACGAGTGCTTTGATATTACGAGTGCCTTAATATACGAGTGCCTTGATATACGAGTGTTTTGATATGCGAGTGTTTTGATATTATGAGTGCCTTGATATACGAGTGGTTTGATATTACGAGTGCTTTGATATACGAGTGCTTTGATATACGAGTGTTTTGATATACGAGTGTTTTGATATTACAAGTGCTTTCATATACAAGTGCTTTGATATACGAGTGCTTTGATATACGAGTGCTTTGATATGCGAATGCTTTGATATGCGAGTGCTTTGATATACGAGTGCTTTGATATGCGAGTGCTTTGATATACGAGTGTTTTGATATGCGAGTGTTTTGGTATACAAGTCCTTTGATATGCGAGTCCTTTGATATGCGAGTCCTTTGATATGCGAGTGCTTTGATATGCGAGTCCTTTGATATGCGAGTCCTTTGATATGCGAGTCCTTTGATATGCGAGTGCTTTGATATATGAGTGTTTTGATATGCGAGTCCTTTGATATGCGAGTGCTTTGATATGCGAGTGCTTTGATATGCGAGTGCTTTGATATGCGAGTGCTTTGATATACGAGTGCTTTGATATGCGAGTGCTTTGATATACGAGTGTTTTGATATTACGAGTGCTTTGATATTACGAGTGCTTTGATATTACGAGTGCTTTGATATACGAGTGTTTTGATATACGAGTGCTTTGATATTACGAGTGCTTTGATATTACGAGTGCTTTGATATACGAGTGTTTTGATATACGAGTGTTTTGATGTACGAGTGCTTTGATATTACGAGTGTCTTGATATACGAGTGCTTTGATATACGAGTGCTTTGATATTACGAATGCTTTGATATACGAGTGCTTTGATATTACAAGTGTTTTGATATACGAGTGCTTTGATATTACGAGTGCCTTAATATACGAGTGCCTTGATATACGAGTGTTTTGATATGCGAGTGTTTTGATATTATGAGTGCCTTGATATACGAGTGGTTTGATATTACGAGTGCTTTGATATACGAGTGCTTTGATATACGAGTGTTTTGATATACGAGTGTTTTGATATTACAAGTGCTTTCATATACAAGTGCTTTGATATACGAGTGCTTTGATATACGAGTGCTTTGATATGCGAATGCTTTGATATGCGAGTGCTTTGATATGCGAGTGCTTTGATATGCGAGTGCTTTGATATACGAGTGCTTTGATATGCGAGTGCTTTGATATACGAGTGTTTTGATATGCGAGTGTTTTGGTATACAAGTCCTTTGATATGCGAGTCCTTTGATATGCGAGTGCTTTGATATGCGAGTGCTTTGATATGCGAGTCCTTTGATATGCGAGTCCTTTGATATGCGAGTCCTTTGATATGCGAGTGCTTTGATATATGAGTGTTTTGATATGCGAGTCCTTTGATATGCGAGTGCTTTGATATGCGAGTGCTTTGATATGCGAGTGCTTTGATATGCGAGTGCTTTGATATGCGAGTGCTTTGATATACGAGTGCTTTGATATGCGAGTGCTTTGATATACGAGTGTTTTGATATGCGAGTGTTTTGGTATACAAGTCCTTTGATATGCGAGTGCTTTGATATGCGAGTGCTTTGATATGCGAGTCCTTTGATATGCGAGTGCTTTGATATGCGAGTGCTTTGATATGCGAGTGCGTTGATATCCGAGTGCTTTGATATACGAGTGCTTTGATATACGAGTGTTTTGATATGCGAGTCCTTTGATATGCGAGTGCTTTGATATACAAGTGCTTTGATATGCGAGTGCTTTGATATGCGAGTGCTTTGATATACGAGTGTTTTGATATGCGAGTGCTTTGATATACAAGTGCTTTGATATGCGAGTGCTTTGATATGCGAGTGCTTTGATATACGAGGGCTTTGATATACGAGTGATTTGATATACGAGTGCTTTGATATTACGAGTGCTTTGATATGCGAGTGTTTTGGTATACAAGTCCTTTGATATGCGAGTCCTTTGATATGCGAGTGCTTTGATATGCGAGGGCTTTGATATACGAGTGATTTGATATACGAGTGCTTTGATATTACGAGTGCTTTGATATACGAGTGTTTTGATATTACGAGTGCTTTGATATACGAGTGATTTGATATACGAGTGCTTTGATATTACGAGTGCTTTGATATACGAGTGTTTTAATATACGAGTGCTTTGATATTACGAGTGCTTTGATATACGAGTGTTTTGATATACGAGTGCTTTGATATTACGAGTGCTTTCATATACGAGTGTTTTGATATACGAGTGTTTTGATATACGAGTGTTTTGATATACGAGTGTTTTGATATACGAGTGTTTTGATATACGAGTGCTTTGATATTACGAGTGCTTTGATATTACGAGTGCTTTGATATTACGAGTGTTTTGATATACGAGTGTTTTGATATACGAGTGCTTTGATATTACGAGTGCTTTGATATTACGAGTGCTTTGATATACGAGTGTTTTGATATACGAGTGCTTTGATATTACGAGTGCTTTGATATACGAGTGTTTTGATATACGAGTGTTTTGATATTACGAGTGCTTTGATATTACGAGTGCTTTGATATACGAGTGTTTTGATATACGAGTGCTTTGATATTACGAGTGCTTTGATATACGAGTGTTTTGAAATACGAGTGTTTTGATATACGAGTGTTTTGATATACGAGTGTTTTGATATACGAGTGTTTTGATATACGAGTGCTTTGATATTACGAGTGCTTTGATATTACGAGTGCTTTGATATTACGAGTGCTTTGATATACGAGTGTTTTGATATACGAGTGCTTTTATATTACGAGTGCTTTGATATACGAGTGTTTTGATATACGAGTGTTTTGATATTACGAGTGCTTTGATATTACGAGTGCTTTGATATACGAGTGTTTTGATATACGAGTGCTTTGATATTACGAGTGCTTTGATATACGAGTGTTTTGATATACGAGTGTTTTGATATACGAGTGTTTTGATATACGAGTGTTTTGATATACGAGTGTTTTGATATACGAGTGTTTTGATATACGAGTGCTTTGATATTACGAGTGCTTTGATATACGAGTGCTTTGATATACGAGTGTTTTGATATGCGAGTGCTTTAATATTACGAGTGCTTTGATATACGAGTGCTTTGATATACGAGTGCTTTGATATACGAGTGTTTTGATATGCGAGTCCTTTGATGTTACGAGTGCTTTGATATACGAGTGTTTTGATATGCGAGTGTTTTGATATGCGAGTGTTTTGATATGCGAGTGTTTTGATATGCGAGTCCTTTGATGTTACGAGTGCTTTGATATACGAGTGTTTTGATATGCGAGTCCTTTGATATTACGAGTGTTTTGATATACGAGTGTTTTGATATACGAGTGTTTTGATATGCGGGTGTTTTGATATGCGAGTCCTTTGATGTTACGAGCGCTTTGATATACGAGTGCTTTGATATACGAGTGTTTTGATATGCGAGTCCTTTGATATGCGAGTCCTTTGATATTACGAGTGTTTTGATATACGAGTGTTTTGATATACGAGTGTTTTGATATGCGAGTGTTTTGATATGCGAGTGCTTTGATATTACGAGTGCTTTGATATACGAGTGTTTTGATGTACGAGTGCTTTGATGTACGAGTGCTTTGATATTACGAATGCTTTGATATACGAGTGTTTTGATATATGAGTGTTTTGATATACGAGTGTTTTGATATTACGAGTGTTTTGATATTACGAGTGCTTTGATATACGAGTGTTTTGATATACGAGTGCTTTGATATTACGAGTGCTTTGATATACGAGTGTTTTAATATGCGAGTGCTTTGATATGCGAGTGCTTTGATATATACGAGTGTTTTGATATACGAGTGTTTTGATGTACGAGTGCTTTGATATTACGAGTGTCTTGATATACGAGTGCTTTGATATACGAGTGCTTTGATATTACGAATGCTTTGATATACGAGTGCTTTGATATTACAAGTGTTTTGATATACGAGTGCTTTGATATTACGAGTGCCTTAATATACGAGTGCCTTGATATACGAGTGTTTTGATATGCGAGTGTTTTGATATTATGAGTGCCTTGATATACGAGTGGTTTGATATTACGAGTGCTTTGATATACGAGTGCTTTGATATACGAGTGTTTTGATATACGAGTGTTTTGATATTACAAGTGCTTTCATATACAAGTGCTTTGATATACGAGTGCTTTGATATACGAGTGCTTTGATATGCGAATGCTTTGATATGCGAGTGCTTTGATATACGAGTGCTTTGATATGCGAGTGCTTTGATATACGAGTGTTTTGATATGCGAGTGTTTTGGTATACAAGTCCTTTGATATGCGAGTCCTTTCATATGCGAGTCCTTTGATATGCGAGTGCTTTGATATGCGAGTCCTTTGATATGCGAGTCCTTTGATATGCGAGTCCTTTGATATGCGAGTGCTTTGATATATGAGTGTTTTGATATGCGAGTCCTTTGATATGCGAGTGCTTTGATATGCGAGTGCTTTGATATGCGAGTGCTTTGATATGCGAGTGCTTTGATATACGAGTGCTTTGATATGCGAGTGCTTTGATATACGAGTGTTTTGATATGCGAGTGTTTTGGTATACAAGTCCTTTGATATGCGAGTGCTTTGATATGCGAGTGCTTTGATATGCGAGTCCTTTGATATGCGAGTGCTTTGATATGCGAGTGCTTTGATATGCGAGTGCGTTGATATCCGAGTGCTTTGATATACGAGTGCTTTGATATACGAGTGTTTTGATATGCGAGTCCTTTGATATGCGAGTGCTTTGATATACAAGTGCTTTGATATGCGAGTGCTTTGATATGCGAGTGCTTTGATATACGAGTGTTTTGATATGCGAGTGCTTTGATATACAAGTGCTTTGATATGCGAGTGCTTTGATATGCGAGTGCTTTGATATACGAGTGTTTTGATATACGAGTGCTTTTATATTACGAGTGCTTTGATATACGAGTGTTTTGATATACGAGTGTTTTGATATTACGAGTGCTTTGATATGCGAGTGCTTTGATATACGAGTGTTTTGATATACGAGTGCTTTGATATTACGAGTGCTTTGATATACGAGTGTTTTGATATACGAGTGTTTTGATATACGAGTGTTTTGATATACGAGTGTTTTGATATACGAGTGTTTTGATATACGAGTGCTTTGATATTACGAGTGCTTTGATATACGAGTGCTTTGATATACGAGTGTTTTGATATGCGAGTGCTTTAATATTACGAGTGCTTTGATATACGAGTGCTTTGATATACGAGTGCTTTGATATACGAGTGTTTTGATATGCGAGTCCTTTGATGTTACGAGTGCTTTGATATACGAGTGTTTTGATATGCGAGTGTTTTGATATGCGAGTGTTTTGATATGCGAGTGTTTTGATATGCGAGTCCTTTGATGTTACGAGTGCTTTGATATACGAGTGTTTTGATATGCGAGTCCTTTGATATTACGAGTGTTTTGATATACGAGTGTTTTGATATACGAGTGTTTTGATATGCGGGTGTTTTGATATGCGAGTCCTTTGATGTTACGAGCGCTTTGATATACGAGTGCTTTGATATACGAGTGTTTTGATATGCGAGTCCTTTGATATGCGAGTCCTTTGATATTACGAGTGTTTTGATATACGAGTGTTTTGATATACGAGTGTTTTGATATGCGAGTGTTTTGATATGCGAGTGCTTTGATATTACGAGTGCTTTGATATACGAGTGTTTTGATGTACGAGTGCTTTGATGTACGAGTGCTTTGATATTACGAATGCTTTGATATACGAGTGTTTTGATATATGAGTGTTTTGATATACGAGTATTTTGATATTACGAGTGTTTTGATATTACGAGTGCTTTGATATACGAGTGTTTTGATATACGAGTGCTTTGATATTACGAGTGCTTTGATATACGAGTGTTTTAATATGCGAGTGCTTTGATATGCGAGTGCTTTGATATATACGAGTGTTTTGATATACGAGTGTTTTGATGTACGAGTGCTTTGATATTACGAGTGTCTTGATATACGAGTGCTTTGATATACGAGTGCTTTGATATTACGAATGCTTTGATATACGAGTGCTTTGATATTACAAGTGTTTTGATATACGAGTGCTTTGATATTACGAGTGCCTTAATATACGAGTGCCTTGATATACGAGTGTTTTGATATGCGAGTGTTTTGATATTATGAGTGCCTTGATATACGAGTGGTTTGATATTACGAGTGCTTTGATATACGAGTGCTTTGATATACGAGTGTTTTGATATACGAGTGTTTTGATATTACAAGTGCTTTCATATACAAGTGCTTTGATATACGAGTGCTTTGATATACGAGTGCTTTGATATGCGAATGCTTTGATATGCGAGTGCTTTGATATACGAGTGCTTTGATATGCGAGTGCTTTGATATACGAGTGTTTTGATATGCGAGTGTTTTGGTATACAAGTCCTTTGATATGCGAGTCCTTTGATATGCGAGTCCTTTGATATGCGAGTGCTTTGATATGCGAGTCCTTTGATATGCGAGTCCTTTGATATGCGAGTCCTTTGATATGCGAGTGCTTTGATATATGAGTGTTTTGATATGCGAGTCCTTTGATATGCGAGTGCTTTGATATGCGAGTGCTTTGATATGCGAGTGCTTTGATATGCGAGTGCTTTGATATACGAGTGCTTTGATATGCGAGTGCTTTGATATACGAGTGTTTTGATATGCGAGTGTTTTGGTATACAAGTCCTTTGATATGCGAGTGCTTTGATATGCGAGTGCTTTGATATGCGAGTCCTTTGATATGCGAGTGCTTTGATATGCGAGTGCTTTGATATGCGAGTGCGTTGATATCCGAGTGCTTTGATATACGAGTGCTTTGATATACGAGTGTTTTGATATGCGAGTCCTTTGATATGCGAGTGCTTTGATATACAAGTGCTTTGATATGCGAGTGCTTTGATATGCGAGTGCTTTGATATACGAGTGTTTTGATATGCGAGTGCTTTGATATACAAGTGCTTTGATATGCGAGTGCTTTGATATGCGAGTGCTTTGATATACGAGGGCTTTGATATACGAGTGATTTGATATACGAGTGCTTTGATATTACGAGTGCTTTGATATGCGAGTGTTTTGGTATACAAGTCCTTTGATATGCGAGTCCTTTGATATGCGAGTGCTTTGATATGCGAGGGCTTTGATATACGAGTGATTTGATATACGAGTGCTTTGATATTACGAGTGCTTTGATATACGAGTGTTTTGATATTACGAGTGCTTTGATATACGAGTGATTTGATATACGAGTGCTTTGATATTACGAGTGCTTTGATATACGAGTGTTTTAATATACGAGTGCTTTGATATTACGAGTGCTTTGATATACGAGTGTTTTGATATACGAGTGTTTTGATATACGAGTGCTTTGATATTACGAGTGCTTTGATATACGAGTGCTTTGATATACGAGTGATTTGTTATTACAAGTGCTTTAATATTACGAGTGCTTTGATATACGAGTGCTTTGATATACGAGTGCTTTGATATTACGAGTGCTTTGATATACGAGTGTTTTGATATACGAGTGTTCGGGATATACGAGTGCTTTGATATTACGAGTGCTTTGATATACGAGTGCTTTGATATACGAGTGATTTGTTATTACGAGTGCTTTGATATACGAGTGATTTGATATTACAAGTGCTTTAATATTACGAGTGCTTTGATATACGAGTGCTTTGATATGCGAGTGTTTTGATATACGAGTGCTTTGATATACGAGTGCTTTAATATTACGAGTGCTTTGATATACGAGTGCTTTGATATACGAGTGCTTTGATATTACGAGTGCTTTGATATACGAGTGTTTTAATATACGAGTGCTTTGATATTACGAGTGCTTTGATATACGAGTGTTTTGATATACGAGTGTTTTGATATACGAGTGCTTTGATATTACGAGTGCTTTGATATACGAGTGCTTTGATATACGAGTGATTTGTTATTACAAGTGCTTTAATATTACGAGTGCTTTGATATACGAGTGCTTTGATATACGAGTGCTTTGATATTACGAGTGCTTTGATATACGAGTGTTTTGATATACGAGTGTTTTGATATACGAGTGCTTTGATATTACGAGTGCTTTGATATACGAGTGCTTTGATATACGAGTGTTTTGATATGCGAGTGCTTTAATATTACGAGTGCTTTGATATACGAGTGCTTTGATATACGAGTGCTTTGATATTACGAGTGCTTTGATATACGAGTGTTTTGATATACGAGTGTTTTGATATACGAGTGCTTTGATATTACGAGTGCTTTGATATACGAGTGCTTTGATATACGAGTGATTTGATATTACAAGTGCTTTAATATTACGAGTGCTTTGATATACGAGTGCTTTGATATGCGAGTGCTTTAATATTACGAGTGCTTTGATATACGAGTGCTTTGATATACGAGTGCTTTGATATTACGAGTGCTTTGATATACGAGTGTTTTGATATACGAGTGTTTTGATATTACGAGTGCTTTGATATTACGAGTGCTTTGATATACGAGTGTTTTGATATACGAGTGCTTTGATATTACGAGTGCTTTGATATACGAGTGCTTTGATATTACGAGTGCTTTGATATTACGAGTGCTTTGATATTACGAGTGCTTTGATATACGAGTGTTTTGATATACGAGTGCTTTGATATTACGAGTGCTTTGATATACGAGTGTTTTGATATACGAGTGTTTTGATATTACGAGTGCTTTGATATTACGAGTGCTTTGATATACGAGTGTTTTGATATACGAGTGCTTTGATATTACGAGTGCTTTGATATACGAGTGTTTTGATATACGAGTGTTTTGATATACGAGTGTTTTGATATACGAGTGTTTTGATATACGAGTGTTTTGATATACGAGTGCTTTGATATTACGAGTGCTTTGATATACGAGTGTTTTGATATGCGAGTGTTTTGATATGCGAGTCCTTTGATGTTACGAGTGCTTTGATATACGAGTGTTTTGATATACGAGTGTTTTGATATGCGAGTGTTTTGATATGCGAGTGTTTTGATATGCGAGTGTTTTGATATGCGAGTCCTTTGATGTTACGAGTGCTTTGATATACGAGTGTTTTGATATGCGAGTCCTTTGATATTACGAGTGTTTTGATATACGAGTGTTTTGATATACGAGTGTTTTGATATGCGAGTGTTTTGATATGCGAGTCCTTTGATGTTACGAGCGCTTTGATATACGAGTGCTTTGATATACGAGTGTTTTGATATGCGAGTCCTTTGATATGCGAGTCCTTTGATATTACGAGTGTTTTGATATACGAGTGTTTTGATATACGAGTGTTTTGATATGCGAGTGTTTTGATATGCGAGTGCTTTGATATTACGAGTGCTTTGATATACGAGTGTTTTGATGTACGAGTGCTTTGATGTACGAGTGCTTTGATATTACGAATGCTTTGATATACGAGTGTTTTGATATATGAGTGTTTTGATATACGAGTGTTTTGATATTACGAGTGTTTTGATATTACGAGTGCTTTGATATACGAGTGTTTTGATATACGAGTGCTTTGATATTACGAGTGCTTTGATATTACGAGTGCTTTGATATACGAGTGTTTTAATATGCGAGTGCTTTGATATATACGAGTGTTTTGATATATACGAGTGTTTTGATGTACGAGTGTTTTGATGTACGAGTGCTTTGATATTACGAGTGTCTTGATATACGAGTGCTTTGATATACGAGTGCTTTGATATTACGAATGCTTTGATATACGAGTGCTTTGATATTACAAGTGTTTTGATATACGAGTGCTTTGATATTACGAGTGCCTTAATATACGAGTGCCTTGATATACGAGTGTTTTGATATGCGAGTGTTTTGATATTATGAGTGCCTTGATATACGAGTGGTTTGATATTACGAGTGCTTTGATATACGAGTGCTTTGATATACGAGTGTTTTGATATACGAGTGTTTTGATATTACAAGTGCTTTCATATACAAGTGCTTTGATATACGAGTGCTTTGATATACGAGTGCTTTGATATGCGAATGCTTTGATATGCGAGTGCTTTGATATGCGAGTGCTTTGATATACGAGTGCTTTGATATGCGAGTGCTTTGATATACGAGTGTTTTGATATGCGAGTGTTTTGGTATACAAGTCCTTTGATATGCGAGTCCTTTGATATGCGAGTGCTTTGATATGCGAGTGCTTTGATATGCGAGTCCTTTGATATGCGAGTCCTTTGATATGCGAGTCCTTTGATATGCGAGTGCTTTGATATATGAGTGTTTTGATATGCGAGTCCTTTGATATGCGAGTGCTTTGATATGCGAGTGCTTTGATATGCGAGTGCTTTGATATGCGAGTGCTTTGATATACGAGTGCTTTGATATGCGAGTGCTTTGATATACGAGTGTTTTGATATGCGAGTGTTTTGGTATACAAGTCCTTTGATATGCGAGTGCTTTGATATGCGAGTGCTTTGATATGCGAGTGCTTTGATATGCGAGTCCTTTGATATGCGAGTGCTTTGATATGCGAGTGCGTTGATATCCGAGTGCTTTGATATACGAGTGCTTTGATATACGAGTGTTTTGATATGCGAGTCCTTTGATATGCGAGTGCTTTGATATACAAGTGCTTTGATATGCGAGTGCTTTGATATGCGAGTGCTTTGATATACGAGTGTTTTGATATGCGAGTGCTTTGATATACAAGTGCTTTGATATGCGAGTGCTTTGATATGCGAGTGCTTTGATATACGAGGGCTTTGATATACGAGTGATTTGATATACGAGTGCTTTGATATTACGAGTGCTTTGATATGCGAGTGTTTTGGTATACAAGTCCTTTGATATGCGAGTCCTTTGATATGCGAGTGCTTTGATATGCGAGGGCTTTGATATACGAGTGATTTGATATACGAGTGCTTTGATATTACGAGTGCTTTGATATACGAGTGTTTTGATATTACGAGTGCTTTGATATACGAGTGATTTGATATACGAGTGCTTTGATATTACGAGTGCTTTGATATACGAGTGTTTTAATATACGAGTGCTTTGATATTACGAGTGCTTTGATATACGAGTGTTTTGATATACGAGTGCTTTGATATTACGAGTGCTTTCATATACGAGTGTTTTGATATACGAGTGTTTTGATATACGAGTGTTTTGATATACGAGTGTTTTGATATACGAGTGTTTTGATATACGAGTGCTTTGATATTACGAGTGCTTTGATATTACGAGTGCTTTGATATTACGAGTGCTTTGATATACGAGTGTTTTGATATACGAGTGCTTTGATATTACGAGTGCTTTGATATTACGAGTGCTTTGATATACGAGTGTTTTGATATACGAGTGCTTTGATATTACGAGTGCTTTGATATACGAGTGTTTTGATATACGAGTGTTTTGATATTACGAGTGCTTTGATATTACGAGTGCTTTGATATACGAGTGTTTTGATATACGAGTGCTTTGATATTACGAGTGCTTTGATATACGAGTGTTTTGATATACGAGTGTTTTGATATACGAGTGTTTTGATATACGAGTGTTTTGATATACGAGTGCTTTGATATTACGAGTGCTTTGATATTACGAGTGCTTTGATATTACGAGTGCTTTGATAATACGAGTGTTTTGATATACGAGTGTTTTGATATACGAGTGCTTTTATATTACGAGTGCTTTGATATACGAGTGTTTTGATATACGAGTGTTTTGATATTACGAGTGCTTTGATATTACGAGTGCTTTGATATACGAGTGTTTTGATATACGAGTGCTTTGATATGCGAGTGTTTTGGTATACAAGTCCTTTGATATGCGAGTCCTTTGATATGCGAGTGCTTTGATATGCGAGGGCTTTGATATACGAGTGATTTGATATACGAGTGCTTTGATATTACGAGTGCTTTGATATACGAGTGTTTTGATATTACGAGTGCTTTGATATACGAGTGATTTGATATACGAGTGCTTTGATATTACGAGTGCTTTGATATACGAGTGTTTTAATATACGAGTGCTTTGATATTACGAGTGCTTTGATATACGAGTGTTTTGATATACGAGTGTTTTGATATACGAGTGCTTTGATATTACGAGTGCTTTGATATACGAGTGCTTTGATATACGAGTGATTTGTTATTACAAGTGCTTTAATATTACGAGTGCTTTGATATGCGAGTGTTTTGGTATACAAGTCCTTTGATATGCGAGTCCTTTGATATGCGAGTGCTTTGATATGCGAGGGCTTTGATATACGAGTGATTTGATATACGAGTGCTTTGATATTACGAGTGCTTTGATATACGAGTGTTTTGATATTACGAGTGCTTTGATATACGAGTGATTTGATATACGAGTGCTTTGATATTACGAGTGCTTTGATATACGAGTGTTTTAATATACGAGTGCTTTGATATTACGAGTGCTTTGATATACGAGTGTTTTGATATACGAGTGTTTTGATATACGAGGGCTTTGATATACGAGTGATTTGATATACGAGTGCTTTGATATTACGAGTGCTTTGATATGCGAGTGTTTTGGTATACAAGTCCTTTGATATGCGAGTCCTTTGATATGCGAGTGCTTTGATATGCGAGGGCTTTGATATACGAGTGATTTGATATACGAGTGCTTTGATATTACGAGTGCTTTGATATACGAGTGTTTTGATATTACGAGTGCTTTGATATACGAGTGATTTGATATACGAGTGCTTTGATATTACGAGTGCTTTGATATACGAGTGTTTTAATATACGAGTGCTTTGATATTACGAGTGCTTTGATATACGAGTGTTTTGATATACGAGTGTTTTGATATACGAGTGCTTTGATATTACGAGTGCTTTGATATACGAGTGCTTTGATATACGAGTGATTTGTTATTACAAGTGCTTTAATATTACGAGTGCTTTGATATACGAGTGCTTTGATATACGAGTGCTTTGATATTACGAGTGCTTTGATATACGAGTGTTTTGATATACGAGTGTTCGGGATATACGAGTGCTTTGATATTACGAGTGCTTTGATATACGAGTGCTTTGATATACGAGTGATTTGTTATTACGAGTGCTTTGATATACGAGTGATTTGATATTACAAGTGCTTTAATATTACGAGTGCTTTGATATACGAGTGCTTTGATATGCGAGTGTTTTGATATACGAGTGCTTTGATATACGAGTGCTTTAATATTACGAGTGCTTTGATATACGAGTGCTTTGATATACGAGTGCTTTGATATTACGAGTGCTTTGATATACGAGTGTTTTAATATACGAGTGCTTTGATATTACGAGTGCTTTGATATACGAGTGTTTTGATATACGAGTGTTTTGATATACGAGTGCTTTGATATTACGAGTGCTTTGATATACGAGTGCTTTGATATACGAGTGATTTGTTATTACAAGTGCTTTAATATTACGAGTGCTTTGATATACGAGTGCTTTGATATACGAGTGCTTTGATATTACGAGTGCTTTGATATACGAGTGTTTTGATATACGAGTGTTTTGATATACGAGTGCTTTGATATTACGAGTGCTTTGATATACGAGTGCTTTGATATACGAGTGTTTTGATATGCGAGTGCTTTAATATTACGAGTGCTTTGATATACGAGTGCTTTGATATACGAGTGCTTTGATATTACGAGTGCTTTGATATACGAGTGTTTTGATATACGAGTGTTTTGATATACGAGTGCTTTGATATTACGAGTGCTTTGATATACGAGTGCTTTGATATACGAGTGATTTGATATTACAAGTGCTTTAATATTACGAGTGCTTTGATATACGAGTGCTTTGATATGCGAGTGCTTTAATATTACGAGTGCTTTGATATACGAGTGCTTTGATATACGAGTGCTTTGATATTACGAGTGCTTTGATATACGAGTGTTTTGATATACGAGTGTTTTGATATTACGAGTGCTTTGATATTACGAGTGCTTTGATATACGAGTGTTTTGATATACGAGTGCTTTGATATTACGAGTGCTTTGATATACGAGTGCTTTGATATTACGAGTGCTTTGATATTACGAGTGCTTTGATATTACGAGTGCTTTGATATACGAGTGTTTTGATATACGAGTGCTTTGATATTACGAGTGCTTTGATATACGAGTGTTTTGATATACGAGTGTTTTGATATTACGAGTGCTTTGATATTACGAGTGCTTTGATATACGAGTGTTTTGATATACGAGTGCTTTGATATTACGAGTGCTTTGATATACGAGTGTTTTGATATACGAGTGTTTTGATATACGAGTGTTTTGATATACGAGTGTTTTGATATACGAGTGTTTTGATATACGAGTGCTTTGATATTACGAGTGCTTTGATATACGAGTGTTTTGATATGCGAGTGTTTTGATATGCGAGTCCTTTGATGTTACGAGTGCTTTGATATACGAGTGTTTTGATATACGAGTGTTTTGATATGCGAGTGTTTTGATATGCGAGTGTTTTGATATGCGAGTGTTTTGATATGCGAGTCCTTTGATGTTACGAGTGCTTTGATATACGAGTGTTTTGATATGCGAGTCCTTTGATATTACGAGTGTTTTGATATACGAGTGTTTTGATATACGAGTGTTTTGATATGCGAGTGTTTTGATATGCGAGTCCTTTGATGTTACGAGCGCTTTGATATACGAGTGCTTTGATATACGAGTGTTTTGATATGCGAGTCCTTTGATATGCGAGTCCTTTGATATTACGAGTGTTTTGATATACGAGTGTTTTGATATACGAGTGTTTTGATATGCGAGTGTTTTGATATGCGAGTGCTTTGATATTACGAGTGCTTTGATATACGAGTGTTTTGATGTACGAGTGCTTTGATGTACGAGTGCTTTGATATTACGAATGCTTTGATATACGAGTGTTTTGATATATGAGTGTTTTGATATACGAGTGTTTTGATATTACGAGTGTTTTGATATTACGAGTGCTTTGATATACGAGTGTTTTGATATACGAGTGCTTTGATATTACGAGTGCTTTGATATTACGAGTGCTTTGATATACGAGTGTTTTAATATGCGAGTGCTTTGATATATACGAGTGTTTTGATATATACGAGTGTTTTGATGTACGAGTGTTTTGATGTACGAGTGCTTTGATATTACGAGTGTCTTGATATACGAGTGCTTTGATATACGAGTGCTTTGATATTACGAATGCTTTGATATACGAGTGCTTTGATATTACAAGTGTTTTGATATACGAGTGCTTTGATATTACGAGTGCCTTAATATACGAGTGCCTTGATATACGAGTGTTTTGATATGCGAGTGTTTTGATATTATGAGTGCCTTGATATACGAGTGGTTTGATATTACGAGTGCTTTGATATACGAGTGCTTTGATATACGAGTGTTTTGATATACGAGTGTTTTGATATTACAAGTGCTTTCATATACAAGTGCTTTGATATACGAGTGCTTTGATATACGAGTGCTTTGATATGCGAATGCTTTGATATGCGAGTGCTTTGATATGCGAGTGCTTTGATATACGAGTGCTTTGATATGCGAGTGCTTTGATATACGAGTGTTTTGATATGCGAGTGTTTTGGTATACAAGTCCTTTGATATGCGAGTCCTTTGATATGCGAGTGCTTTGATATGCGAGTGCTTTGATATGCGAGTCCTTTGATATGCGAGTCCTTTGATATGCGAGTCCTTTGATATGCGAGTGCTTTGATATATGAGTGTTTTGATATGCGAGTCCTTTGATATGCGAGTGCTTTGATATGCGAGTGCTTTGATATGCGAGTGCTTTGATATGCGAGTGCTTTGATATACGAGTGCTTTGATATGCGAGTGCTTTGATATACGAGTGTTTTGATATGCGAGTGTTTTGGTATACAAGTCCTTTGATATGCGAGTGCTTTGATATGCGAGTGCTTTGATATGCGAGTGCTTTGATATGCGAGTCCTTTGATATGCGAGTGCTTTGATATGCGAGTGCGTTGATATCCGAGTGCTTTGATATACGAGTGCTTTGATATACGAGTGTTTTGATATGCGAGTCCTTTGATATGCGAGTGCTTTGATATACAAGTGCTTTGATATGCGAGTGCTTTGATATGCGAGTGCTTTGATATACGAGTGTTTTGATATGCGAGTGCTTTGATATACAAGTGCTTTGATATGCGAGTGCTTTGATATGCGAGTGCTTTGATATACGAGGGCTTTGATATACGAGTGATTTGATATACGAGTGCTTTGATATTACGAGTGCTTTGATATGCGAGTGTTTTGGTATACAAGTCCTTTGATATGCGAGTCCTTTGATATGCGAGTGCTTTGATATGCGAGGGCTTTGATATACGAGTGATTTGATATACGAGTGCTTTGATATTACGAGTTCTTTGATATACGAGTGTTTTGATATTACGAGTGCTTTGATATACGAGTGATTTGATATACGAGTGCTTTGATATTACGAGTGCTTTGATATACGAGTGTTTTAATATACGAGTGCTTTGATATTACGAGTGCTTTGATATACGAGTGTTTTGATATACGAGTGCTTTGATATTACGAGTGCTTTCATATACGAGTGTTTTGATATACGAGTGTTTTGATATACGAGTGTTTTGATATACGAGTGTTTTGATATACGAGTGTTTTGATATACGAGTGCTTTGATATTACGAGTGCTTTGATATTACGAGTGCTTTGATATTACGAGTGCTTTGATATACGAGTGTTTTGATATACGAGTGCTTTGATATTACGAGTGCTTTGATATTACGAGTGCTTTGATATACGAGTGTTTTGATATACGAGTGCTTTGATATTACGAGTGCTTTGATATACGAGTGTTTTGATATACGAGTGTTTTGATATTACGAGTGCTTTGATATTACGAGTGCTTTGATATACGAGTGTTTTGATATACGAGTGCTTTGATATTACGAGTGCTTTGATATACGAGTGTTTTGATATACGAGTGTTTTGATATACGAGTGTTTTGATATACGAGTGTTTTGATATACGAGTGTTTTGATATACGAGTGCTTTGATATTACGAGTGCTTTGATATTACGAGTGCTTTGATATTACGAGTGCTTTGATATACGAGTGTTTTGATATACGAGTGCTTTTATATTACGAGTGCTTTGATATACGAGTGTTTTGATATACGAGTGTTTTGATATTACGAGTGCTTTGATATTACGAGTGCTTTGATATACGAGTGTTTTGATATACGAGTGCTTTGATATTACGAGTGCTTTGATATACGAGTGTTTTGATATACGAGTGTTTTGATATACGAGTGTTTTGATATACGAGTGTTTTGATATACGAGTGTTTTGATATGCGAGTGTTTTGATATGCGAGTGTTTTGATATGCGAGTGTTTTGATATGCGAGTCCTTTGATGTTACGAGTGCTTTGATATACGAGTGTTTTGATATGCGAGTCCTTTGATATTACGAGTGTTTTGATATACGAGTGTTTTGATATACGAGTGTTTTGATATGCGAGTGTTTTGATATGCGAGTCCTTTGATGTTACGAGCGCTTTGATATACGAGTGCTTTGATATACGAGTGTTTTGATATGCGAGTCCTTTGATATGCGAGTCCTTTGATATTACGAGTGTTTTGATATACGAGTGTTTTGATATACGAGTGTTTTGATATGCGAGTGTTTTGATATGCGAGTGCTTTGATATTACGAGTGCTTTGATATACGAGTGTTTTGATGTACGAGTGCTTTGATGTACGAGTGCTTTGATATTACGAATGCTTTGATATACGAGTGTTTTGATATATGAGTGTTTTGATATACGAGTGTTTTGATATTACGAGTGTTTTGATATTACGAGTGCTTTGATATACGAGTGTTTTGATATACGAGTGCTTTGATATTACGAGTGCTTTGATATTACGAGTGCTTTGATATACGAGTGTTTTAATATGCGAGTGCTTTGATATATACGAGTGTTTTGATATATACGAGTGTTTTGATGTACGAGTGTTTTGATGTACGAGTGCTTTGATATTACGAGTGTCTTGATATACGAGTGCTTTGATATACGAGTGCTTTGATATTACGAATGCTTTGATATACGAGTGCTTTGATATTACAAGTGTTTTGATATACGAGTGCTTTGATATTACGAGTGCCTTAATATACGAGTGCCTTGATATACGAGTGTTTTGATATGCGAGTGTTTTGATATTATGAGTGCCTTGATATACGAGTGGTTTGATATTACGAGTGCTTTGATATACGAGTGCTTTGATATACGAGTGTTTTGATATACGAGTGTTTTGATATTACAAGTGCTTTCATATACAAGTGCTTTGATATACGAGTGCTTTGATATACGAGTGCTTTGATATGCGAATGCTTTGATATGCGAGTGCTTTGATATGCGAGTGCTTTGATATACGAGTGCTTTGATATGCGAGTGCTTTGATATACGAGTGTTTTGATATGCGAGTGTTTTGGTATACAAGTCCTTTGATATGCGAGTCCTTTGATATGCGAGTGCTTTGATATGCGAGTGCTTTGATATGCGAGTCCTTTGATATGCGAGTCCTTTGATATGCGAGTCCTTTGATATGCGAGTGCTTTGATATATGAGTGTTTTGATATGCGAGTCCTTTGATATGCGAGTGCTTTGATATGCGAGTGCTTTGATATGCGAGTGCTTTGATATGCGAGTGCTTTGATATACGAGTGCTTTGATATGCGAGTGCTTTGATATACGAGTGTTTTGATATGCGAGTGTTTTGGTATACAAGTCCTTTGATATGCGAGTGCTTTGATATGCGAGTGCTTTGATATGCGAGTGCTTTGATATGCGAGTCCTTTGATATGCGAGTGCTTTGATATGCGAGTGCGTTGATATCCGAGTGCTTTGATATACGAGTGCTTTGATATACGAGTGTTTTGATATGCGAGTCCTTTGATATGCGAGTGCTTTGATATACAAGTGCTTTGATATGCGAGTGCTTTGATATGCGAGTGCTTTGATATACGAGTGTTTTGATATGCGAGTGCTTTGATATACAAGTGCTTTGATATGCGAGTGCTTTGATATGCGAGTGCTTTGATATACGAGGGCTTTGATATACGAGTGATTTGATATACGAGTGCTTTGATATTACGAGTGCTTTGATATGCGAGTGTTTTGGTATACAAGTCCTTTGATATGCGAGTCCTTTGATATGCGAGTGCTTTGATATGCGAGGGCTTTGATATACGAGTGATTTGATATACGAGTGCTTTGATATTACGAGTTCTTTGATATACGAGTGTTTTGATATTACGAGTGCTTTGATATACGAGTGATTTGATATACGAGTGCTTTGATATTACGAGTGCTTTGATATACGAGTGTTTTAATATACGAGTGCTTTGATATTACGAGTGCTTTGATATACGAGTGTTTTGATATACGAGTGCTTTGATATTACGAGTGCTTTCATATACGAGTGTTTTGATATACGAGTGTTTTGATATACGAGTGTTTTGATATACGAGTGTTTTGATATACGAGTGTTTTGATATACGAGTGCTTTGATATTACGAGTGCTTTGATATTACGAGTGCTTTGATATTACGAGTGCTTTGATATACGAGTGTTTTGATATACGAGTGCTTTGATATTACGAGTGCTTTGATATTACGAGTGCTTTGATATACGAGTGTTTTGATATACGAGTGCTTTGATATTACGAGTGCTTTGATATACGAGTGTTTTGATATACGAGTGTTTTGATATTACGAGTGCTTTGATATTACGAGTGCTTTGATATACGAGTGTTTTGATATACGAGTGCTTTGATATTACGAGTGCTTTGATATACGAGTGTTTTGATATACGAGTGTTTTGATATACGAGTGTTTTGATATACGAGTGTTTTGATATACGAGTGTTTTGATATACGAGTGCTTTGATATTACGAGTGCTTTGATATTACGAGTGCTTTGATATTACGAGTGCTTTGATATACGAGTGTTTTGATATACGAGTGCTTTTATATTACGAGTGCTTTGATATACGAGTGTTTTGATATACGAGTGTTTTGATATTACGAGTGCTTTGATATTACGAGTGCTTTGATATACGAGTGTTTTGATATACGAGTGCTTTGATATTACGAGTGCTTTGATATACGAGTGTTTTGATATACGAGTGTTTTGATATACGAGTGTTTTGATATACGAGTGTTTTGATATACGAGTGTTTTGATATACGAGTGTTTTGATATACGAGTGCTTTGATATTACGAGTGCTTTGATATACGAGTGCTTTGATATACGAGTGTTTTGATATGCGAGTGCTTTAATATTACGAGTGCTTTGATATACGAGTGCTTTGATATACGAGTGCTTTGATATACGAGTGTTTTGATATGCGAGTCCTTTGATGTTACGAGTGCTTTGATATACGAGTGTTTTGATATGCGAGTGTTTTGATATGCGAGTGTTTTGATATGCGAGTGTTTTGATATACGAGTGTTTTGATATGCGAGTGTTTTGATATGCGAGTGTTTTGATATGCGAGTGTTTTGATATGCGAGTCCTTTGATGTTACGAGTGCTTTGATATACGAGTGTTTTGATATGCGAGTCCTTTGATATTACGAGTGTTTTGATATACGAGTGTTTTGATATACGAGTGTTTTGATATGCGAGTGTTTTGATATGCGAGTCCTTTGATGTTACGAGCGCTTTGATATACGAGTGCTTTGATATACGAGTGTTTTGATATGCGAGTCCTTTGATATGCGAGTCCTTTGATATTACGAGTGTTTTGATATACGAGTGTTTTGATATACGAGTGTTTTGATATGCGAGTGTTTTGATATGCGAGTGCTTTGATATTACGAGTGCTTTGATATACGAGTGTTTTGATGTACGAGTGCTTTGATGTACGAGTGCTTTGATATTACGAATGCTTTGATATACGAGTGTTTTGATATATGAGTGTTTTGATATACGAGTGTTTTGATATTACGAGTGTTTTGATATTACGAGTGCTTTGATATACGAGTGTTTTGATATACGAGTGCTTTGATATTACGAGTGCTTTGATATACGAGTGTTTTAATATGCGAGTGCTTTGATATGCGAGTGCTTTGATATATACGAGTGTTTTGATATACGAGTGTTTTGATGTACGAGTGCTTTGATATTACGAGTGTCTTGATATACGAGTGCTTTGATATACGAGTGCTTTGATATTACGAATGCTTTGATATACGAGTGCTTTGATATTACAAGTGTTTTGATATACGAGTGCTTTGATATTACGAGTGCCTTAATATACGAGTGCCTTGATATACGAGTGTTTTGATATGCGAGTGTTTTGATATTATGAGTGCCTTGATATACGAGTGGTTTGATATTACGAGTGCTTTGATATACGAGTGCTTTGATATACGAGTGTTTTGATATACGAGTGTTTTGATATTACAAGTGCTTTCATATACAAGTGCTTTGATATACGAGTGCTTTGATATACGAGTGCTTTGATATGCGAATGCTTTGATATGCGAGTGCTTTGATATACGAGTGCTTTGATATGCGAGTGCTTTGATATACGAGTGTTTTGATATGCGAGTGTTTTGGTATACAAGTCCTTTGATATGCGAGTCCTTTGATATGCGAGTCCTTTGATATGCGAGTGCTTTGATATGCGAGTCCTTTGATATGCGAGTCCTTTGATATGCGAGTCCTTTGATATGCGAGTGCTTTGATATATGAGTGTTTTGATATGCGAGTCCTTTGATATGCGAGTGCTTTGATATGCGAGTGCTTTGATATGCGAGTGCTTTGATATGCGAGTGCTTTGATATACGAGTGCTTTGATATGCGAGTGCTTTGATATACGAGTGTTTTGATATTACGAGTGCTTTGATATTACGAGTGCTTTGATATTACGAGTGCTTTGATATACGAGTGTTTTGATATACGAGTGCTTTGATATTACGAGTGCTTTGATATTACGAGTGCTTTGATATACGAGTGTTTTGATATACGAGTGTTTTGATGTACGAGTGCTTTGATATTACGAGTGTCTTGATATACGAGTGCTTTGATATACGAGTGCTTTGATATTACGAATGCTTTGATATACGAGTGCTTTGATATTACAAGTGTTTTGATATACGAGTGCTTTGATATTACGAGTGCCTTAATATACGAGTGCCTTGATATACGAGTGTTTTGATATGCGAGTGTTTTGATATTATGAGTGCCTTGATATACGAGTGGTTTGATATTACGAGTGCTTTGATATACGAGTGCTTTGATATACGAGTGTTTTGATATACGAGTGTTTTGATATTACAAGTGCTTTCATATACAAGTGCTTTGATATACGAGTGCTTTGATATACGAGTGCTTTGATATGCGAATGCTTTGATATGCGAGTGCTTTGATATGCGAGTGCTTTGATATGCGAGTGCTTTGATATACGAGTGCTTTGATATGCGAGTGCTTTGATATACGAGTGTTTTGATATGCGAGTGTTTTGGTATACAAGTCCTTTGATATGCGAGTCCTTTGATATGCGAGTGCTTTGATATGCGAGTGCTTTGATATGCGAGTCCTTTGATATGCGAGTCCTTTGATATGCGAGTCCTTTGATATGCGAGTGCTTTGATATATGAGTGTTTTGATATGCGAGTCCTTTGATATGCGAGTGCTTTGATATGCGAGTGCTTTGATATGCGAGTGCTTTGATATGCGAGTGCTTTGATATGCGAGTGCTTTGATATACGAGTGCTTTGATATGCGAGTGCTTTGATATACGAGTGTTTTGATATGCGAGTGTTTTGGTATACAAGTCCTTTGATATGCGAGTGCTTTGATATGCGAGTGCTTTGATATGCGAGTCCTTTGATATGCGAGTGCTTTGATATGCGAGTGCTTTGATATGCGAGTGCGTTGATATCCGAGTGCTTTGATATACGAGTGCTTTGATATACGAGTGTTTTGATATGCGAGTCCTTTGATATGCGAGTGCTTTGATATACAAGTGCTTTGATATGCGAGTGCTTTGATATGCGAGTGCTTTGATATACGAGTGTTTTGATATGCGAGTGCTTTGATATACAAGTGCTTTGATATGCGAGTGCTTTGATATGCGAGTGCTTTGATATACGAGGGCTTTGATATACGAGTGATTTGATATACGAGTGCTTTGATATTACGAGTGCTTTGATATGCGAGTGTTTTGGTATACAAGTCCTTTGATATGCGAGTCCTTTGATATGCGAGTGCTTTGATATGCGAGGGCTTTGATATACGAGTGATTTGATATACGAGTGCTTTGATATTACGAGTGCTTTGATATACGAGTGTTTTGATATTACGAGTGCTTTGATATACGAGTGATTTGATATACGAGTGCTTTGATATTACGAGTGCTTTGATATACGAGTGTTTTAATATACGAGTGCTTTGATATTACGAGTGCTTTGATATACGAGTGTTTTGATATACGAGTGCTTTGATATTACGAGTGCTTTCATATACGAGTGTTTTGATATACGAGTGTTTTGATATACGAGTGTTTTGATATACGAGTGTTTTGATATACGAGTGTTTTGATATACGAGTGCTTTGATATTACGAGTGCTTTGATATTACGAGTGCTTTGATATTACGAGTGTTTTGATATACGAGTGTTTTGATATACGAGTGCTTTGATATTACGAGTGCTTTGATATTACGAGTGCTTTGATATACGAGTGTTTTGATATACGAGTGCTTTGATATTACGAGTGCTTTGATATACGAGTGTTTTGATATACGAGTGTTTTGATATTACGAGTGCTTTGATATTACGAGTGCTTTGATATACGAGTGTTTTGATATACGAGTGCTTTGATATTACGAGTGCTTTGATATACGAGTGTTTTGAAATACGAGTGTTTTGATATACGAGTGTTTTGATATACGAGTGTTTTGATATACGAGTGTTTTGATATACGAGTGCTTTGATATTACGAGTGCTTTGATATTACGAGTGCTTTGATATTACGAGTGCTTTGATATACGAGTGTTTTGATATACGAGTGCTTTTATATTACGAGTGCTTTGATATACGAGTGTTTTGATATACGAGTGTTTTGATATTACGAGTGCTTTGATATTACGAGTGCTTTGATATACGAGTGTTTTGATATACGAGTGCTTTGATATTACGAGTGCTTTGATATACGAGTGTTTTGATATACGAGTGTTTTGATATACGAGTGTTTTGATATACGAGTGTTTTGATATACGAGTGTTTTGATATACGAGTGTTTTGATATACGAGTGCTTTGATATTACGAGTGCTTTGATATACGAGTGCTTTGATATACGAGTGTTTTGATATGCGAGTGCTTTAATATTACGAGTGCTTTGATATACGAGTGCTTTGATATACGAGTGCTTTGATATACGAGTGTTTTGATATGCGAGTCCTTTGATGTTACGAGTGCTTTGATATACGAGTGTTTTGATATGCGAGTGTTTTGATATGCGAGTGTTTTGATATGCGAGTGTTTTGATATGCGAGTCCTTTGATGTTACGAGTGCTTTGATATACGAGTGTTTTGATATGCGAGTCCTTTGATATTACGAGTGTTTTGATATACGAGTGTTTTGATATACGAGTGTTTTGATATGCGGGTGTTTTGATATGCGAGTCCTTTGATGTTACGAGCGCTTTGATATACGAGTGCTTTGATATACGAGTGTTTTGATATGCGAGTCCTTTGATATGCGAGTCCTTTGATATTACGAGTGTTTTGATATACGAGTGTTTTGATATACGAGTGTTTTGATATGCGAGTGTTTTGATATGCGAGTGCTTTGATATTACGAGTGCTTTGATATACGAGTGTTTTGATGTACGAGTGCTTTGATGTACGAGTGCTTTGATATTACGAATGCTTTGATATACGAGTGTTTTGATATATGAGTGTTTTGATATACGAGTGTTTTGATATTACGAGTGTTTTGATATTACGAGTGCTTTGATATACGAGTGTTTTGATATACGAGTGCTTTGATATTACGAGTGCTTTGATATACGAGTGTTTTAATATGCGAGTGCTTTGATATGCGAGTGCTTTGATATATACGAGTGTTTTGATATACGAGTGTTTTGATGTACGAGTGCTTTGATATTACGAGTGTCTTGATATACGAGTGCTTTGATATACGAGTGCTTTGATATTACGAATGCTTTGATATACGAGTGCTTTGATATTACAAGTGTTTTGATATACGAGTGCTTTGATATTACGAGTGCCTTAATATACGAGTGCCTTGATATACGAGTGTTTTGATATGCGAGTGTTTTGATATTATGAGTGCCTTGATATACGAGTGGTTTGATATTACGAGTGCTTTGATATACGAGTGCTTTGATATACGAGTGTTTTGATATACGAGTGTTTTGATATTACAAGTGCTTTCATATACAAGTGCTTTGATATACGAGTGCTTTGATATACGAGTGCTTTGATATGCGAATGCTTTGATATGCGAGTGCTTTGATATACGAGTGCTTTGATATGCGAGTGCTTTGATATACGAGTGTTTTGATATGCGAGTGTTTTGGTATACAAGTCCTTTGATATGCGAGTCCTTTCATATGCGAGTCCTTTGATATGCGAGTGCTTTGATATGCGAGTCCTTTGATATGCGAGTCCTTTGATATGCGAGTCCTTTGATATGCGAGTGCTTTGATATATGAGTGTTTTGATATGCGAGTCCTTTGATATGCGAGTGCTTTGATATGCGAGTGCTTTGATATGCGAGTGCTTTGATATGCGAGTGCTTTGATATACGAGTGCTTTGATATGCGAGTGCTTTGATATACGAGTGTTTTGATATGCGAGTGTTTTGGTATACAAGTCCTTTGATATGCGAGTGCTTTGATATGCGAGTGCTTTGATATGCGAGTCCTTTGATATGCGAGTGCTTTGATATGCGAGTGCTTTGATATGCGAGTGCGTTGATATCCGAGTGCTTTGATATACGAGTGCTTTGATATACGAGTGTTTTGATATGCGAGTCCTTTGATATGCGAGTGCTTTGATATACAAGTGCTTTGATATGCGAGTGCTTTGATATGCGAGTGCTTTGATATACGAGTGTTTTGATATGCGAGTGCTTTGATATACAAGTGCTTTGATATGCGAGTGCTTTGATATGCGAGTGCTTTGATATACGAGTGTTTTGATATACGAGTGCTTTTATATTACGAGTGCTTTGATATACGAGTGTTTTGATATACGAGTGTTTTGATATTACGAGTGCTTTGATATGCGAGTGCTTTGATATACGAGTGTTTTGATATACGAGTGCTTTGATATTACGAGTGCTTTGATATACGAGTGTTTTGATATACGAGTGTTTTGATATACGAGTGTTTTGATATACGAGTGTTTTGATATACGAGTGTTTTGATATACGAGTGCTTTGATATTACGAGTGCTTTGATATACGAGTGCTTTGATATACGAGTGTTTTGATATGCGAGTGCTTTAATATTACGAGTGCTTTGATATACGAGTGCTTTGATATACGAGTGCTTTGATATACGAGTGTTTTGATATGCGAGTCCTTTGATGTTACGAGTGCTTTGATATACGAGTGTTTTGATATGCGAGTGTTTTGATATGCGAGTGTTTTGATATGCGAGTGTTTTGATATGCGAGTCCTTTGATGTTACGAGTGCTTTGATATACGAGTGTTTTGATATGCGAGTCCTTTGATATTACGAGTGTTTTGATATACGAGTGTTTTGATATACGAGTGTTTTGATATGCGGGTGTTTTGATATGCGAGTCCTTTGATGTTACGAGCGCTTTGATATACGAGTGCTTTGATATACGAGTGTTTTGATATGCGAGTCCTTTGATATGCGAGTCCTTTGATATTACGAGTGTTTTGATATACGAGTGTTTTGATATACGAGTGTTTTGATATGCGAGTGTTTTGATATGCGAGTGCTTTGATATTACGAGTGCTTTGATATACGAGTGTTTTGATGTACGAGTGCTTTGATGTACGAGTGCTTTGATATTACGAATGCTTTGATATACGAGTGTTTTGATATATGAGTGTTTTGATATACGAGTATTTTGATATTACGAGTGTTTTGATATTACGAGTGCTTTGATATACGAGTGTTTTGATATACGAGTGCTTTGATATTACGAGTGCTTTGATATACGAGTGTTTTAATATGCGAGTGCTTTGATATGCGAGTGCTTTGATATATACGAGTGTTTTGATATACGAGTGTTTTGATGTACGAGTGCTTTGATATTACGAGTGTCTTGATATACGAGTGCTTTGATATACGAGTGCTTTGATATTACGAATGCTTTGATATACGAGTGCTTTGATATTACAAGTGTTTTGATATACGAGTGCTTTGATATTACGAGTGCCTTAATATACGAGTGCCTTGATATACGAGTGTTTTGATATGCGAGTGTTTTGATATTATGAGTGCCTTGATATACGAGTGGTTTGATATTACGAGTGCTTTGATATACGAGTGCTTTGATATACGAGTGTTTTGATATACGAGTGTTTTGATATTACAAGTGCTTTCATATACAAGTGCTTTGATATACGAGTGCTTTGATATACGAGTGCTTTGATATGCGAATGCTTTGATATGCGAGTGCTTTGATATACGAGTGCTTTGATATGCGAGTGCTTTGATATACGAGTGTTTTGATATGCGAGTGTTTTGGTATACAAGTCCTTTGATATGCGAGTCCTTTGATATGCGAGTCCTTTGATATGCGAGTGCTTTGATATGCGAGTCCTTTGATATGCGAGTCCTTTGATATGCGAGTCCTTTGATATGCGAGTGCTTTGATATATGAGTGTTTTGATATGCGAGTCCTTTGATATGCGAGTGCTTTGATATGCGAGTGCTTTGATATGCGAGTGCTTTGATATGCGAGTGCTTTGATATACGAGTGCTTTGATATGCGAGTGCTTTGATATACGAGTGTTTTGATATGCGAGTGTTTTGGTATACAAGTCCTTTGATATGCGAGTGCTTTGATATGCGAGTGCTTTGATATGCGAGTCCTTTGATATGCGAGTGCTTTGATATGCGAGTGCTTTGATATGCGAGTGCGTTGATATCCGAGTGCTTTGATATACGAGTGCTTTGATATACGAGTGTTTTGATATGCGAGTCCTTTGATATGCGAGTGCTTTGATATACAAGTGCTTTGATATGCGAGTGCTTTGATATGCGAGTGCTTTGATATACGAGTGTTTTGATATGCGAGTGCTTTGATATACAAGTGCTTTGATATGCGAGTGCTTTGATATGCGAGTGCTTTGATATACGAGGGCTTTGATATACGAGTGATTTGATATACGAGTGCTTTGATATTACGAGTGCTTTGATATGCGAGTGTTTTGGTATACAAGTCCTTTGATATGCGAGTCCTTTGATATGCGAGTGCTTTGATATGCGAGGGCTTTGATATACGAGTGATTTGATATACGAGTGCTTTGATATTACGAGTGCTTTGATATACGAGTGTTTTGATATTACGAGTGCTTTGATATACGAGTGATTTGATATACGAGTGCTTTGATATTACGAGTGCTTTGATATACGAGTGTTTTAATATACGAGTGCTTTGATATTACGAGTGCTTTGATATACGAGTGTTTTGATATACGAGTGTTTTGATATACGAGTGCTTTGATATTACGAGTGCTTTGATATACGAGTGCTTTGATATACGAGTGATTTGTTATTACAAGTGCTTTAATATTACGAGTGCTTTGATATACGAGTGCTTTGATATACGAGTGCTTTGATATTACGAGTGCTTTGATATACGAGTGTTTTGATATACGAGTGTTCGGGATATACGAGTGCTTTGATATTACGAGTGCTTTGATATACGAGTGCTTTGATATACGAGTGATTTGTTATTACGAGTGCTTTGATATACGAGTGATTTGATATTACAAGTGCTTTAATATTACGAGTGCTTTGATATACGAGTGCTTTGATATGCGAGTGTTTTGATATACGAGTGCTTTGATATACGAGTGCTTTAATATTACGAGTGCTTTGATATACGAGTGCTTTGATATACGAGTGCTTTGATATTACGAGTGCTTTGATATACGAGTGTTTTAATATACGAGTGCTTTGATATTACGAGTGCTTTGATATACGAGTGTTTTGATATACGAGTGTTTTGATATACGAGTGCTTTGATATTACGAGTGCTTTGATATACGAGTGCTTTGATATACGAGTGATTTGTTATTACAAGTGCTTTAATATTACGAGTGCTTTGATATACGAGTGCTTTGATATACGAGTGCTTTGATATTACGAGTGCTTTGATATACGAGTGTTTTGATATACGAGTGTTTTGATATACGAGTGCTTTGATATTACGAGTGCTTTGATATACGAGTGCTTTGATATACGAGTGTTTTGATATGCGAGTGCTTTAATATTACGAGTGCTTTGATATACGAGTGCTTTGATATACGAGTGCTTTGATATTACGAGTGCTTTGATATACGAGTGTTTTGATATACGAGTGTTTTGATATACGAGTGCTTTGATATTACGAGTGCTTTGATATACGAGTGCTTTGATATACGAGTGATTTGATATTACAAGTGCTTTAATATTACGAGTGCTTTGATATACGAGTGCTTTGATATGCGAGTGCTTTAATATTACGAGTGCTTTGATATACGAGTGCTTTGATATACGAGTGCTTTGATATTACGAGTGCTTTGATATACGAGTGTTTTGATATACGAGTGTTTTGATATTACGAGTGCTTTGATATTACGAGTGCTTTGATATACGAGTGTTTTGATATACGAGTGCTTTGATATTACGAGTGCTTTGATATACGAGTGCTTTGATATTACGAGTGCTTTGATATTACGAGTGCTTTGATATTACGAGTGCTTTGATATACGAGTGTTTTGATATACGAGTGCTTTGATATTACGAGTGCTTTGATATACGAGTGTTTTGATATACGAGTGTTTTGATATTACGAGTGCTTTGATATTACGAGTGCTTTGATATACGAGTGTTTTGATATACGAGTGCTTTGATATTACGAGTGCTTTGATATACGAGTGTTTTGATATACGAGTGTTTTGATATACGAGTGTTTTGATATACGAGTGTTTTGATATACGAGTGTTTTGATATACGAGTGCTTTGATATTACGAGTGCTTTGATATACGAGTGTTTTGATATGCGAGTGTTTTGATATGCGAGTCCTTTGATGTTACGAGTGCTTTGATATACGAGTGTTTTGATATACGAGTGTTTTGATATGCGAGTGTTTTGATATGCGAGTGTTTTGATATGCGAGTGTTTTGATATGCGAGTCCTTTGATGTTACGAGTGCTTTGATATACGAGTGTTTTGATATGCGAGTCCTTTGATATTACGAGTGTTTTGATATACGAGTGTTTTGATATACGAGTGTTTTGATATGCGAGTGTTTTGATATGCGAGTCCTTTGATGTTACGAGCGCTTTGATATACGAGTGCTTTGATATACGAGTGTTTTGATATGCGAGTCCTTTGATATGCGAGTCCTTTGATATTACGAGTGTTTTGATATACGAGTGTTTTGATATACGAGTGTTTTGATATGCGAGTGTTTTGATATGCGAGTGCTTTGATATTACGAGTGCTTTGATATACGAGTGTTTTGATGTACGAGTGCTTTGATGTACGAGTGCTTTGATATTACGAATGCTTTGATATACGAGTGTTTTGATATATGAGTGTTTTGATATACGAGTGTTTTGATATTACGAGTGTTTTGATATTACGAGTGCTTTGATATACGAGTGTTTTGATATACGAGTGCTTTGATATTACGAGTGCTTTGATATTACGAGTGCTTTGATATACGAGTGTTTTAATATGCGAGTGCTTTGATATATACGAGTGTTTTGATATATACGAGTGTTTTGATGTACGAGTGTTTTGATGTACGAGTGCTTTGATATTACGAGTGTCTTGATATACGAGTGCTTTGATATACGAGTGCTTTGATATTACGAATGCTTTGATATACGAGTGCTTTGATATTACAAGTGTTTTGATATACGAGTGCTTTGATATTACGAGTGCCTTAATATACGAGTGCCTTGATATACGAGTGTTTTGATATGCGAGTGTTTTGATATTATGAGTGCCTTGATATACGAGTGGTTTGATATTACGAGTGCTTTGATATACGAGTGCTTTGATATACGAGTGTTTTGATATACGAGTGTTTTGATATTACAAGTGCTTTCATATACAAGTGCTTTGATATACGAGTGCTTTGATATACGAGTGCTTTGATATGCGAATGCTTTGATATGCGAGTGCTTTGATATGCGAGTGCTTTGATATACGAGTGCTTTGATATGCGAGTGCTTTGATATACGAGTGTTTTGATATGCGAGTGTTTTGGTATACAAGTCCTTTGATATGCGAGTCCTTTGATATGCGAGTGCTTTGATATGCGAGTGCTTTGATATGCGAGTCCTTTGATATGCGAGTCCTTTGATATGCGAGTCCTTTGATATGCGAGTGCTTTGATATATGAGTGTTTTGATATGCGAGTCCTTTGATATGCGAGTGCTTTGATATGCGAGTGCTTTGATATGCGAGTGCTTTGATATGCGAGTGCTTTGATATACGAGTGCTTTGATATGCGAGTGCTTTGATATACGAGTGTTTTGATATGCGAGTGTTTTGGTATACAAGTCCTTTGATATGCGAGTGCTTTGATATGCGAGTGCTTTGATATGCGAGTGCTTTGATATGCGAGTCCTTTGATATGCGAGTGCTTTGATATGCGAGTGCGTTGATATCCGAGTGCTTTGATATACGAGTGCTTTGATATACGAGTGTTTTGATATGCGAGTCCTTTGATATGCGAGTGCTTTGATATACAAGTGCTTTGATATGCGAGTGCTTTGATATGCGAGTGCTTTGATATACGAGTGTTTTGATATGCGAGTGCTTTGATATACAAGTGCTTTGATATGCGAGTGCTTTGATATGCGAGTGCTTTGATATACGAGGGCTTTGATATACGAGTGATTTGATATACGAGTGCTTTGATATTACGAGTGCTTTGATATGCGAGTGTTTTGGTATACAAGTCCTTTGATATGCGAGTCCTTTGATATGCGAGTGCTTTGATATGCGAGGGCTTTGATATACGAGTGATTTGATATACGAGTGCTTTGATATTACGAGTGCTTTGATATACGAGTGTTTTGATATTACGAGTGCTTTGATATACGAGTGATTTGATATACGAGTGCTTTGATATTACGAGTGCTTTGATATACGAGTGTTTTAATATACGAGTGCTTTGATATTACGAGTGCTTTGATATACGAGTGTTTTGATATACGAGTGCTTTGATATTACGAGTGCTTTCATATACGAGTGTTTTGATATACGAGTGTTTTGATATACGAGTGTTTTGATATACGAGTGTTTTGATATACGAGTGTTTTGATATACGAGTGCTTTGATATTACGAGTGCTTTGATATTACGAGTGCTTTGATATTACGAGTGCTTTGATATACGAGTGTTTTGATATACGAGTGCTTTGATATTACGAGTGCTTTGATATTACGAGTGCTTTGATATACGAGTGTTTTGATATACGAGTGCTTTGATATTACGAGTGCTTTGATATTACGAGTGCTTTGATATACGAGTGTTTTGATATACGAGTGCTTTGATATTACGAGTGCTTTGATATACGAGTGTTTTGATATACGAGTGTTTTGATATTACGAGTGCTTTGATATTACGAGTGCTTTGATATACGAGTGTTTTGATATACGAGTGCTTTGATATTACGAGTGCTTTGATATACGAGTGTTTTGATATACGAGTGTTTTGATATACGAGTGTTTTGATATACGAGTGTTTTGATATACGAGTGCTTTGATATTACGAGTGCTTTGATATTACGAGTGCTTTGATATTACGAGTGCTTTGATAATACGAGTGTTTTGATATACGAGTGTTTTGATATACGAGTGCTTTTATATTACGAGTGCTTTGATATACGAGTGTTTTGATATACGAGTGTTTTGATATTACGAGTGCTTTGATATTACGAGTGCTTTGATATACGAGTGTTTTGATATACGAGTGCTTTGATATTACGAGTGCTTTGATATACGAGTGTTTTGATATACGAGTGTTTTGATATACGAGTGTTTTGATATACGAGTGTTTTGATATACGAGTGTTTTGATATACGAGTGTTTTGATATACGAGTGCTTTGATATTACGAGTGCTTTGATATACGAGTGCTTTGATATACGAGTGTTTTGATATGCGAGTGCTTTAATATTACGAGTGCTTTGATATACGAGTGCTTTGATATACGAGTGCTTTGATATACGAGTGTTTTGATATGCGAGTCCTTTGATGTTACGAGTGCTTTGATATACGAGTGTTTTGATATGCGAGTGTTTTGATATGCGAGTGTTTTGATATGCGAGTGTTTTGATATACGAGTGTTTTGATATGCGAGTGTTTTGATATGCGAGTGTTTTGATATGCGAGTGTTTTGATATGCGAGTCCTTTGATGTTACGAGTGCTTTGATATACGAGTGTTTTGATATGCGAGTCCTTTGATATTACGAGTGTTTTGATATACGAGTGTTTTGATATACGAGTGTTTTGATATGCGAGTGTTTTGATATGCGAGTCCTTTGATGTTACGAGCGCTTTGATATACGAGTGCTTTGATATACGAGTGTTTTGATATGCGAGTCCTTTGATATGCGAGTCCTTTGATATTACGAGTGTTTTGATATACGAGTGTTTTGATATACGAGTGTTTTGATATGCGAGTGTTTTGATATGCGAGTGCTTTGATATTACGAGTGCTTTGATATACGAGTGTTTTGATGTACGAGTGCTTTGATGTACGAGTGCTTTGATATTACGAATGCTTTGATATACGAGTGTTTTGATATATGAGTGTTTTGATATACGAGTGTTTTGATATTACGAGTGTTTTGATATTACGAGTGCTTTGATATACGAGTGTTTTGATATACGAGTGCTTTGATATTACGAGTGCTTTGATATACGAGTGTTTTAATATGCGAGTGCTTTGATATGCGAGTGCTTTGATATATACGAGTGTTTTGATATACGAGTGTTTTGATGTACGAGTGCTTTGATATTACGAGTGTCTTGATATACGAGTGCTTTGATATACGAGTGCTTTGATATTACGAATGCTTTGATATACGAGTGCTTTGATATTACAAGTGTTTTGATATACGAGTGCTTTGATATTACGAGTGCCTTAATATACGAGTGCCTTGATATACGAGTGTTTTGATATGCGAGTGTTTTGATATTATGAGTGCCTTGATATACGAGTGGTTTGATATTACGAGTGCTTTGATATACGAGTGCTTTGATATACGAGTGTTTTGATATACGAGTGTTTTGATATTACAAGTGCTTTCATATACAAGTGCTTTGATATACGAGTGCTTTGATATACGAGTGCTTTGATATGCGAATGCTTTGATATGCGAGTGCTTTGATATACGAGTGCTTTGATATGCGAGTGCTTTGATATACGAGTGTTTTGATATGCGAGTGTTTTGGTATACAAGTCCTTTGATATGCGAGTCCTTTGATATGCGAGTCCTTTGATATGCGAGTGCTTTGATATGCGAGTCCTTTGATATGCGAGTCCTTTGATATGCGAGTCCTTTGATATGCGAGTGCTTTGATATATGAGTGTTTTGATATGCGAGTCCTTTGATATGCGAGTGCTTTGATATGCGAGTGCTTTGATATGCGAGTGCTTTGATATGCGAGTGCTTTGATATACGAGTGCTTTGATATGCGAGTGCTTTGATATACGAGTGTTTTGATATGCGAGTGTTTTGGTATACAAGTCCTTTGATATGCGAGTGCTTTGATATGCGAGTGCTTTGATATGCGAGTCCTTTGATATGCGAGTGCTTTGATATGCGAGTGCTTTGATATGCGAGTGCGTTGATATCCGAGTGCTTTGATATACGAGTGCTTTGATATACGAGTGTTTTGATATGCGAGTCCTTTGATATGCGAGTGCTTTGATATACAAGTGCTTTGATATGCGAGTGCTTTGATATGCGAGTGCTTTGATATACGAGTGTTTTGATATGCGAGTGCTTTGATATACAAGTGCTTTGATATGCGAGTGCTTTGATATGCGAGTGCTTTGATATACGAGGGCTTTGATATACGAGTGATTTGATATACGAGTGCTTTGATATTACGAGTGCTTTGATATGCGAGTGTTTTGGTATACAAGTCCTTTGATATGCGAGTCCTTTGATATGCGAGTGCTTTGATATGCGAGGGCTTTGATATACGAGTGATTTGATATACGAGTGCTTTGATATTACGAGTGCTTTGATATACGAGTGTTTTGATATTACGAGTGCTTTGATATACGAGTGATTTGATATACGAGTGCTTTGATATTACGAGTGCTTTGATATACGAGTGTTTTAATATACGAGTGCTTTGATATTACGAGTGCTTTGATATACGAGTGTTTTGATATACGAGTGTTTTGATATACGAGTGCTTTGATATTACGAGTGCTTTGATATACGAGTGCTTTGATATACGAGTGATTTGTTATTACAAGTGCTTTAATATTACGAGTGCTTTGATATACGAGTGCTTTGATATACGAGTGCTTTGATATTACGAGTGCTTTGATATACGAGTGTTTTGATATACGAGTGTTCGGGATATACGAGTGCTTTGATATTACGAGTGCTTTGATATACGAGTGCTTTGATATACGAGTGATTTGTTATTACGAGTGCTTTGATATACGAGTGATTTGATATTACAAGTGCTTTAATATTACGAGTGCTTTGATATACGAGTGCTTTGATATGCGAGTGTTTTGATATACGAGTGCTTTGATATACGAGTGCTTTAATATTACGAGTGCTTTGATATACGAGTGCTTTGATATACGAGTGCTTTGATATTACGAGTGCTTTGATATACGAGTGTTTTAATATACGAGTGCTTTGATATTACGAGTGCTTTGATATACGAGTGTTTTGATATACGAGTGTTTTGATATACGAGTGCTTTGATATTACGAGTGCTTTGATATACGAGTGCTTTGATATACGAGTGATTTGTTATTACAAGTGCTTTAATATTACGAGTGCTTTGATATACGAGTGCTTTGATATACGAGTGCTTTGATATTACGAGTGCTTTGATATACGAGTGTTTTGATATACGAGTGTTTTGATATACGAGTGCTTTGATATTACGAGTGCTTTGATATACGAGTGCTTTGATATACGAGTGTTTTGATATGCGAGTGCTTTAATATTACGAGTGCTTTGATATACGAGTGCTTTGATATACGAGTGCTTTGATATTACGAGTGCTTTGATATACGAGTGTTTTGATATACGAGTGTTTTGATATACGAGTGCTTTGATATTACGAGTGCTTTGATATACGAGTGCTTTGATATACGAGTGATTTGATATTACAAGTGCTTTAATATTACGAGTGCTTTGATATACGAGTGCTTTGATATGCGAGTGCTTTAATATAACGAGTGCTTTGATATACGAGTGCTTTGATATACGAGTGCTTTGATATTACGAGTGCTTTGATATACGAGTGTTTTGATATACGAGTGTTTTGATATTACGAGTGCTTTGATATTACGAGTGCTTTGATATACGAGTGTTTTGATATACGAGTGCTTTGATATTACGAGTGCTTTGATATACGAGTGTTTTGATATACGAGTGTTTTGATATTACGAGTGCTTTGATATTACAAGTGCTTTGATATACGAGTGTTTTGATATACGAGTGCTTTGATATTACGAGTGCTTTCATATACAAGTGTTTTGATATACGAGTGTTTTGATATACGAGTGTTTTGATATACGAGTGTTTTGATATACGAGTGTTTTGATATACGAGTGCTTTGATATTACGAGTGCTTTGATATTACGAGTGCTTTGATATTACGAGTGCTTTGATATACGAGTGTTTTGATATACGAGTGCTTTGATATTACGAGTGCTTTGATATTACGAGTGCTTTGATATACGAGTGTTTTGATATACGAGTGCTTTGATATTACGAGTGCTTTGATATACGAGTGTTTTGATATACGAGTGTTTTGATATTACGAGTGCTTTGATATTACGAGTGCTTTGATATACGAGTGTTTTGATATACGAGTGCTTTGATATTACGAGTGCTTTGATATACGAGTGCTTTGATATGCGAGTGCTTTGATATATACGAGTGTTTTGATATACGAGTGTTTTGATGTACGAGTGCTTTGATATTACGAGTGTCTTGATATACGAGTGCTTTGATATACGAGTGCTTTGATATTACGAATGCTTTGATATACGAGTGCTTTGATATTACAAGTGTTTTGATATACGAGTGCTTTGATATTACGAGTGCCTTAATATACGAGTGCCTTGATATACGAGTGCTTTGATATGCGAGTGTTTTGATATTATGAGTGCCTTGATATACGAGTGGTTTGATATTACGAGTGCTTTGATATACGAGTGCTTTGATATACGAGTGCTTTGATATACGAGTGTTTTGATATACGAGTGTTTTGATATTACAAGTGCTTTCATATACAAGTGCTTTGATATACGAGTGCTTTGATATACGAGTGCTTTGATATGCGAATGCTTTGATATGCGAGTGCTTTGATATGCGAGTGCTTTGATATGCGAGTGCTTTGATATGCGAGTGCTTTGATATGCGAGTGCTTTGATATACGAGTGTTTTGATATGCGAGTGTTTTGGTATACAAGTCCTTTGATATGCGAGTCCTTTGATATGCGAGTGCTTTGATATGCGAGTGCTTTGATATGCGAGTCCTTTGATATGCGAGTCCTTTGATATGCGAGTCCTTTGATATGCGAGTGCTTTGAAATATGAGTGTTTTGATATGCAAGTCCTTTGATATGCGAGTGCTTTGATATGCGAGTGCTTTGATATGCGAGTGCTTTGATATGCGAGTGCTTTGATATACGAGTGCTTTGATATGCGAGTGCTTTGATATACGAGTGTTTTGATATGCGAGTGTTTTGGTATACAAGTCCTTTGATATGCGAGTGCTTTGATATGCGAGTGCTTTGATATGCGAGTCCTTTGATATGCGAGTGCTTTGATATGCGAGTGCGTTGATATCCGAGTGCGTTGATATCCGAGTGCTTTGATATACGAGTGCTTTGATATGCGAGTCCTTTGATATGCGAGTGCTTTGATATACAAGTGCTTTGATATGCGAGTGCTTTGATATGCGAGTGCTTTGATATACGAGTGTTTTGATATGCGAGTGCTTTGATATACAAGTGCTTTGATATGCGAGTGCTTTGATATGCGAGTGCTTTGATATACGAGGGCTTTGATATACGAGTGATTTGATATACGAGTGCTTTGATATTACGAGTGCTTTGATATGCGAGTGTTTTGGTATACAAGTCCTTTGATATGCGAGTCCTTTGATATGCGAGTGCTTTGATATGCGAGGGCTTTGATATACGAGTGATTTGATATACGAGTGCTTTGATATTACGAGTGCTTTGATATACGAGTGTTTTGATATTACGAGTGCTTTGATATACGAGTGATTTGATATACGAGTGCTTTGATATTACGAGTGCTTTGATATACGAGTGTTTTAATATACGAGTGCTTTGATATTACGAGTGCTTTGATATACGAGTGTTTTGATATACGAGTGCTTTGATATTACGAGTGCTTTCATATACGAGTGTTTTGATATACGAGTGTTTTGATATACGAGTGTTTTGATATACGAGTGTTTTGATATACGAGTGTTTTGATATACGAGTGCTTTGATATTACGAGTGCTTTGATATTACGAGTGCTTTGATATTACGAGTGCTTTGATATACGAGTGTTTTGATATACGAGTGCTTTGATATTACGAGTGCTTTGATATTACGAGTGCTTTGATATACGAGTGTTTTGATATACGAGTGCTTTGATATTACGAGTGCTTTGATATACGAGTGTTTTGATATACGAGTGTTTTGATATTACGAGTGCTTTGATATTACGAGTGCTTTGATATACGAGTGCTTTGATATTACGAATGCTTTGATATACGAGTGCTTTGATATTACAAGTGTTTTGATATACGAGTGCTTTGATATTACGAGTGCCTTAATATACGAGTGCCTTGATATACGAGTGTTTTGATATGCGAGTGTTTTGATATTATGAGTGCCTTGATATACGAGTGGTTTGATATTACGAGTGCTTTGATATACGAGTGCTTTGATATACGAGTGTTTTGATATACGAGTGTTTTGATATTACAAGTGCTTTCATATACAAGTGCTTTGATATACAAGTGCTTTGATATACGAGTGCTTTGATATACGAGTGTTTTGATATGCGAGTGCTTTAATATTACGAGTGCTTTGATATACGAGTGCTTTGATATACGAGTGCTTTGATATACGAGTGTTTTGATATGCGAGTCCTTTGATGTTACGAGTGCTTTGATATACGAGTGTTTTGATATGCGAGTGTTTTGATATGCGAGTGTTTTGATATGCGAGTGTTTTGATATACGAGTGTTTTGATATGCGAGTGTTTTGATATGCGAGTGTTTTGATATGCGAGTGTTTTGATATGCGAGTCCTTTGATGTTACGAGTGCTTTGATATACGAGTGTTTTGATATGCGAGTCATTTGATATTACGAGTGTTTTGATATACGAGTGTTTTGATATACGAGTGTTTTGATATGCGAGTGTTTTGATATGCGAGTCCTTTGATGTTACGAGCGCTTTGATATACGAGTGCTTTGATATACGAGTGTTTTGATATGCGAGTCCTTTGATATGCGAGTCCTTTGATATTACGAGTGTTTTGATATACGAGTGTTTTGATATACGAGTGTTTTGATATGCGAGTGTTTTGATATGCGAGTGCTTTGATATTACGAGTGCTTTGATATACGAGTGTTTTGATGTACGAGTGCTTTGATGTACGAGTGCTTTGATATTACGAATGCTTTGATATACGAGTGTTTTGATATATGAGTGTTTTGATATACGAGTGTTTTGATATTACGAGTGTTTTGATATTACGAGTGCTTTGATATACGAGTGTTTTGATATACGAGTGCTTTGATATTACGAGTGCTTTGATATACGAGTGTTTTGATGTACGAGTGCTTTGATGTACGAGTGCTTTGATATTACGAATGCTTTGATATACGAGTGTTTTGATATATGAGTGTTTTGATATACGAGTGTTTTGATATTACGAGTGTTTTGATATTACGAGTGCTTTGATATACGAGTGTTTTGATATACGAGTGCTTTGATATTACGAGTGCTTTGATATACGAGTGTTTTAATATGCGAGTGCTTTGATATGCGAGTGCTTTGATATATACGAGTGTTTTGATATACGAGTGTTTTGATGTACGAGTGCTTTGATATTACGAGTGTCTTGATATACGAGTGCTTTGATATACGAGTGCTTTGATATTACGAATGCTTTGATATACGAGTGCTTTGATATTACAAGTGTTTTGATATACGAGTGCTTTGATATTACGAGTGCCTTAATATACGAGTGCCTTGATATACGAGTGTTTTGATATGCGAGTGTTTTGATATTATGAGTGCCTTGATATACGAGTGGTTTGATATTACGAGTGCTTTGATATACGAGTGCTTTGATATACGAGTGTTTTGATATACGAGTGTTTTGATATTACAAGTGCTTTCATATACAAGTGCTTTGATATACGAGTGCTTTGATATACGAGTGCTTTGATATGCGAATGCTTTGATATGCGAGTGCTTTGATATACGAGTGCTTTGATATGCGAGTGCTTTGATATACGAGTGTTTTGATATGCGAGTGTTTTGGTATACAAGTCCTTTGATATGCGAGTCCTTTGATATGCGAGTCCTTTGATATGCGAGTGCTTTGATATGCGAGTCCTTTGATATGCGAGTCCTTTGATATGCGAGTCCTTTGATATGCGAGTGCTTTGATATATGAGTGTTTTGATATGCGAGTCCTTTGATATGCGAGTGCTTTGATATGCGAGTGCTTTGATATGCGAGTGCTTTGATATGCGAGTGCTTTGATATACGAGTGCTTTGATATGCGAGTGCTTTGATATACGAGTGTTTTGATATGCGAGTGTTTTGGTATACAAGTCCTTTGATATGCGAGTGCTTTGATATGCGAGTGCTTTGATATGCGAGTCCTTTGATATGCGAGTGCTTTGATATGCGAGTGCTTTGATATGCGAGTGCGTTGATATCCGAGTGCTTTGATATACGAGTGCTTTGATATACGAGTGTTTTGATATGCGAGTCCTTTGATATGCGAGTGCTTTGATATACAAGTGCTTTGATATGCGAGTGCTTTGATATGCGAGTGCTTTGATATACGAGTGTTTTGATATGCGAGTGCTTTGATATACAAGTGCTTTGATATGCGAGTGCTTTGATATGCGAGTGCTTTGATATACGAGGGCTTTGATATACGAGTGATTTGATATACGAGTGCTTTGATATTACGAGTGCTTTGATATGCGAGTGTTTTGGTATACAAGTCCTTTGATATGCGAGTCCTTTGATATGCGAGTGCTTTGATATGCGAGGGCTTTGATATACGAGTGATTTGATATACGAGTGCTTTGATATTACGAGTGCTTTGATATACGAGTGTTTTGATATTACGAGTGCTTTGATATACGAGTGATTTGATATACGAGTGCTTTGATATTACGAGTGCTTTGATATACGAGTGTTTTAATATACGAGTGCTTTGATATTACGAGTGCTTTGATATACGAGTGTTTTGATATACGAGTGTTTTGATATACGAGTGCTTTGATATTACGAGTGCTTTGATATACGAGTGCTTTGATATACGAGTGATTTGTTATTACAAGTGCTTTAATATTACGAGTGCTTTGATATACGAGTGCTTTGATATACGAGTGCTTTGATATTACGAGTGCTTTGATATACGAGTGTTTTGATATACGAGTGTTCGGGATATACGAGTGCTTTGATATTACGAGTGCTTTGATATACGAGTGCTTTGATATACGAGTGATTTGTTATTACGAGTGCTTTGATATACGAGTGATTTGATATTACAAGTGCTTTAATATTACGAGTGCTTTGATATACGAGTGCTTTGATATGCGAGTGTTTTGATATACGAGTGCTTTGATATACGAGTGCTTTAATATTACGAGTGCTTTGATATACGAGTGCTTTGATATACGAGTGCTTTGATATTACGAGTGCTTTGATATACGAGTGTTTTAATATACGAGTGCTTTGATATTACGAGTGCTTTGATATACGAGTGTTTTGATATACGAGTGTTTTGATATACGAGTGCTTTGATATTACGAGTGCTTTGATATACGAGTGCTTTGATATACGAGTGATTTGTTATTACAAGTGCTTTAATATTACGAGTGCTTTGATATACGAGTGCTTTGATATACGAGTGCTTTGATATTACGAGTGCTTTGATATACGAGTGTTTTGATATACGAGTGTTTTGATATACGAGTGCTTTGATATTACGAGTGCTTTGATATACGAGTGCTTTGATATACGAGTGTTTTGATATGCGAGTGCTTTAATATTACGAGTGCTTTGATATACGAGTGCTTTGATATACGAGTGCTTTGATATTACGAGTGCTTTGATATACGAGTGTTTTGATATACGAGTGTTTTGATATACGAGTGCTTTGATATTACGAGTGCTTTGATATACGAGTGCTTTGATATACGAGTGATTTGATATTACAAGTGCTTTAATATTACGAGTGCTTTGATATACGAGTGCTTTGATATGCGAGTGCTTTAATATAACGAGTGCTTTGATATACGAGTGCTTTGATATACGAGTGCTTTGATATTACGAGTGCTTTGATATACGAGTGTTTTGATATACGAGTGTTTTGATATTACGAGTGCTTTGATATTACGAGTGCTTTGATATACGAGTGTTTTGATATACGAGTGCTTTGATATTACGAGTGCTTTGATATACGAGTGTTTTGATATACGAGTGTTTTGATATTACGAGTGCTTTGATATTACAAGTGCTTTGATATACGAGTGTTTTGATATACGAGTGCTTTGATATTACGAGTGCTTTCATATACAAGTGTTTTGATATACGAGTGTTTTGATATACGAGTGTTTTGATATACGAGTGTTTTGATATACGAGTGTTTTGATATACGAGTGCTTTGATATTACGAGTGCTTTGATATTACGAGTGCTTTGATATTACGAGTGCTTTGATATACGAGTGTTTTGATATACGAGTGCTTTGATATTACGAGTGCTTTGATATTACGAGTGCTTTGATATACGAGTGTTTTGATATACGAGTGCTTTGATATTACGAGTGCTTTGATATACGAGTGTTTTGATATACGAGTGTTTTGATATTACGAGTGCTTTGATATTACGAGTGCTTTGATATACGAGTGTTTTGATATACGAGTGCTTTGATATTACGAGTGCTTTGATATACGAGTGCTTTGATATGCGAGTGCTTTGATATATACGAGTGTTTTGATATACGAGTGTTTTGATGTACGAGTGCTTTGATATTACGAGTGTCTTGATATACGAGTGCTTTGATATACGAGTGCTTTGATATTACGAATGCTTTGATATACGAGTGCTTTGATATTACAAGTGTTTTGATATACGAGTGCTTTGATATTACGAGTGCCTTAATATACGAGTGCCTTGATATACGAGTGCTTTGATATGCGAGTGTTTTGATATTATGAGTGCCTTGATATACGAGTGGTTTGATATTACGAGTGCTTTGATATACGAGTGCTTTGATATACGAGTGCTTTGATATACGAGTGTTTTGATATACGAGTGTTTTGATATTACAAGTGCTTTCATATACAAGTGCTTTGATATACGAGTGCTTTGATATACGAGTGCTTTGATATGCGAATGCTTTGATATGCGAGTGCTTTGATATGCGAGTGCTTTGATATGCGAGTGCTTTGATATGCGAGTGCTTTGATATGCGAGTGCTTTGATATACGAGTGTTTTGATATGCGAGTGTTTTGGTATACAAGTCCTTTGATATGCGAGTCCTTTGATATGCGAGTGCTTTGATATGCGAGTGCTTTGATATGCGAGTCCTTTGATATGCGAGTCCTTTGATATGCGAGTCCTTTGATATGCGAGTGCTTTGAAATATGAGTGTTTTGATATGCAAGTCCTTTGATATGCGAGTGCTTTGATATGCGAGTGCTTTGATATGCGAGTGCTTTGATATGCGAGTGCTTTGATATACGAGTGCTTTGATATGCGAGTGCTTTGATATACGAGTGTTTTGATATGCGAGTGTTTTGGTATACAAGTCCTTTGATATGCGAGTGCTTTGATATGCGAGTGCTTTGATATGCGAGTCCTTTGATATGCGAGTGCTTTGATATGCGAGTGCGTTGATATCCGAGTGCGTTGATATCCGAGTGCTTTGATATACGAGTGCTTTGATATGCGAGTCCTTTGATATGCGAGTGCTTTGATATACAAGTGCTTTGATATGCGAGTGCTTTGATATGCGAGTGCTTTGATATACGAGTGTTTTGATATGCGAGTGCTTTGATATACAAGTGCTTTGATATGCGAGTGCTTTGATATGCGAGTGCTTTGATATACGAGGGCTTTGATATACGAGTGATTTGATATACGAGTGCTTTGATATTACGAGTGCTTTGATATGCGAGTGTTTTGGTATACAAGTCCTTTGATATGCGAGTCCTTTGATATGCGAGTGCTTTGATATGCGAGGGCTTTGATATACGAGTGATTTGATATACGAGTGCTTTGATATTACGAGTGCTTTGATATACGAGTGTTTTGATATTACGAGTGCTTTGATATACGAGTGATTTGATATACGAGTGCTTTGATATTACGAGTGCTTTGATATACGAGTGTTTTAATATACGAGTGCTTTGATATTACGAGTGCTTTGATATACGAGTGTTTTGATATACGAGTGCTTTGATATTACGAGTGCTTTCATATACGAGTGTTTTGATATACGAGTGTTTTGATATACGAGTGTTTTGATATACGAGTGTTTTGATATACGAGTGTTTTGATATACGAGTGCTTTGATATTACGAGTGCTTTGATATTACGAGTGCTTTGATATTACGAGTGCTTTGATATACGAGTGTTTTGATATACGAGTGCTTTGATATTACGAGTGCTTTGATATTACGAGTGCTTTGATATACGAGTGTTTTGATATACGAGTGCTTTGATATTACGAGTGCTTTGATATACGAGTGTTTTGATATACGAGTGTTTTGATATTACGAGTGCTTTGATATTACGAGTGCTTTGATATACGAGTGCTTTGATATTACGAATGCTTTGATATACGAGTGCTTTGATATTACAAGTGTTTTGATATACGAGTGCTTTGATATTACGAGTGCCTTAATATACGAGTGCCTTGATATACGAGTGTTTTGATATGCGAGTGTTTTGATATTATGAGTGCCTTGATATACGAGTGGTTTGATATTACGAGTGCTTTGATATACGAGTGCTTTGATATACGAGTGTTTTGATATACGAGTGTTTTGATATTACAAGTGCTTTCATATACAAGTGCTTTGATATACAAGTGCTTTGATATACGAGTGCTTTGATATACGAGTGTTTTGATATGCGAGTGCTTTAATATTACGAGTGCTTTGATATACGAGTGCTTTGATATACGAGTGCTTTGATATACGAGTGTTTTGATATGCGAGTCCTTTGATGTTACGAGTGCTTTGATATACGAGTGTTTTGATATGCGAGTGTTTTGATATGCGAGTGTTTTGATATGCGAGTGTTTTGATATACGAGTGTTTTGATATGCGAGTGTTTTGATATGCGAGTGTTTTGATATGCGAGTGTTTTGATATGCGAGTCCTTTGATGTTACGAGTGCTTTGATATACGAGTGTTTTGATATGCGAGTCCTTTGATATTACGAGTGTTTTGATATACGAGTGTTTTGATATACGAGTGTTTTGATATGCGAGTGTTTTGATATGCGAGTCCTTTGATGTTACGAGCGCTTTGATATACGAGTGCTTTGATATACGAGTGTTTTGATATGCGAGTCCTTTGATATGCGAGTCCTTTGATATTACGAGTGTTTTGATATACGAGTGTTTTGATATACGAGTGTTTTGATATGCGAGTGTTTTGATATGCGAGTGCTTTGATATTACGAGTGCTTTGATATACGAGTGTTTTGATGTACGAGTGCTTTGATGTACGAGTGCTTTGATATTACGAATGCTTTGATATACGAGTGTTTTGATATATGAGTGTTTTGATATACGAGTGTTTTGATATTACGAGTGTTTTGATATTACGAGTGCTTTGATATACGAGTGTTTTGATATACGAGTGCTTTGATATTACGAGTGCTTTGATATACGAGTGTTTTAATATGCGAGTGCTTTGATATGCGAGTGCTTTGATATATACGAGTGTTTTGATATACGAGTGTTTTGATGTACGAGTGCTTTGATATTACGAGTGTCTTGATATACGAGTGCTTTGATATACGAGTGCTTTGATATTACGAATGCTTTGATATACGAGTGCTTTGATATTACAAGTGTTTTGATATACGAGTGCTTTGATATTACGAGTGCCTTAATATACGAGTGCCTTGATATACGAGTGTTTTGATATGCGAGTGTTTTGATATTATGAGTGCCTTGATATACGAGTGGTTTGATATTACGAGTGCTTTGATATACGAGTGCTTTGATATACGAGTGTTTTGATATACGAGTGTTTTGATATTACAAGTGCTTTCATATACAAGTGCTTTGATATACGAGTGCTTTGATATACGAGTGCTTTGATATGCGAATGCTTTGATATGCGAGTGCTTTGATATACGAGTGCTTTGATATGCGAGTGCTTTGATATACGAGTGTTTTGATATGCGAGTGTTTTGGTATACAAGTCCTTTGATATGCGAGTCCTTTGATATGCGAGTCCTTTGATATGCGAGTGCTTTGATATGCGAGTCCTTTGATATGCGAGTCCTTTGATATGCGAGTCCTTTGATATGCGAGTGCTTTGATATATGAGTGTTTTGATATGCGAGTCCTTTGATATGCGAGTGCTTTGATATGCGAGTGCTTTGATATGCGAGTGCTTTGATATGCGAGTGCTTTGATATACGAGTGCTTTGATATGCGAGTGCTTTGATATACGAGTGTTTTGATATGCGAGTGTTTTGGTATACAAGTCCTTTGATATGCGAGTGCTTTGATATGCGAGTGCTTTGATATGCGAGTCCTTTGATATGCGAGTGCTTTGATATGCGAGTGCTTTGATATGCGAGTGCGTTGATATCCGAGTGCTTTGATATACGAGTGCTTTGATATACGAGTGTTTTGATATGCGAGTCCTTTGATATGCGAGTGCTTTGATATACAAGTGCTTTGATATGCGAGTGCTTTGATATGCGAGTGCTTTGATATACGAGTGTTTTGATATGCGAGTGCTTTGATATACAAGTGCTTTGATATGCGAGTGCTTTGATATGCGAGTGCTTTGATATACGAGGGCTTTGATATACGAGTGATTTGATATACGAGTGCTTTGATATTACGAGTGCTTTGATATGCGAGTGTTTTGGTATACAAGTCCTTTGATATGCGAGTCCTTTGATATGCGAGTGCTTTGATATGCGAGGGCTTTGATATACGAGTGATTTGATATACGAGTGCTTTGATATTACGAGTGCTTTGATATACGAGTGTTTTGATATTACGAGTGCTTTGATATACGAGTGATTTGATATACGAGTGCTTTGATATTACGAGTGCTTTGATATACGAGTGTTTTAATATACGAGTGCTTTGATATTACGAGTGCTTTGATATACGAGTGTTTTGATATACGAGTGTTTTGATATACGAGTGCTTTGATATTACGAGTGCTTTGATATACGAGTGCTTTGATATACGAGTGATTTGTTATTACAAGTGCTTTAATATTACGAGTGCTTTGATATACGAGTGCTTTGATATACGAGTGCTTTGATATTACGAGTGCTTTGATATACGAGTGTTTTGATATACGAGTGTTCGGGATATACGAGTGCTTTGATATTACGAGTGCTTTGATATACGAGTGCTTTGATATACGAGTGATTTGTTATTACGAGTGCTTTGATATACGAGTGATTTGATATTACAAGTGCTTTAATATTACGAGTGCTTTGATATACGAGTGCTTTGATATGCGAGTGTTTTGATATACGAGTGCTTTGATATACGAGTGCTTTAATATTACGAGTGCTTTGATATACGAGTGCTTTGATATACGAGTGCTTTGATATTACGAGTGCTTTGATATACGAGTGTTTTAATATACGAGTGCTTTGATATTACGAGTGCTTTGATATACGAGTGTTTTGATATACGAGTGTTTTGATATACGAGTGCTTTGATATTACGAGTGCTTTGATATACGAGTGCTTTGATATACGAGTGATTTGTTATTACAAGTGCTTTAATATTACGAGTGCTTTGATATACGAGTGCTTTGATATACGAGTGCTTTGATATTACGAGTGCTTTGATATACGAGTGTTTTGATATACGAGTGTTTTGATATACGAGTGCTTTGATATTACGAGTGCTTTGATATACGAGTGCTTTGATATACGAGTGTTTTGATATGCGAGTGCTTTAATATTACGAGTGCTTTGATATACGAGTGCTTTGATATACGAGTGCTTTGATATTACGAGTGCTTTGATATACGAGTGTTTTGATATACGAGTGTTTTGATATACGAGTGCTTTGATATTACGAGTGCTTTGATATACGAGTGCTTTGATATACGAGTGATTTGATATTACAAGTGCTTTAATATTACGAGTGCTTTGATATACGAGTGCTTTGATATGCGAGTGCTTTAATATAACGAGTGCTTTGATATACGAGTGCTTTGATATACGAGTGCTTTGATATTACGAGTGCTTTGATATACGAGTGTTTTGATATACGAGTGTTTTGATATTACGAGTGCTTTGATATTACGAGTGCTTTGATATACGAGTGTTTTGATATACGAGTGCTTTGATATTACGAGTGCTTTGATATACGAGTGTTTTGATATACGAGTGTTTTGATATTACGAGTGCTTTGATATTACAAGTGCTTTGATATACGAGTGTTTTGATATACGAGTGCTTTGATATTACGAGTGCTTTCATATACAAGTGTTTTGATATACGAGTGTTTTGATATACGAGTGTTTTGATATACGAGTGTTTTGATATACGAGTGTTTTGATATACGAGTGCTTTGATATTACGAGTGCTTTGATATTACGAGTGCTTTGATATTACGAGTGCTTTGATATACGAGTGTTTTGATATACGAGTGCTTTGATATTACGAGTGCTTTGATATTACGAGTGCTTTGATATACGAGTGTTTTGATATACGAGTGCTTTGATATTACGAGTGCTTTGATATACGAGTGTTTTGATATACGAGTGTTTTGATATTACGAGTGCTTTGATATTACGAGTGCTTTGATATACGAGTGTTTTGATATACGAGTGCTTTGATATTACGAGTGCTTTGATATACGAGTGCTTTGATATGCGAGTGCTTTGATATATACGAGTGTTTTGATATACGAGTGTTTTGATGTACGAGTGCTTTGATATTACGAGTGTCTTGATATACGAGTGCTTTGATATACGAGTGCTTTGATATTACGAATGCTTTGATATACGAGTGCTTTGATATTACAAGTGTTTTGATATACGAGTGCTTTGATATTACGAGTGCCTTAATATACGAGTGCCTTGATATACGAGTGCTTTGATATGCGAGTGTTTTGATATTATGAGTGCCTTGATATACGAGTGGTTTGATATTACGAGTGCTTTGATATACGAGTGCTTTGATATACGAGTGCTTTGATATACGAGTGTTTTGATATACGAGTGTTTTGATATTACAAGTGCTTTCATATACAAGTGCTTTGATATACGAGTGCTTTGATATACGAGTGCTTTGATATGCGAATGCTTTGATATGCGAGTGCTTTGATATGCGAGTGCTTTGATATGCGAGTGCTTTGATATGCGAGTGCTTTGATATGCGAGTGCTTTGATATACGAGTGTTTTGATATGCGAGTGTTTTGGTATACAAGTCCTTTGATATGCGAGTCCTTTGATATGCGAGTGCTTTGATATGCGAGTGCTTTGATATGCGAGTCCTTTGATATGCGAGTCCTTTGATATGCGAGTCCTTTGATATGCGAGTGCTTTGAAATATGAGTGTTTTGATATGCAAGTCCTTTGATATGCGAGTGCTTTGATATGCGAGTGCTTTGATATGCGAGTGCTTTGATATGCGAGTGCTTTGATATACGAGTGCTTTGATATGCGAGTGCTTTGATATACGAGTGTTTTGATATGCGAGTGTTTTGGTATACAAGTCCTTTGATATGCGAGTGCTTTGATATGCGAGTGCTTTGATATGCGAGTCCTTTGATATGCGAGTGCTTTGATATGCGAGTGCGTTGATATCCGAGTGCGTTGATATCCGAGTGCTTTGATATACGAGTGCTTTGATATGCGAGTCCTTTGATATGCGAGTGCTTTGATATACAAGTGCTTTGATATGCGAGTGCTTTGATATGCGAGTGCTTTGATATACGAGTGTTTTGATATGCGAGTGCTTTGATATACAAGTGCTTTGATATGCGAGTGCTTTGATATGCGAGTGCTTTGATATACGAGGGCTTTGATATACGAGTGATTTGATATACGAGTGCTTTGATATTACGAGTGCTTTGATATGCGAGTGTTTTGGTATACAAGTCCTTTGATATGCGAGTCCTTTGATATGCGAGTGCTTTGATATGCGAGGGCTTTGATATACGAGTGATTTGATATACGAGTGCTTTGATATTACGAGTGCTTTGATATACGAGTGTTTTGATATTACGAGTGCTTTGATATACGAGTGATTTGATATACGAGTGCTTTGATATTACGAGTGCTTTGATATACGAGTGTTTTAATATACGAGTGCTTTGATATTACGAGTGCTTTGATATACGAGTGTTTTGATATACGAGTGCTTTGATATTACGAGTGCTTTCATATACGAGTGTTTTGATATACGAGTGTTTTGATATACGAGTGTTTTGATATACGAGTGTTTTGATATACGAGTGTTTTGATATACGAGTGCTTTGATATTACGAGTGCTTTGATATTACGAGTGCTTTGATATTACGAGTGCTTTGATATACGAGTGTTTTGATATACGAGTGCTTTGATATTACGAGTGCTTTGATATTACGAGTGCTTTGATATACGAGTGTTTTGATATACGAGTGCTTTGATATTACGAGTGCTTTGATATACGAGTGTTTTGATATACGAGTGTTTTGATATTACGAGTGCTTTGATATTACGAGTGCTTTGATATACGAGTGCTTTGATATTACGAATGCTTTGATATACGAGTGCTTTGATATTACAAGTGTTTTGATATACGAGTGCTTTGATATTACGAGTGCCTTAATATACGAGTGCCTTGATATACGAGTGTTTTGATATGCGAGTGTTTTGATATTATGAGTGCCTTGATATACGAGTGGTTTGATATTACGAGTGCTTTGATATACGAGTGCTTTGATATACGAGTGTTTTGATATACGAGTGTTTTGATATTACAAGTGCTTTCATATACAAGTGCTTTGATATACAAGTGCTTTGATATACGAGTGCTTTGATATGCGAATGCTTTGATATGCGAGTGCTTTGATATGCGAGTGCTTTGATATGCGAGTGCTTTGATATACGAGTGCTTTGATATGCGAGTGCTTTGATATACGAGTGTTTTGATATGCGAGTGTTTTGGTATACAAGTCCTTTGATATGCGAGTCCTTTGATATGCGAGTGCTTTGATATGCGAGTGCTTTGATATGCGAGTCCTTTGATATGCGAGTCCTTTGATATGCGAGTCCTTTGATATGCGAGTGCTTTGATATATGAGTGTTTTGATATGCAAGTCCTTTGATATGCGAGTGCTTTGATATGCGAGTGCTTTGATATGCGAGTGCTTTGATATGCGAGTGCTTTGATATACGAGTGCTTTGATATGCGAGTGCTTTGATATACGAGTGTTTTGATATGCGAGTGTTTTGGTATACAAGTCCTTTGATATGCGAGTGCTTTGATATGCGAGTGCTTTGATATGCGAGTCCTTTGATATGCGAGTGCTTTGATATGCGAGTGCTTTGATATGCGAGTGCGTTGATATCCGAGTGCTTTGATATACGAGTGCTTTGATATACGAGTGTTTTGATATGCGAGTCCTTTGATATGCGAGTGCTTTGATATACGAGGGCTTTGATATACGAGTGATTTGATATACGAGTGCTTTGATATTACGAGTGCTTTGATATGCGAGTGTTTTGGTATACAAGTCCTTTGATATGCGAGTCCTTTGATATGCGAGTGCTTTGATATGCGAGGGCTTTGATATACGAGTGATTTGATATACGAGTGCTTTGATATTACGAGTGCTTTGATATACGAGTGTTTTGATATTACGAGTGCTTTGATATACGAGTGATTTGATATACGAGTGCTTTGATATTACGAGTGCTTTGATATACGAGTGTTTTAATATACGAGTGCTTTGATATTACGAGTGCTTTGATATACGAGTGTTTTGATATACGAGTGCTTTGATATTACGAGTGCTTTCATATACGAGTGTTTTGATATACGAGTGTTTTGATATACGAGTGTTTTGATATACGAGTGTTTTGATATACGAGTGTTTTGATATACGAGTGCTTTGATATTACGAGTGCTTTGATATTACGAGTGCTTTGATATTACGAGTGCTTTGATATACGAGTGTTTTGATATACGAGTGCTTTGATATTACGAGTGCTTTGATATTACGAGTGCTTTGATATACGAGTGTTTTGATATACGAGTGCTTTGATATTACGAGTGCTTTGATATACGAGTGTTTTGATATACGAGTGTTTTGATATTACGAGTGCTTTGATATTACGAGTGCTTTGATATACGAGTGTTTTGATATACGAGTGCTTTGATATTACGAGTGCTTTGATATACGAGTGTTTTGATATACGAGTGTTTTGATATACGAGTGTTTTGATATACGAGTGTTTTGATATACGAGTGTTTTGATATACGAGTGCTTTGATATTACGAGTGCTTTGATATTACGAGTGCTTTGATATTACGAGTGCTTTGATATACGAGTGTTTTGATATACGAGTGCTTTGATATTACGAGTGCTTTGATATACGAGTGTTTTGATATACGAGTGTTTTGATATTACGAGTGCTTTGATATTACGAGTGCTTTGATATACGAGTGTTTTGATATACGAGTGCTTTGATATTACGAGTGCTTTGATATACGAGTGTTTTGATATACGAGTGTTTTGATATACGAGTGTTTTGATATACGAGTGTTTTGATATACGAGTGTTTTGATATACGAGTGTTTTGATATACGAGTGCTTTGATATTACGAGTGCTTTGATATACGAGTGCTTTGATATACGAGTGTTTTGATATGCGAGTGCTTTAATATTACGAGTGCTTTGATATACGAGTGCTTTGATATACGAGTGCTTTGATATACGAGTGTTTTGATATGCGAGTCCTTTGATGTTACGAGTGCTTTGATATACGAGTGTTTTGATATGCGAGTGTTTTGATATGCGAGTGTTTTGATATGCGAGTGTTTTGATATGCGAGTCCTTTGATGTTACGAGTGCTTTGATATACGAGTGTTTTGATATGCGAGTCCTTTGATATTACGAGTGTTTTGATATACGAGTGTTTTGATATACGAGTGTTTTGATATGCGAGTGTTTTGATATGCGAGTCCTTTGATGTTACGAGCGCTTTGATATACGAGTGCTTTGATATACGAGTGTTTTGATATGCGAGTCCTTTGATATGCGAGTCCTTTGATATTACGAGTGTTTTGATATACGAGTGTTTTGATATACGAGTGTTTTGATATGCGAGTGTTTTGATATGCGAGTGCTTTGATATTACGAGTGCTTTGATATACGAGTGTTTTGATGTACGAGTGCTTTGATGTACGAGTGCTTTGATATTACGAATGCTTTGATATACGAGTGTTTTGATATATGAGTGTTTTGATATACGAGTGTTTTGATATTACGAGTGTTTTGATATTACGAGTGCTTTGATATACGAGTGTTTTGATATACGAGTGCTTTGATATTACGAGTGCTTTGATATACGAGTGTTTTAATATGCGAGTGCTTTGATATGCGAGTGCTTTGATATATACGAGTGTTTTGATATACGAGTGTTTTGATGTACGAGTGCTTTGATATTACGAGTGTCTTGATATACGAGTGCTTTGATATACGAGTGCTTTGATATTACGAATGCTTTGATATACGAGTGCTTTGATATTACAAGTGTTTTGATTTACGAGTGCTTTGATATTACGAGTGCCTTAATATACGAGTGCCTTGATATACGAGTGTTTTGATATGCGAGTGTTTTGATATTATGAGTGCCTTGATATACGAGTGGTTTGATATTACGAGTGCTTTGATATACGAGTGCTTTGATATACGAGTGTTTTGATATACGAGTGTTTTGATATTACAAGTGCTTTCATATACAAGTGCTTTGATATACGAGTGCTTTGATATACGAGTGCTTTGATATGCGAATGCTTTGATATGCGAGTGCTTTGATATACGAGTGCTTTGATATGCGAGTGCTTTGATATACGAGTGTTTTGATATGCGAGTGTTTTGGTATACAAGTCCTTTGATATGCGAGTCCTTTGATATGCGAGTGCTTTGATATGCGAGTGCTTTGATATGCGAGTCCTTTGATATGCGAGTCCTTTGATATGCGAGTCCTTTGATATGCGAGTGCTTTGATATATGAGTGTTTTGATATGCGAGTCCTTTGATATGCGAGTGCTTTGATATGCGAGTGCTTTGATATGCGAGTGCTTTGATATGCGAGTGCTTTGATATACGAGTGCTTTGATATGCGAGTGCTTTGATATACGAGTGTTTTGATATGCGAGTGTTTTGGTATACAAGTCCTTTGATATGCGAGTGCTTTGATATGCGAGTGCTTTGATGCGAGTCCTTTGATATGCGAGTGCTTTGATATGCGAGTGCTTTGATATGCGAGTGCGTTGATATGCGAGTCCTTTGATATGCGAGTGCTTTGATATGCGAGTGCTTTGATATGCGAGTGCGTTGATATCCGAGTGCTTTGATATACGAGTGCTTTGATATACGAGTGTTTTGATATGCGAGTCCTTTGATATGCGAGTGCTTTGATATACAAGTGCTTTGATATGCGAGTGCTTTGATATGCGAGTGCTTTGATATACGAGTGTTTTGATATGCGAGTGCTTTGATATACAAGTGCTTTGATATGCGAGTGCTTTGATATGCGAGTGCTTTGATATACGAGGGCTTTGATATACGAGTGATTTGATATACGAGTGCTTTGATATTACGAGTGCTTTGATATGCGAGTGTTTTGGTATACAAGTCCTTTGATATGCGAGTCCTTTGATATGCGAGTGCTTTGATATGCGAGGGCTTTGATATACGAGTGATTTGATATACGAGTGCTTTGATATTACGAGTGCTTTGATATACGAGTGTTTTGATATTACGAGTGCTTTGATATACGAGTGATTTGATATACGAGTGCTTTGATATTACGAGTGCTTTGATATACGAGTGTTTTAATATACGAGTGCTTTGATATTACGAGTGCTTTGATATACGAGTGTTTTGATATACGAGTGTTTTGATATACGAGTGCTTTGATATTACGAGTGCTTTGATATACGAGTGCTTTGATATACGAGTGATTTGTTATTACAAGTGCTTTAATATTACGAGTGCTTTGATATACGAGTGCTTTGATATACGAGTGCTTTGATATTACGAGTGCTTTGATATACGAGTGTTTTGATATACGAGTGTTTTGATATACGAGTGCTTTGATATTACGAGTGCTTTGATATACGAGTGCTTTGATATACGAGTGATTTGTTATTACGAGTGCTTTGATATACGAGTGATTTGATATTACAAGTGCTTTAATATTACGAGTGCTTTGATATACGAGTGCTTTGATATGCGAGTGTTTTGATATACGAGTGCTTTGATATACGAGTGCTTTAATATTACGAGTGCTTTGATATACGAGTGCTTTGATATACGAGTGCTTTGATATTACGAGTGCTTTGATATACGAGTGTTTTAATATACGAGTGCTTTGATATTACGAGTGCTTTGATATACGAGTGTTTTGATATACGAGTGTTTTGATATACGAGTGCTTTGATATTACGAGTGCTTTGATATACGAGTGCTTTGATATACGAGTGATTTGTTATTACAAGTGCTTTAATATTACGAGTGCTTTGATATACGAGTGCTTTGATATACGACTGCTTTGATATTACGAGTGCTTTGATATACGAGTGTTTTGATATACGAGTGTTTTGATATACGAATGCTTTAATATTACGAGTGTTTTGATATGCGAGTGCTTTAATATTACGAGTGCTTTGATATACGAGTGCTTTGATATACGAGTGCTTTGATATTACGAGTGCTTTGATATACGAGTGTTTTGATATACGAGTGTTTTGATATACGAGTGCTTTGATATTACGAGTGCTTTGATATACGAGTGCTTTGATATACGAGTGATTTGATATTACAAGTGCTTTAATATTACGAGTGCTTTGATATACGAGTGCTTTGATATGCGAGTGCTTTAATATTACGAGTGCTTTGATATACGAGTGCTTTGATATACGAGTGCTTTGATATTACGAGTGCTTTGATATACGAGTGTTTTGATATACGAGTGTTTTGATATTACGAGTGCTTTGATATTACGAGTGCTTTGATATACGAGTGTTTTGATATACGAGTGCTTTGATATTACGAGTGCTTTGATATACGAGTGTTTTGATATACGAGTGTTTTGATATTACGAGTGCTTTGATATTACGAGTGCTTTGATATACGAGTGTTTTGATATACGAGTGCTTTGATATTACGAGTGCTTTCATATACAAGTGTTTTGATATACGAGTGTTTTGATATACGAGTGTTTTGATATACGAGTGTTTTGATATACGAGTGCTTTGATATTACGAGTGCTTTGATATTACGAGTGCTTTGATATTACGAGTGCTTTGATATACGAGTGTTTTGATATACGAGTGCTTTGATATTACGAGTGCTTTGATATTACGAGTGCTTTGATATACGAGTGTTTTGATATACGAGTGCTTTGATATTACGAGTGCTTTGATATACGAGTGTTTTGATATACGAGTGTTTTGATATTACGAGTGCTTTGATATTACGAGTGCTTTGATATACGAGTGTTTTGATATACGAGTGCTTTGATATTACGAGTGCTTTGATATACGAGTGTTTTGATATACGAGTGTTTTGATATACGAGTGTTTTGATATACGAGTGTTTTGATATACGAGTGTTTTGATATACGAGTGCTTTGATATTACGAGTGCTTTGATATTACGAGTGCTTTGATATTACGAGTGCTTTGATATACGAGTGTTTTGATATACGAGTGCTTTGATATTACGAGTGCTTTGATATACGAGTGTTTTGATATACGAGTGTTTTGATATTACGAGTGCTTTGATATTACGAGTGCTTTGATATACGAGTGTTTTGATATACGAGTGCTTTGATATTACGAGTGCTTTGATATACGAGTGTTTTGATATACGAGTGCTTTAATATTACGAGTGCTTTGATGTTACGAGTGCTTTGATATACGAGTGGTTTGATATACGAGTGCTTTGATATACGAGTGCTTTGATATACGAGTGTTTTGATATACGAGTGCTTTGATTTACGAGTGTTTTGATTTACGAGTGCTTTGATATCACGAGTGTTTTGATATACGAGTCCTTTGATATCACGAGTGTTTTGGTACACGAGTGTTTTGATATTACGAGTGCTTTGATATCACGAGTGTTTTGGTACACGAGTGTTTTGATGTTACGAGTGCTTTGATATCACGAGTGTTTTGGTACACGAGTGTTTTGATATTACGAGTGCTTTGATATCACGAGTGTTTTGATATACGAGTCCTTTGATATCACGAGTGTTTTGGTACACGAGTGTTTTGATATTACGAGTGCTTTGATATACGAGTGTTTTGATATACGAGTGTTTTGATATTGCGAGTGCTTTAATATACGAGTGTTTTTGATGTTACGAGTGTTTTGATATGCGAGTGCTTTAATATACGAGTGTTTTGATATACGAGTGTTTTGATATACGAGTGCTTTGGATTCCAACCTCGCTCCCGGAACGAATTGTGCTCGCAATCCAAGGTTTCACTGTGTAATAAATCGCGACGTTTCGGGGCCCAACGCACCAAGCGTCCGTCGCGAGGCGGGACAGCGCCGCCCCTTGGCCGAGGCGGACCGCTGGAAAAAAAGGTTTGAAATGGGCGTAGCCCCGGGGGTCACGAAGCCATCCGCACGGACAGACACGCACACAATTTCAACCGAGGCGGCAATCGTTGGAAGTGCTTCGACGACCGCTTTGGGTCATGGCTCGATTTGCGTTTCCTCTCTTGTCAAGGGGGACCACAGGTCAAGTCATGGCGTCATTTGGGCTTTCTCGCTCCCTGACCCCAGGGCACATTTGCCCCGCCCACCACTGCCCCGTGACACCGTTGTTGACGGAGCCCCGCCCACCACTGCCCCGTGACACCGTTGTTGACGGAGCCCCGCCCACCACTACCGCGTGACACCGTTGTTGACGGAGCCCCGCCCACTGCCCCGTGACACCGTTGTTGACGGAGCCCCGCCCACCACAGTGACACCGTTGTTGACGGAGCCCCGCCCACCACTACCCCGTGACACCGTTGTTGACGGAGCCCCGCCCACCGCCCCGTGACACCGTTGTTGACGGAGCCCCGCCCACCACAGTGACACCGTTGTTGATGGAGCCCCGCCCACCACAGTGACACCGTTGTTGACGGAGCCCCGCCCACCACAGTGACACCGTTGTTGACGGAGCCCGCCCACTACAGTGACACCGTTGTTGACGGAGCCCCGCCCACCACAGTGACACCGTTGTTGACGGAGCCCCGCCCACCACAGTGACACCGTTGTTGACGGAGCCCCGCCCACCACAGTGACACCGTTGTTGACGGAGCCCCGCCCACCACAGTGACACCGTTGTTGACGGAGCCCCGCCCACCACTGCCCCGTGACACCGTTGTTGACGGAGCCCCGCCCACCACTACCGCGTGACACCGTTGTTGACGGAGCCCCGCCCACCACAGTGACACTGTTGTTGACGGAGCCCCGCCCACCACAGTGACACCGTTTGTTGACGGAGCCCCGCCCACCACAGTGACACCGTTGTTGACGGAGCCCCGCCCACCACAGTGACACTGTTGTTGACGGAGCCCCGCCCACCACAGTGACACCGTTGTTGACGGAGCCCCGCCCACCACAGTGACACTGTTGTTGACGGAGCCCCGCCCACCACAGTGACACCGTTTGTTGACGGAGCCCCGCCCACCACAGTGACACCGTTGTTGACGGAGCCCCGCCCACCACTGCCCCGTGACACCGTTGTTGACGGAGCCCCGCCCACCACAGTGACACCGTTGTTGACGGAGCCCCGCCCACCACAGTGACACCGTTGTTGACGGAGCCCCGCCCACCACAGTGACACCGTTGTTGACGGAGCCCCGCCCACCACAGTGACACCGTTGTTGACGGAGCCCCGCCCACCACAGTGACACCGTTGTTGACGGAGCCCCGCCCACCACAGTGACACCGTTGTTGACGGAGCCCCGCCCACCACTGCCCCGTGACACCGTTGTTGACGGAGCCCCGCCCACCGCCCCGTGACACCGTTGTTGACGGAGCCCCGCCCACCACAGTGACACCGTTGTTGACGGAGCCCCGCCCACCACAGTGACACCGTTGTTGACGGAGCCCCGCCCACCTCAGTGACACCGTTGTTGATGGAGCCCCGCCCACCACAGTGACACCGTTGTTGACGGAGCCCCGCCCACCACAGTGACACCGTTGTTGACGGAGCCCCGCCCACCTCAGTGACACCGTTGTTGACGGAGCCCCGCCCACCACAGTGACACTGTTGTTGACGGAGCCCCGCCCACCACAGTGACACCGTTTGTTGACGGAGCCCCGCCCACCACAGTGACACCGTTGTTGACGGAGCCCCGCCCACCACTGCCCCGTGACACCGTTGTTGACGGAGCCCCGCCCACCACAGTGACACCGTTGTTGACGGAGCCCCGCCCACCACAGTGACACCGTTGTTGACGGAGCCCCGCCCACCACAGTGACACCGTTGTTGACGGAGCCCCGCCCACCACAGTGACACCGTTGTTGACGGAGCCCCGCCCACCACAGTGACACCGTTGTTGACGGAGCCCCGCCCACCACAGTGACACCGTTGTTGACGGAGCCCCGCCCACCACTGCCCCGTGACACCGTTGTTGACGGAGCCCCGCCCACCGCCCCGTGACACCGTTGTTGACGGAGCCCCGCCCACCACAGTGACACCGTTGTTGACGGAGCCCCGCCCACCACAGTGACACCGTTGTTGACGGAGCCCCGCCCACCTCAGTGACACCGTTGTTGACGGAGCCCCGCCCACCACAGTGACACCGTTGTTGACGGAGCCCCGCCCACCACAGTGACACCGTTTTTGACGGAGCCCCGCCCACCACAGTGACACCGTTTTTGACGGAGCCCCGCCCACCACAGTGACACCGTTTTTGACGGAGCCCCGCCCACCACAGTGACACCGTTTTTGACGGAGCCCCGCCCACCACAGTGACACCGTTGTTGACGGAGCCCCGCCCACCACTGCCCCGTGACACCGTTGTTGACGGAGCCCCGCCCACCACAGTGACACCGTTGTTGACGGAGCCCCGCCCACCACAGTGACACCGTTGTTGACGGAGCCCCGCCCACCACAGTGACACCGTTTTTGACGGAGCCCTGCGCTCCGGATCCGCCAAACGGAGCGCTTGTGCCATGCCCCCCGCTGTTTTTGAAAGCGGTCCCCTCCCGTGACCTTCCCCATCTTTCCTCCCGAAGACGGCCGCTTGTGTTGTGATGGAAACGTTGCGGTTTTTATATTTTTTTGTCATTTTTTATTTTATTTTTGTCATTATTATTTCTATCTCCGTGACTTTACCGAAAGAACCAAAGAATATTCATTCGTGCGGCCACGAAAGTTTAAAGTCAAAATTTGCCCCATCACCGATTGGGAGTTGTGGGGGTGGAGTGTCCGATGGTACAAAATACCCAGGCAGGTGCTTAGTTTTGGTGGGGCTGATGGTAAGGCCCCATCTATTAGTGGCACGCTCCAGGTTCAGCAGCAGCGTCTCCAACTCCTCCTCTGAGTGAGCATCAATTACCAAATCATCGGCATACATAATGTGGTTGACCACAAATGCCACCCTCCCTCAGCATTTCGCTTGGGAGATCATTTTTGTCCGGTGCCTTTCCTGGTCTCAGACTCCGGATCGCCTTCAGTACTTCCTCAACAGATGGCACCTCAGCCAGCCACTCACAGGGGGTGACTTCTTCCAATATTTGAGGCACCGCAGCCTCAGCAGGGTCATCCCCACTTTGTGCCACGATGTTTTCCTGGCTGAGGGATTTCCCCTCCCCCAGGACCTCACAGAAATGCTCAGCAAATCTGGAAACCTGTTCCTGGGGGTCGGAGATTGGGTCATCGTTTTTTCCCCTAATGATGGTAATAGGTGTGGCGCTGCAGGTTACTTTTTTGATGGAGTTAAATAGAGATTTGTGATCAGGGGCCACTGAGGCAGACTCCATCTCCTCAGCAACCCGCGACCACCACCCATCTTTGCAGCGCCTCACGGCTCTCCGAACCTCCGAGCGAAGGCTGCGGTAAGCCTCCTCATTCTCTGACGTGGGATTCTGTAGCCGATGACAGTGGGCCTGTCGCTTTTTCTCAACTATCCTGAACACCTCCTCTGTCAACCAGGGTCTCTGGGGAGGTCTGGACCGCGTACCAAAGCAGCCATTGCAGCTGCATGAGTCACAGTCCTAAACCTCGCCCATTTACCCTCGATATCAGGAGGAGTGGGGGACGGCAGGCGCATCTTACAGATGACAAGTCGATGGTCAGAGGGCAGATCAGCTCCACGGTAGGTCCTGGTGTTAAGGACATGGGCTCGCATCCGCTGGTCCGTCACTATGTAGTTCAGCAGATGTTCTTGCTTGGACCCGGCATGCATCCATGATGTTGTGTGGATGCGCCGATGCCGGAACAGCGTGTTGGTAATTACAAGCCCATGGGTTGCACAAAAATCTAGCAGCCTCCTACCGTTGTTATTAAGCTGATCCGGCCCATGCCTTCTAATCACTCCAGACCAGGTGCCAGCATCATGACCAACTCGGGCATTGAAGTCACCCAACATGATGACTCTATCCCGAGGTGCCACTTTAGCCAGCACCTGTGACAGGATGTCATAGACGGCATCTGACTCATCGGCCTTGCCTGCATCCCTCCACGGATGTTCGTCTTTGGTGGGGGCATAAGTAACCACGACCACCACTCCTCGCCTCCGGTTGATGGGAAGGCGAGCCCAAAGTAGCCTGGGGCTTACAGCTTCCCACACTTCACCGCCACGCTCCCACGCCCCCTTCATTCTTTTGTTCAGAAGAAGAGCCACACCCTGTTGTTTGGCAGTCTCCTGCCCCGAGTAGAGGTCTGTCCACCCCTCATGGTGGCAGGAGCCAGAGCCAGTCCACCGGCCCTCCTGAATGCCACAGAGATCCAGGCGGTACCGGTCCAGCTCCCAACAGAGGAGTGGCAGCCTCTCCTTCGCAGTGAGCGTTTGAACATTCCACGTGGCCACCCGTAGCGGCTTTTCCTGGCAAGGATTATTCAACATCGCCTTGCCAGACACGCTGAGGTTGAGGCTTGCGGAGCCCCAATGCGGTTTCAGGAAAGGGCAGTCCTGCACAGATGACATATTTTCTGTCCGTCTGCTAGAGCAGAGGTGTCGGGAATTCCAACAAGACCTACATCTCTGCTTTATTGACCTGGTCAAGGCCTATGACACCATCAGTAGGCCTGGGCTCTGGGTTGTTCTTGGTGCTTTCGGAGTCCCTGACCCTCTGCTCACGATCATTAAGGACCTTCATGTTGGTGAGCGGGCCCGGGTAAAACTACGTGGCCGGGAGTCAGAGCCATTCCCTGTACACCTTGGGGTGCGACAGGGATGTCCTCTGCCTCCCACATTATTTAACATCTATTTTGACCACATAGTTCGTGAAGCCTTCAATAGCTGTACCCGGGGAATTTTTATTTTGTATCGATACAATGGGAGGCTGATCGATGCCCGGGTGCGGTCAAGGGATGGCTCCCTATTGCTCAGCCAGGTTATGTATGCCGATAATTTGGTAATAGCTGCTCATTCAGAGGAGGAGTTGGAGACGCTGCTGCTGAGACTGGAAGGTGCCACTAAGAGGTGGTGCCTTACCATCAGCCCCACCAAAACTAAGCACCTGCCTGGGTATTTTGTACCATCGGACACTCCACCCCCACAACTCCCAATTGGTGATGGGGCAGTTGTGGAGAGAGTGGAAAGTTTCCCAAACCTGGGCAGTGTGCTTATGACCGGCTCCAGTTTAACAGCAGAGGTCTCTCTCCGAATCAGTCGAGCGGCAATATCTTTTCATCGGTTTCGTAATGCTGTGTGGAAGCTACCTGGTCTGTCGTTATGCACGAAGCTTCAAGTCCTCTCGGCCACGGTCATTCCCTCCCTTCTCTACGCTTGTGAAATGTGGATCCCCCTAATGGAACATCTTCGCCGGTTAGAAATATTTAGGCTAGCCTGCCTACGATCCACCCTGGGTTTAACCTGCAGGCTGGATTGTGTGAGGAGCTCACAAATCCTTGAAAGATCTGGGCACGGTCCCATCGGTGAGCTCCTCCGGCAGGCAAGGCTGCGATGGCTGGGTCATGTAGCCCGCATGCCCAGCCACCGCATGCCGAAACAGCTTTTGTTTGGCCGGATTGAGGGGGCTAAGCGGGCGCGGCACGGGCTAGAGAAGAGATGGAGTGACGTGGTACAGGAGGACGTGGAGCTGAGTGGACTTGCCGATGACTGGTACCAGCGGTGTCAAGATCGGCCTCTGTGGAGGAGGCTCGTGAAGGATGCTACTGGGCAGTTGGAGGCAGTCGCCCTCCAACAACAACGGAGGGCGGAGGAGCGACGCTCACAACAGCGAGCGGAGCGCCGGGTGGCTAAAGCACAGCAGGTTGGCACAGTAGGGGGCACAGGTGGTGCATCAGCCAGTCATCTCAGTCAGTCGACCCGTGGCACCTGGGTCTGCCCAGTGACCTCCTGCCAGCGGGCGTTCGACACGTCACGTGATAGCCTCAAGGTGCACATAGCCTGGCACAAGCGTCGTGGTGACGTCACCGCCACTTAGTGGCGAATGGCGGTTGTTGTTGTTGTTGTTGTTGATGGTGGTGGTGGTGATGGTGACTGTGATGACGATGGTAGTGACACCACCACCACCACAACACGCGTTGACATCGCCGCCATACCCCCACCTAACGCTCGTTGTTGTTGTTGTTGTTGTTGTTTGTGTTGTTGTTGTTGTTGTTTGTGTTGTTGTGGTTGTTGTTGTTGTGGTTGCTGCCCGCGCCGCCCAGCGCACCATCCTCGTGGTGGTTTGCCTCCTAGTCCTGGCCGCTGTCGTGGCTCTCGTTGTAGGCCTGGCCGTGGGCCTCAAGGTGAAGTGGTGAGTCGGTGGCGGTGGTGCCCGCCACTGCTGTGGCTTCGCTGGAGGCCGGCAGAGACCACAACCACCTCCCCCTCCCTCCCTTCCTCCTCCCCCCCTCCCTCCTCCCCCTCCCCCCTCCCTCCCCCCCTCCCTCCCTCTCCTCCGCCTCCTCCTCCCCCTCCCTCCCTCTCTCTCCGTGGTGATGGTCGTCGTCATGGTGATGGTGCTCACGGTCAAAGGCCACGGTTCTAGTTGTCATGGCCACGGTTCTGGTTGTCATGGTGATGGTTCTGGTTGTCATGGTGATGGTTCTGGTTGTGGTGATGGTGCTCGTCGTCGTCGTGGCGATGGTTCTAGTTGTCGTGGCGATGGTTCTAGTTGTCGTGGTGATGGTTCTAGTTGTCGTGGTGATGGTTCTAGTTGTCGTGGTGATGGTGCTTCGGCGTCGTGGTGATGGTGCTTGCGGTGATAGTGCTTCGTTTCCATGGTGATGGTGATGGTGCTTGGTCGTCGTGGTGATGGTGCTCATGATGGTGATGGTGAATGTTGCATGCGGGTGATGGTGGTGGCTTACTAACGATTCTCGCTCGCAGGTACAACCATTAACACAGGCGTGTGTGTGTGTGTGTCTGTGTGTGTGTCTGTGTGTGTGTCTGTGTGTGTGTCTGTGTGTGTGTGTCTGTGTGTGTGTGTGTGTCTGTGTGTGTGTCTGTGTGTGTGTGTCTGTGTGTGTGTGTCTGTGTGTGTGTGTGTCTGTGTGTGTGTGTGTCTGTGTGTGTGTGTGTCTGTGTGTGTGTGTGTCTGTGTGTGTGTGTCTGTGTGTGTGTGTCTGTGTGTGTGTGTCTGTGTGTGTCTGTGTCTGTGTGTCTGTGTGTGTGTGTGTGTCTCCATCTCTCTCCTCCCTCTCTCTCCTCCTTCCCCCACCGCATGCCCTCCAGAAACTCATTGTGATTGGAGTGTGCGTCGCCATCCTCGTCATCATCCTCATCATCATCCTCGCCACCACGCTCTCCTGACCCCCCCCCCTCCCCCCTGAGCCCCTCCCGGGACCCCCCCCCCTCCCCCCGGCCCCTCACTCCGCACGGAGCCCGGGCCCAACGCCGAGCCGGCCTGGCAACGCCGGTCACGGTCTGGGGCCCACCGCCAACACCCCCTCCCCCGCCCGTCCCTCAACCACCGCCTCCTCCAACCCCTCGCCGACTTTGCCGCCGCCGCCGCCGCCGCCGCGGTCTTCGCCGTGAGCTGCCCGGCAATCGCCGGCCGACTCCGGCCTCGACGGAGACTTCCCGAGCCACCGCCAAGCCTCGACGGTTCTCCCTCGCCCCCTCGCTCGCTCCCCCCACGCCCCCCGGAGTCTGTGATGTCACTTCCTGCGGCGGCGGGATCTGCGACGTCACTTCCTGCGGCGGCGGGAGCCCCGACGTCACTTCCTGTGGCGGGCCGCACCAAGTGACGTCACTTCCTGTGGCTGGGCCGCACCAAGCGACGTCACTTCCTGTGGCTGGGCCGCACCAAGTGACGTCACTTCCTGCGGCGGCGAGAGCTCTGACGTCACTTCCTGTGGCGGGCCGCACCAAGTGACGTCACTTCCTGCGGCGGCGGGAGCTCCGACGTCGCTTCCTGCGGCGGAGGGAGCTCCGACGTCGCTTCCTGCGGCGGAGGGATCCGCGACGTCACTTCCTGCGGAGGCGGGAGCGCCGACGTCACTTCCTGTGGCGGGGCGCACCGAGCGACGTCACTTCCTGTGGCTGGGCCGCGCCGAGCGACGTCACTTCCTGTGGCTGGGCCGCACCAAGCGACGTCACTTCCTGCGGTGGCGGGAGCTCCGACGTCACTTCCTGTGTTGGGCCGCACCAAGCGACGTCACTTCCTGTGGCTGGGCCGCACCAAGTGACGTCACTTCCTGCGGCGGCGAGAGCTCCGACATCACTTCCTGTGTCGGGCCGCACCAAGTGACGTCACTTCCTGCGGAGGCGGGAGCGCCGACGTCACTTCCTGTGGCGGGGCGCACCGAGCGACGTCACTTCCTGTGGCTGGGCCGCGCCGAGCGACGTCACTTCCTGTGGCTGGGCCGCACCAAGCGACGTCACTTCCTTGCGGTGGCGGGAGCTCCGACGTCACTTCCTGTGTTGGGCCGCACCAAGCGACGTCACTTCCTGTGGCGCCACTGACTCGACTCCTTGGCTCGCAACCATCGCTGAAAAGCACTTTGACTATTTAAACCCCCGCCAGCCGCGCCACCACCACCGTCACCACCGCCACCACCACCGCCACCACCACCGCCACCACCACCACCATCACCACCACCACCATCACCACCAGCACCGTCACCGTAACAGCCTCCACCTTACGTGTGCCTTAAATCTCGTGCCGTGCGAACCGGGAATCTCCGTGCGTGACTCCCTTCGATCACTACCCACACACACACAGTGCCACTACACACACACAGTGTCACTACCCACACACACACACAGTGTCACTACACACACACACAGTGCCACTACACACACACAGTGTCACTACACACACACAGTGTCACTACACACACACAGTGCCACTACACACACACAGTGTCACTACACACACACACAGTGTCACTACACACACACACAGTGCCACTACACACACACACACACAGTGTCACTACACACACACACACAGTGTCACTACACACACACACAGTGCCACTACACACACACAGTGTCACTACACACACACAGTGTCACTACACACACACACAGTGTCACTACACACACAGTGTCACTACACACACAGTGTCACTACACACACACAGTGTCACTACACACACACAGTGTCACCACACACACACAGTGTCACTACACACACACAGTGTCACTACCCACACACACAGTGTCACTACACACACACACACACAGTGTCACTACACACACACAGTGTCACTACACACACAGTGTCACTACACACACACACACAGTGTCACTACACACACACAGTGTCACTACACACACACAGTGTCACTACACACACACAGTGTCACTACCCACACACACAGAGTGTCACTACACACACACAGTGTCACTACACACACACAGTGTCACTACACACACAGTGTCACTACACACACACAGTGTCACTACACACACAGTGTCACTACACACACACAGTGTCACTACAAACACACAGTGTCACTACACACACACACAGTGTCACTACACACACACACAGTGTCACTACACACACACACACAGTGTCACTACCCACACACACACACAGTGTCACTACACACACATACACAGTGTCACTACCCACACACACAGTGCCACTACACACACACACAGTGTCACTACACACACAGTGTCACTACACACACACACAGTGTCACTACACACACACAGTGTCACTACACACACACACACACAGTGTCACTACACACACACACACACAGTGTCACTACACACACACACACAGTGTCACTACACACACACACAGTGTCACTACACACACACACAGTGTCACTACACACACACAGTGTCACTACACACACACAGTGTCACTACCCACACACACACAGTGTCACTACACACACACACAGTGTCACTACACACACACAGTGTCACTACACACACACACAGTGTCACTACCCACACACACACAGTGTCACTACACACACACAGTGTCACTACCCACACACACACAGTGTCACTACCCACACACACAGTGTCACTACACACACACAGTGTCACTACACACATACACAGTGTCACTACACACACACACAGTGTCACTACACACACACAGTGTCACTACACACACACACAGTGTCACTACACACACACACAGTGTCACTACACACACACAGTGTCACTACACACACACACAGTGTCACTACACACACACAGTGTCACTACACACACACACACAGTGTCACTACACACACACACAGTGTCACTACACACACACACAGTGTCACTACACACACAGTGTCACTACACACGCACAGTGTCACTACACACACACACACAGTGCCACTACACACACACAGTGTCACTACACACACACACAGTGTCACTACACACACACACAGTGTCACTACACACACAGTGTCACTACACACACACACAGTGTCACTACACACACACACAGTGTCACTACACACACACACACAGTGTCACTACACACACACACACACAGTGTCACTACACACACACACAGTGTCACTACACACACACACACAGTGTCACTACACACACACACAGTGTCACTACACACACACAGTGTCACTACACACACACAGTGTCACTACCCACACACACACAGTGTCACTACACACACACACAGTGTCACTACACACACACAGTGTCACTACACACACACACACAGTGTCACTACCCACACACACACAGTGTCACTACACACACACAGTGTCACTACCCACACACACAGTGTCACTACCCACACACACAGTGTCACTACACATACACAGTGTCACTACACACACACACAGTGTCACTACACACACACACAGTGTCACTACACACACACACAGTGTCACTACACACACACACAGTGTCACTACACACACACAGTGTCACTACACACACACACAGTGTCACTACACACACACAGTGTCACTACACACACACACACACAGTGTCACTACACACACACACAGTGTCACTACACACACACAGTGTCACTACACACACAGTGTCACTACACACGCACAGTGTCACTACACACACACACAGTGCCACTACACACACACAGTGTCACTACACACACACACAGTGCCACTACACACACAGTGTCACTACACACACACACACAGTGTCACTACACACACACACAGTGTCACTACACACACACACAGTGTCACTACACACACACACAGTGTCACTACACAAACACACACAGTGTCACTACACACACACAGTGTCACTACACACACAGTGTCACTACCCACACACACAGTGTCACTACACACACACAGTGTCACTACACACACACAGTGTCACTACCCACACACACTGTCACTACCCACACACACACATTGTCACTACACACACAGTGTCACTACACACACACAGTGTCACTACACACACACAGTGTCACTACACACACACAGTGTCACTACACACACACAGTGTCACTACCCACACACACACAGTGTCACTACACACACACAGTGTCACTACACACACACAGTGTCACTACACACACACACAGTGTCACTACACACACACACACAGTGTCACTACACACACACAGTGTCACTACACACACACAGTGTCACTACCCACACACACAGTGTCACTACACGCACACACACACAGTGTCACTACACGCACACACACACAGTGTCACTACCCACACACACAGTGTCACTACACACACACACAGTGTCACTACCCACACACACAGTGTCACTACACACACACACACAGTGTCACTACACACACACACACAGTGTCACTACACACACACAGTGTCACTACCCACACACAAACAGTGTCACTACACACACACAGTGTCACTACACACACACAGTGTCACTACACGCACACACTCAGTGTCACTACACACACACACACAGTGTCACTACACACACACACACACAGTGTCACTACACACACACACAGTGTCACTACACACACACACAGTGTCGCTACACACACACAGTGTCACTACACACACACACAGTGTCACTACACACACACACAGTGTCACTACACACACACACAGTGTCACTACACACACACAGTGTCACTACACACACAGTGTCACTACACACACAGTGTCACTACACACACACACAGTGTCACTACACACACAGTGTCACTACACACACACAGTTTCACTACACACACACAGTGTCACTACCCACACACACACAGTGTCACTACACACACACACAGTGTCACTACACACACACACAGTGTCACTACACACACACACAGTGTCACTACACACACAGTGTCACTACACACGCACAGTGTCACTACACACACACACACAGTGCCACTACACACACACAGTGTCACTACACACACACACAGTGTCACTACACACACACACAGTGTCACTACACACACAGTGTCACTACACACACACACAGTGTCACTACACACACACACAGTGTCACTACACACACACACACAGTGTCACTACACACACACACACACAGTGTCACTACACACACACACAGTGTCACTACACACACACACACAGTGTCACTACACACACACACAGTGTCACTACACACACACAGTGTCACTACACACACACAGTGTCACTACCCACACACACACAGTGTCACTACACACACACACAGTGTCACTACACACACACAGTGTCACTACACACACACACACAGTGTCACTACCCACACACACACAGTGTCACTACACACACACAGTGTCACTACCCACACACACAGTGTCACTACACACACACAGTGTCACTACACACACACAGTGTCACTACACACACACAGTGTCACTACACACACACAGTGTCACTACCCACACACACACAGTGTCACTACACACACACAGTGTCACTACACACACACAGTGTCACTACACACACACACAGTGTCACTACACACACACACACAGTGTCACTACACACACACAGTGTCACTACACACACACAGTGTCACTACCCACACACACAGTGTCACTACACGCACACACACACAGTGTCACTACACGCACACACACACAGTGTCACTACCCACACACACAGTGTCACTACACACACACACAGTGTCACTACCCACACACACAGTGTCACTACACACACACACACAGTGTCACTACACACACACACACAGTGTCACTACACACACACAGTGTCACTACCCACACACAAACAGTGTCACTACACACACACAGTGTCACTACACACACACAGTGTCACTACACGCACACACTCAGTGTCACTACACACACACACACAGTGTCACTACACACACACACACACAGTGTCACTACACACACACACAGTGTCACTACACACACACACAGTGTCGCTACACACACACAGTGTCACTACACACACACACAGTGTCACTACACACACACACAGTGTCACTACACACACACACAGTGTCACTACACACACACAGTGTCACTACACACACAGTGTCACTACACACACAGTGTCACTACACACACACACAGTGTCACTACACACACAGTGTCACTACACACACACAGTTTCACTACACACACACAGTGTCACTACCCACACACACACAGTGTCACTACACACACACACAGTGTCACTACACACACACACAGTGCCACTACACACACACAGTGTCACCACACACACACAGTGTCACTACACACACACAGTGTCACTACACACACACAGTGTCACTACACACACACAGTGTCACTACACACACACAGTGTCACTACACACACACACAGTGTCACTACACACACACACAGTGTCACTACACACACACACAGTGTCACTACACACACACACAGTGTCACTACACACACACACAGTGTCACTACACACACACAGTGTCACTACACACACACAGTGTCACTACACACACACACAGTGTCACTACACACACACAGTGTCACTACACACACACAGTGTCACTACACACAAACACAGTGTCACTACACACAAACACAGTGTCACTACCCACACACACACAGTGTCACTACACACACACAGTGTCACCACACACACACAGTGTCACTACACACACACAGTGTCACTACACACACACACAGTGTCACTACACACACACAGTGTCACTACACACACACACAGTGTCACTACACACACACACACAGTGTCACTACACACACACACAGTGTCACTACCCACACACACACATTGTCACTACACACACACACAGTGTCACTACCCACACACACACATTGTCACTACACACACAGTGTCACTACACACACAGTGTCACTACACACACACAGTGTCACTACACACACACAGTGTCACTACACACACACAGTGTCACTACCCACACACACAGTGTCACTACACACACACACAGTGTCACTACACACACACACACAGTGTCACTACACACACACACAGTGTCACTACCCACACACACAGTGTCACTACACGCACACACACACACAGTGTCACTACCCACACACACAGTGTCACTACACACACACACAGTGTCACTACCCACACACACAGTGTCACTACACACACACACACAGTGTCACTACACACACACACACAGTGTCACTACACACACACAGTGTCACTACACACACACAGTGTCACTACACACACACAGTGTCACTACACACACAGTGTCACTACACACACACACACACAGTGTCACTACACACACACACACAGTGTCACTACACACACACAGTGTCACTACACGCACACACTCAGTGTCACTACACACACACACACAGTGTCACTACACACACACAGTGTCACTACACGCACACACTCAGTGTCACTACACACACACACTCAGTGTCACTACACACACACACACAGTGTCACTACCCACACACACACAGTGTCACTACACACACACACAGTGTCACTACACACACACACAGTGTCACTACACACACACAGTGTCACTACACACACACACAGTGTCACTACACACACAGTGTCACTACACACACACAGTTTCACTACACACACACAGTGTCACTACCCACACACACACAGTGTCACTACACACACACACAGTGTCACCACACACACACACAGTGCCACTACACACACACAGTGTCACCACACACACACAGTGTCACTACACACACACACAGTGTCACTACACACACACAGTGTCACTACACACACACAGTGTCACTACACACACACAGTGTCACTACACACACACACAGTGTCACTACACACACAGTGTCACTACACACACACACAGTGTCACTACACACACACACAGTGTCACTACACACACACAGTGTCACTACACACACAGTGTCACTACACACACACAGTGTCACTACACACAAACACAGTGTCACTACACACAAACACAGTGTCACTACCCACACACACACAGTGTCACTACACACACACACAGTGTCACTACACACACACACAGTGTCACTACACACACAGTGTCACCACACACACACAGTGTCACCACACACACACAGTGTGACTACACACACACAGTGTCACTACACACACACACAGTGTCACTACACACACACAGTGTCACTACACACACACACAGTGTCACTACACACACACACAGTGTCACTACACACACACACAGTGTCACTACACACACACACAGTGTCACTACACACACACACAGTGTCACTACACACACAGTGTCACTACACACACACAGTGTCACTACACACACACACAGTGTCACTACACACACACAGTGTCACTACACACACACACAGTGTCACTACACACACACACAGTGTCACTACACACACACAGTGTCACTACACACACACACAGTGTCACTACACACACACACAGTGTCACTACACTCACACACAGTGTCACTACACACACACACAGTGTCACTACACACACAGTGTCACTACACACACAGTGTCACTACACACACAGTGTCACCACACACAGTGTCACTACACACACACACAGTGTCACTACACACACACACAGTGTCACTACACACACACACAGTGTCACTACACACACATACAGTGTCACTACACACACACACAGTGTCACTACACACACACACACAGTGTCACTACACACACACACAGTGTCACTACACACACACACACACAGTGTCACTACACACACACACACAGTGTCACTACACACACACACAGTGTCACTACCCACGCACACAGTGTCGCTACACACACACACAGTGTCGCTACACACACACAGTGTCGCTACACACACACACAGTGTCACTACACACACACAGTGTCACTACACACACACAGTGTCACTACACACACACACAGTGTCACTACACACACACACAGTGTCACTACACACACACACAGTGTCACTACACACACAGTGTCACTACACACACACACAGTGTCACTACACACACACAGTGTCACTACACACACACAGTGTCACTACACACACACACAGTGTCACTACACACACACAGTGTCACTACACACACACAGTGTCACTACACACACACACACACAGTGTCACTACACACACACAGTGTCACTACCCACACACACACACAGTGTCACTACACACACACACAGTGTCACTACACACACACAGTGTCACTACACACACACAGTGTCACTACCCACACACAGTGTCACTACCCACACACACAGTGTCACCACACACACACACACAGTGTCACTACACACACACGCAGTGTCACTACCCACACACGCAGTGTCACTACCCACACACACAGTGTCACTACCCACACACAGTGTCACTACCCACACAGAGTGTCACTACACACACACACACAGTGTCACTACACACACACACAGTGTCACTACACACACACAGTGTCACTACCCACACACACAGTGTCACTACACACACACACAGTGTCACTACACACACAGTGTCACTACCCACACACACAGTGTCACTACACACACACACAGTGTCACTACACACACACACAGTGTCACTACACACACAGTGTCACTACACACACACACAGTGTCACTACAGACACAGTGTCACTACACACACACACACACAGTGTCACTACACACACACAGTGTCACTACACACACACAGTGTCACTACCCACACACAGTGTCACCACACACACACAGTGTCACTACACACACACACAGTGTCACTACACACACACACACAGTGTCACTACACACACACAGTGTCACTACACACACACAGTGTCACTACACACACACGCACACACAGTGTCACTACACACACAGTGTCACTACCCACACACAGTGTCACTACACACACACACAGTGTCACTACACACACACACAGTGTCACTACACACACACACAGTGTCACTACACACACACAGTGTCACTACCCACACACACACACAGTGTCACTACACACACACACAGTGTCACTACACACACACACAGTGTCACTACACACACACAGTGTCACTACCCACACACACAGTGTCACTACCCACACACACAGTGTCACCACACACACACACACAGTGTCACTACACACACACGCAGTGTCACTACCCACACACGCAGTGTCACTACCCACACACAGTGTCACTACCCACACAGAGTGTCACTACACATACACACACAGTGTCACTACACACACACACAGTGTCACTACACACACACAGTGTCACTACACACACACACAGTGTCACTACCCACACACACAGTGTCACTACACACACACACAGTGTCACTACACACACAGTGTCACTACACACACACACAGTGTCACTACACACACACAGTGTCACTACCCACACACAGTGTCACTACACACACACACACAGTGTCACTACACACACACACAGTGTCACTACACACACACAGTGTCACTACACACACACAGTGTCACTACACACACACACAGTGTCACTACACACACACACAGTGTCACTACACACCCACAGTGCCTTCCCCCGACACAGCGGTGTCTGATGATGATTCGTGTGTATACGATGTTGATAACAGTTGTCTCTGATGCTCACACAGCTGTATCTGATGCTCACACATCTGTCTCTGATGTTTACACAGCTGTCTCTGATGTTCACACAGCTGTCTCTGATGTTCACACAGCTGTCTCTGATGTTCACACAGCTGTCTCTGATGCTCACACAGCTGTATCTGATGTTCACACAGCTGTCTCTGATGTTCACACAGCTGTCTCTGATGTTCACACAGCTGTCTTTAATGTTCACACAGCTGTCTCTGATGTTCACACAGCTGTATCTGATGTTCACACAGCTGTCTCTGATGTTCACACAGCTGTATCTGATGTTCGCACAGCTGTATCTGATGCTCACACATCTGTCTCTGATGTTTACACAGCTGTATCTGATGTTCACACAGCTGTATCTGATGTTCACACAGCTGTCTCTGATGTTCACACAGCTGTATCTGATGTTCACACAGCTGTCTTTGATGTTCACACAGCTGTCTCTGATGTTCACACAGCTGTCTCTGATGTTCACACAGCTGTCTCTGATGTTCACACAGCTGTCTCTGATGTTCACACAGCTGTATCTGATGTTCACACAGCTGTATCTGATGTTCACACAGCTGTCTCTGATGTTCACACAGCTGTCTCTGATGTTCACACAGCTGTCTCTGATGTTCACACAGCTGTCTCTGATGTTCACACAGCTGTATCTGATGTTCACACAGCTGTCTCTGATGCTCACACAGCTGTCTCTGATGTTCACACAGCTGTCTCTGATGTTCACACAGCTGTCTCTGATGTTCACACAGCTGTCTCTGATGCTCACACAGCTGTCTCTGATGTTCACACAGCTGTCTGTGATGCTCACACAGCTGTCTCTGATGTTCACACAGCTGTATCTGATGTTCACACAGCTGTCTTTGATGTTCACACAGCTGTCTCTGATGTTCACACAGCTGTCTCTGATGCTCACACAGCTGTATCTGATGTTCACACAGCTGTCTCTGATGTTCACACAGCTGTCTCTGATGCTCACAGCTGTCTGTGATGTTCACACAGCTGTCTGTGATGTTCACACAGCTGTCTTTGATGTTCACACAGCTGTCTCTGATGTTCACACAGCTGTATCTGATGTTCACACAGCTGTCTCTGATGTTCACACAGCTGTCTCTGATGTTCACACAGCTGTCTTTGATGTTCACACAGCTGTCTCTGATGTTCACACAGCTGTCTCTGATGCTCACACAGCTGTATCTGATGATCACACAGCTGTCTTTGATGTTCACACAGCTGTCTCTGATGCTCACACAGCTGTATCTGATGTTCACACAGCTGTCTCTGATGTTCACACAGCTGTCTCTGATGTTCACACAGCTGTATCTGATGTTCACACAGCTGTCTCTGATGCTCACACAGCTGTCTCTGATGTTCACACAGCTGTCTCTGATGTTCACACAGCTGTCTCTGATGTTCACACAGCTGTCTCTGATGCTCACACAGCTGTCTCTGATGTTCACACAGCTGTCTGTGATGCTCACACAGCTGTCTCTGATGTTCACACAGCTGTATCTGATGTTCACACAGCTGTCTTTGATGTTCACACAGCTGTCTCTGATGTTCACACAGCTGTCTCTGATGCTCACACAGCTGTATCTGATGTTCACACAGCTGTCTCTGATGTTCACACAGCTGTCTCTGATGCTCACAGCTGTCTGTGATGTTCACACAGCTGTCTGTGATGTTCACACAGCTGTCTTTGATGTTCACACAGCTGTCTCTGATGTTCACACAGCTGTATCTGATGTTCACACAGCTGTCTCTGATGTTCACACAGCTGTCTCTGATGTTCACACAGCTGTCTTTGATGTTCACACAGCTGTCTCTGATGTTCACACAGCTGTCTCTGATGCTCACACAGCTGTATCTGATGATCACACAGCTGTCTTTGATGTTCACACAGCTGTCTCTGATGCTCACACAGCTGTATCTGATGTTCACACAGCTGTCTCTGATGTTCACACAGCTGTCTCTGATGTTCATACAGCTGTCTCTGATGTTCACACAGCTGTCTCTGATGTTCACACAGCTGTCTCTGATGTTCACACAGCTGTCTCTGATCACACAGCTGTCTCTGATGTTCACACAGCTGTCTCTGATGTTCACACAGCTGTCTTTGATGTTCACACAGCTGTCTTTGATGTTCACACAGCTGTCTTTGATATTCACACAGCTGTATCTGATGTTCACACAGCTGTCTTTGATGTTCACACAGCTGTCTCTGATGTTCACACAGCTGTCTCTGATGTTCACACAGCTGTATCTGATGTTCACACAGCTGTCTCTGATGTTCACACAGCTGTCTTTGATGTTCACACAGCTGTCTTTGATGTTCACACAGCTGTCTCTGATGCTCACACAGCTGTCTCTGATGTTCACACAGCTGTCTCTGATGTTCACACAGCTGTCTCTGATGTTCACACAGCTGTCTCTGATGCTCACACAGCTGTCTCTGATGTTCACACAGCTGTCTCTGATGCTCACACAGCTGTCTCTGATGTTCACACAGCTGTCTTTGATGTTCACACAGCTGTCTTTGATGTTCACACAGCTGTCTTTGATATTCACACAGCTGTATCTGATGTTCACACAGCTGTCTTTGATGTTCACACAGCTGTCTCTGATGTTCACACAGCTGTCTCTGATGTTCACACAGCTGTATCTGATGTTCACACAGCTGTCTCTGATGTTCACACAGCTGTCTTTGATGTTCACACAGCTGTCTTTGATGTTCACACAGCTGTCTCTGATGCTCACACAGCTGTCTCTGATGTTCACACAGCTGTCTCTGATGTTCACACAGCTGTCTCTGATGTTCACACAGCTGTCTCTGATGCTCACACAGCTGTCTCTGATGTTCACACAGCTGTCTCTGATGCTCACACAGCTGTCTCTGATGTTCACACAGCTGTCTTTGATGCTCACACAGCTGTATCTGATGCTCACACAGCTGTATCTGATGCTGATGTTCGTAGCTGTTATGGTAGCTGTCTCTTGCGCTATGCAGGGGGCTATGATGCGTCATCAAGTTTCACAGGAGACGGTGTCAGCTGTAGCTGACACAAGCTGCAGCTGCTCTGTCGGCAGCTGTTGTCAGCTGCTGCTGATACAGCTGCTGCAGCTTGTATCAGCTGCTGTGTCTGACTCAGCTACTGTTAGCTGAGTCAGTTGTGTCAGCTGCTGTTAGCTGGTGCTGCTGTCTCTGACACAGCTGACTCAGCTGCTGTTCGCTGGTGCTGCTGTGTCTGACTCAGCTGACTCAGCTGCTGTTAGCTGGTGCTGCTGTCTCTGACACAGCTGCTGTTAGCTGGTGCTGCTGTCTCTGACACAGCTGACTCAGCTGCTGTTTGCTGGTGCTGCTGTCTCTGACACAGCTGACTCAGCTGCTGTTCGCTGGTGCTGCTGTTTCTGACACAGCTGACTCAGCTGCTGTTAGCTGGTGCTGCTGTCTCTGACACAGCTGACTCAGCTGCTGCTGTCTCTGACACAGCTGACTCAGCTGCTGTTCGCTGGTGCTGCTGTCTCTGACACAGCTGACTCAGCTGCTGCTGTCTCTGACACAGCTGACTCAGCTGCTGTTAGCTGGTGCTGCTGTCTGACACAGCTGCTGTTCGCTGGTGCTGCTGTCTCTGACACAGCTGACTCAGCTGCTGTTCGCTGGTGCTGCTGTGTCTCGCACAGCTGCTGTTTGCTGGTGCTGCTGTCTCTGACACAGCTGACTCAGCTGCTGTTCGTTGGTGCTGCTGTCTCTGACACAGCTGACTCAGCTGCTGCTGTCTCTGACACAGCTGACTCAGCTGCTGTTCGCTGGTGCTGCTGTGTCTCGCACAGCTGACGCAGCTGGCTCTGAGTGATGCTTCCAATGCGTCTAACTTTTCGAACGTCGCCTGCTGTGCCTTACAGCCGACACGTGGCCTACCGCCTGCAGCTGACGTAGCTGCTGTCGGCTGTGTGGGCAATGTAACAGCTGACACAGCTGACACAGCTGCTGCAAGCTGCTGTAGTTGTATATTTGTGTTGTTTGTTTGTTATTGATGCATCGGCTGCGTGTCTGTAGTCCTACAGCGAGAGCGCGCGGCCTGTCCCTGACGCGTTCTGCTCACAGAGGTCACCTCCAGCCTGCCTGCGGCTGGCGCACAGCACAAGCGGCTGTTTGTGCAGCTGTTGTTGCTGCTGCTGCTGTGGAAACACTCCTGCTGCTGCTGCTGGCTATGTCGCTGATTCACTTGCTGTTGTCACTGATGGCTATGTCGCTGATTCACTTGCTGTCGATGATGGCTATGTCACTGATTCACTTGCTGTTGCTGCTGCTGGCTATGTCGCTGATTCACTTGCTGTTGTCGCTGGCTATGTCGCTGATTCACTTGCTGTTGCTGCTGCTGGCTATGTCGCTGAGACACTTGCTGTTGCTGCTGATGGCTGTGTCGCTGATTCACTTGCTGTTGTCGCTGGCTATGTCGCTGATTCACTTGCTGTTGTCACTGATGGCTATGTCGCTGATTCACTTGCTGTTGTCACTGATGGCTATGTCGCTGATTCACTTGCTGTTGTCACTGATGGCTATGTCGCTGATTCACTTGCTGTCGATGATGGCTATGTCACTGATTCACTTGCTGTTGCTGCTGCTGGCTATGTCGCTGATTCACTTGCTGTTGTCGCTGGCTATGTCGCTGATTCACTTGCTGTTGCTGCTGCTGGCTATGTCGCTGAGACACTTGCTGTTGCTGCTGATGGCTGTGTCGCTGATTCACTTGCTGTTGTCGCTGGCTATGTCGCTGATTCACTTGCTGTTGTCACTGATGGCTATGTCGCTGATTCACTTGCTGTTGTCACTGATGGCTATGTTGCTGATTCACTTGCTGTTGTCACTGATGGCTATGTCGCTGATTCACTTGCTGTTGTCACTGATGGCTATGTCGCTGATTCACTTGCTGTTGTCACTGATGGCTATGTAGCTGATTCACTTGCTGTTGCTGCTGCTGGCTATGTCGCTGATTCACTTGCTGTTGCTGCTGATGGCTATGTAGCTGATTCACTTGCTGTTGCTGCTGCTGGCTATGTCGCTGATTCACTTGCTGTTGTTGCTGATGGCTATGTCGCTGATTCACTTGCTGTCGCTGATGGCTATGTCGCTGATTCACTTGCTGTTGCTGCTGATGGCTATGTCGCTGATTCACTTGCTGTTGTCACTGATGGCTATGTCGCTGATTCACTTGCTGTTGCTGTTGCTGATAGCTATGTTGCTGATTCACTTGCTGTTGCTGTTGCTGATAGCTATGTTGCTGATTCACTTGCTGTTGCTGCTGATGGCTATGTCGCTGATTCACTTGCTGTTGCTGTTGCTGATAGCTATGTCGCTGATTCACTTGCTGTTGTTGCTGATGCTGCTGCAGCGGAAACACTCCTCCTCCTCCTGCTGCTGGCTATGTCGCTGATTCACTTGCTGTAGTCACTGCTGGCTATGTCGCTGATTCACTTGCTGTTGCTGCTGATGGCTATGTTGCTGATTCACTTGCTGTCGCTGATGGCTATGTCGCTGATTCACTTGCTTTTGCTGTTGCTGATAGCTATGTAGCTGATTCACTTGCTGTTGTTGTCGCTGCTGGCTATGAGCTGATTCACTTGCTGTTGCTGCTGCTGGCTATGAGCTGATTCACTTGCTGTTGCTGCTGCTGGCTATGTCGCTGATTCACTTGCTGTCGATGATAGCTATGTAGCTGATTCACTTGCTGTTGCTGCTGATGGCTATGTCGCTGATTCACTTGCTGTTGTTGCTGATGGCTATGTCGCTGATTCACTTGCTGTCGATGATAGCTATGTAGCTGATTCACTTGCTGTTGCTGCTGATGGCTATGTCGCTGATTCACTTGCTGTTGCTGCTGCTGGCTATGTCGCTGATTCAATTGCTGTCGCTGCTGGCTATGAGCTGATTCACTTGCTGTTGCTGCTGCTGGCTATGTAGCTGAGACACTTGCTGCTGTTGCTGCTGCTGATGGCTATGTCGCTGATTCACTTGCTGTTGCTGATAGCTATGTAGCTGATTCACTTGCTGTTGTTGTCGCTGCTGGCTATGAGCTGATTCACTTGCTGTTGCTGCTGCTGGCTATGTAGCTGAGACACTTTCTGCTCCTCTTGCTGCTGGCTATGTAGCTGAGACACTTGCTGCTGTTGCTGCTGTTGCTGGCAATGTAGCTGAGAGACTTTCTGCTCCTCTTGCTGCTGCTGCTGGCTATGTAGCTGAGACACTTTCTGCTGCTGCTGTTGCTGGCTATGTAGCTGAGACACTTTCTGTTGCTGGCTATGTAGCTGAGACACTTTCCGCTGCTGCTGCTGTTGCTGCTGTTGCTGCTGGCTATGTAGCTGAGACACTTTCCGCTGCTGCTGCTGCTGCTGGCTATGTAGCTGAGACACTTTCCGCTGCTGCTGCTGTTGCTGGCTATGTAGCTGAGACACTTTCTGTTGCTGGCTATGTAGCTGAGACACTTTCTGTTGCTGCTGTTGCTGGCTATGTAGCTGAGACACTTTCCGCTGCTGCTGCTGGCTATGTCGCTGAGACACTTTCCGCTGCTGCTGCTGGCTATGTCGCTGAGACACTTTCCGCTGCTGCTGCTGGCTATGTCGCTGAGACACTTTCCGCTGCTGCTGCTGGCTATGTAGCTGAGACACTTTCTGCTGCTGCTGCTGTTGCTGGCTATGTAGCTGAGACACTTTCCGCTGCTGCTGTTGCTGCTGTTGCTGCTGGCTATGTCGCTGAGACACTTTCCGCTGCTGTTGCTGGCTATGTAGCTGAGACACTTTCTGCTGCTGCTGTTGCTGGCTATGTCGCTGAGACACTTTCCGCTGCTGCTGCTGTTGCTGCTGGCTATGTCGCTGAGACACTTTCCGCTGCTGCTGCTGGCTATGTCGCTGAGACACTTTCCGCTGCTGCTGTTGCTGCTGGCTATGTCGCTGAGACACTTTCCGCTGTTGCTGCTGTTGTTGGCTATGTCGCTGAGACACTTTCTGCTGCTGCTGCTGGCTATGTCGCTGAGACACTTTCTGCTGCTGCTGGCTATGTCGCTGATTCACTTGCTGTTGCTGCTGGCTATGTCGCTGAGACACTTTCTGCTCCTCTTGCTGCTGCTGGCTATGTAGCTGAGACACTTTCTGCTGCTGCTGTTGCTGGCTATGTAGCTGAGACACTTTCTGCTGCTGCTGCTGCTGGCTATGTCGCTGAGACACTTTCTGCTGCTGCTGCTGCTGGCTATGTAGCTGAGACACTTTCCGCTGCTGCTGCTGCTGGCTATGTAGCTGAGACACTTTCTGCTGCTGCTGCTGGCTATGTAGCTGAGACACTTTCTGCTGCTGCTGCTGGCTATGTAGCTGAGACACTTTCCGCTGCTGCTGCTGCTGTTGCTGGCTATGTAGCTGAGACACTTTCTGCTGCTGTTGCTGCTGGCTATGTAGCTGAGACACTTTCCGCTGCTGTTGCTGCTGTTGCTGGCTATGTAGCTGAGACACTTTCTGCTGCTGCTGCTGTTGCTGGCTATGTAGCTGAGACACTTTCCGCTGCTGCTGCTGCTGTTGCTGGCTATGTAGCTGAGACACTTTCTGCTGCTGCTGCTGCTGTTGCTGGCTATGTCGCTGAGACACTTTCCGCTGCTGCTGTTGCTGGCTATGTTGCTGAGACACTTTCTGCTGCTGCTGTTGTTGGCTATGTCGCTGAGACACTTTCCGCTGCTGCTGCTGGCTATGTAGCTGAGACACTTTCTGCTGCTGTTGCTGCTGGCTATGTAGCTGAGACACTTTCCGCTGCTGCTGTTGCTGCTGGCTATGTCGCTGAGACACTTTCCGCTGCTGCTGCTGTTGCTGGCTATGTAGCTGAGACACTTTCCGCTGCTGCTGTTGCTGCTGTTGCTGCTGGCTATGTAGCTGAGACACTTTCCGCTGCTGTTGCTGCTGTTGCTGGCTATGTAGCTGAGACACTTTCCGCTGCTGCTGCTGCTGGCTATGTAGCTGAGACACTTTCCGCTGCTGCTGCTGCTGTTGCTGGCTATGTAGTTGAGACACTTTCCGCTGCTGCTGCTGCTGTTGCTGGCTATGTAGCTGAGACACTTTCTGCTGCTGCTGCTGCTGTTGCTGGCTATGTCGCTGAGACACTTTCCGCTGCTGCTGTTGCTGGCTATGTTGCTGAGACACTTTCTGCTGCTGCTGTTGTTGGCTATGTCGCTGAGACACTTTCCGCTGCTGCTGCTGGCTATGTAGCTGAGACACTTTCTGCTGCTGTTGCTGCTGGCTATGTAGCTGAGACACTTTCCGCTGCTGCTGTTGCTGCTGGCTATGTCGCTGAGACACTTTCCGCTGCTGCTGCTGTTGCTGGTTATGTAGCTGAGACACTTTCCGCTGCTGCTGTTGCTGCTGTTGCTGCTGGCTATGTAGCTGAGACACTTTCCGCTGTTGCTGCTGTTGCTGGCTATGTCGCTGAGACACTTTCCGCTGCTGCTGCTGCTGCTGGCTATGTAGCTGAGACACTTTCCGCTGCTGCTGCTGTTGCTGGCTATGTAGTTGAGACACTTTCCGCTGCTGCTGCTGCTGTTGCTGGCTATGTAGCTGAGACACTTTCTGCTGCTGCTGCTGTTGCTGGCTATGTCGCTGAGACACTTTCCGCTGCTGCTGTTGCTGGCTATGTTGCTGAGACACTTTCTGCTGCTGCTGTTGTTGGCTATGTCGCTGAGACACTTTCCGCTGCTGCTGCTGGCTATGTAGCTGAGACACTTTCTGCTGCTGTTGCTGCTGGCTATGTAGCTGAGACACTTTCCGCTGCTGCTGTTGCTGCTGGCTATGTCGCTGAGACACTTTCCGCTGCTGCTGCTGTTGCTGGCTATGTAGCTGAGACACTTTCCGCTGCTGCTGTTGCTGCTGTTGCTGCTGGCTATGTAGCTGAGACACTTTCCGCTGTTGCTGCTGTTGCTGGCTATGTCGCTGAGACACTTTCCGCTGCTGCTGCTGTTGCTGGCTATGTCGCTGAGACTTTCTGCTCCTCTTGCTGCTGCTGCTGTTGCTGGCTATGTAGCTGAGACACTTTCTGCTGCTGGCGGTGACAGCTTGTGGCGGTGACAGCTTGTGGCGGTGACAGCTGCGTCTTGAATAAGCTGTCGCCCACCCCGACCTCGCCCGCACACCACCCACTGTCGATGATTGTCCCAGTAAAAGCGATCTCGGTTCCAGCGCCGACTCCCGCGGGATTTCTTTTCTTCACGACGGATGGACGCGGCCTCGGCCCCCCCCCCCCCCCCGCCAACCTTGGAACGTGGAGTTGCCACTGCGGACGCGGGCAGGGGCGCCCGGTAGCTCGGGGGGGGCGGGGAGCGGTCTCCACATTCAGTGTCTCATCAGCAGGGCCAGGCTCTGCTTGACCCGGTGGATAGCTGCGTAGCTGTCAAGCCGTACGGTTTGACAGCTACGCAGTCTTGTACATAGACTCCAATGTGTAAGTCTCTACCCATAGACTCCAATGTTAAAGTCTCTACCTATAGACTCCAATGTGTAATTCTCTACCCATAGACTCCAATGTTAAAGTCTCTACCCATAGACACCAATGTGTAAGTCTCTACCCATAGACTCCAATGTGTAAGTCTCTACCCATAGACACCAATGTTAAAGTCTCTACCCATAGACTCCAATGTTAAAGTCTCTACCCATAGACTCCAATGTTAAAGTCTCTACCCATAGACTCCTATGTTAAAGTCTCTACCCATAGACTCCAATGTTAAAGTCTCCCATAGACTACAATGTTAAAGTCTCTACCCATAGACTCCAATGTTAAAGTCTCTGCCCCTAGACTCCAATGTTAAAGTGTCTACGCATAGACTACAATGTTAAAGCCTCTATCCATAGACTCCAATGTGTAAGTCTCTACCCATAGACTCCAATGTTAAAGTCTCTACCTATAGACTCCAATGTGTAATTCTCTACCCATAGACTCCAATGTTAAAGTCTCTACCCATAGACACCAATGTGTAAGTCTCTACCCATAGACTCCAATGTGTAAGTCTCTACCCATAGACACCAATGTTAAAGTCTCTACCCATAGACTCCAATGTTAAAGTCTCTACCCATAGACTCCAATGTTAAAGTCTCTACCCATAGACTCCTATGTTAAAGTCTCTACCCATAGACTCCAATGTTAAAGTCTCCCATAGACTACAATGTTAAAGTCTCTACCCATAGACTCCAATGTTAAAGTCTCTGCCCCTAGACTCCAATGTTAAAGTGTCTACGCATAGACTACAATGTTAAAGCCTCTATCCATAGACTCCAATGTTAAAGTCTCTACCCATAGACTCCAATATTAAAGTCTCTACCCATAGACTCCAATGTTAAAGTCTCTACCCATAGACTCCAATGTTAAAGTCTCTACCCATAGACTCCAATGTTAAAGTCTCTATCCATAGACTCCAATGTTAAAGTCTCTACCCATAGACTCCAATATTAAAGTCTCTACCCATAGACTCCAATGTTAAAGTCTCTACCCATAGACTCCAATGTTAAAGTCTCTACCCATAGACTCCAATGTTAAAGTCTCTATCCATAGACTCCAATGTTAAAGTCTCTACCCATAGACTCCAATATTAAAGTCTCTACCCATAGACTCCAATGTTAAAGTCTCTACCCATAGACTCCAATGTTAAAGTCTCTACCCATAGACTACAATGTTAAAGTCTCTATCCATAGACTCCAATGTTAAAGTCTCTACCCATAGACTCCAATATTAAAGTCTCTACCCATAGACTCCAATGTTAAAGTCTCTACCCATAGACTCCAATGTTAAAGTCTCTACCCATAGACTACAATGTTAAAGTTTCTACCCATAGACTCCAATGTTAAAGTGTCTACCCATAGACTCCAATGTTAAAGTCTCTACCCATAGACTCCAATGTTAAAGTCTCTATCCATAGACTCCAATGTTAAAGTCTCTACCCATAGACTCCAATATTAAAGTCTCTACCCATAGACTCCAATGTTAAAGTCTCTACCCATAGACTCCAATGTTAAAGTCTCTACCCATAGACTACAATGTTAAAATTTCTACCCATAGACTCCAATGTTAAAGTGTCTACCCATAGACTCCAATGTTAAAGTATCTACCCATAGACTACAATGTTAAAGTCTCTACCCATAGACTCCAATGTTAAAGTCTCTACCCATAGACTCCAATGTTAAAGTCTCTACCCATAGACTACAATGCTAAAGTTTCTACCCATAGACTCCAATGTTAAAGTCTCTACCCATATACTCCAATGTTAAAGTCTCTACCTATAGACCCCAATGTTAAAGTCTCTACCCATAGACTCCAATGTTAAAGTCTCTACCCATAGCCTCCAATGTTAAAGTCTCTACCCATAGACTCCAATGTTAAAGTCTCTACCCATATACTCCAATGTTAAAGTCTCTACCCATAGACGCCAATGTTAAAGTCTCTACCCATAGACTCCAATGTTAAAGTCTCTACCCAATGACTCCAATGTTAAAGTCTCTACCCATAGACGCCAATGTTAAAGTCTCTACCCATAGACTCCAATGTTAAAGTCTCTACCCATAGACTCCAATGTTAAAGTCTCTACCCATAGACTCCAATGTTAAAGTCTCTTTCCATAGACACCAATGTGTAAGTCTCTACCCATAGACTCCAATGTGTAAGTCTCTACCCATATACTCCAATGTGTAAGTCTCTACCCATAGACTCCAATGTTAAAGTCTCTACCCATAGACTCCAATGTTAAAGTCTCTACCCATAGACTCCAATGTTAAAGTCTCTACCCATAGACTCCAATGTTAAAGTCTCTACCCATAGACTCCAATGTTAAAGTATCTACCCATAGACTCCAATGTTAAAGTCTCTACCCATAGAATCCAATGTTAAAGTGTCTACCCATAGACTCCAATGTTAAAGTCTCTACCCATAGACTCCAATGTTAAAGTCTCTACCTATAGATTCCAATGTTAAAGTGTCTACCCATAGACTCCAATGTTAAAGCCTCTACCCATAGACTCCAATGTTAAAGTGTCTACCCATAGACTCCAATGTTAAAATCTCTACCCATAGACTCCAATGTAAAGTCTCTACCCATAGACTCCAATGTTAAAGTATCTACCCACAGACACCAATGTTAAAGTCTACCCATAGACTCCAATGTTAAAGTCTCTACCTATAGACTCCAATGTTAAAGTCTCTACCCATAGACTCCAATGTTAAAGTATCTACCCATAGACTCCAACGTTAAAGTCTCTACCTATAGACTCCAACGTTAAAGTATCTACCCATAGACTCCAATGTTAAAGTCTCTACCCATTGACTCCAATGTTAAAGTCTCTACCCATAGACTCCAATGTTAAAGTGTCTACTTATAGACTCCAATGTTAAAGTGTCTACCTATAGACTCCAATGTTAAAGTGTCTACCCATAGTCTCCAATGTTAAAGTATCTACCTATATACTCCAATGTTAAAGTCTCTACCCATAGTCTCCAATGTTAAAGTATCTACCCATAGACTCCAATGTTAAAGTATCTACTCATAGACTCCAATGTTAAAGTCTACCCATAGACTCCAATGTTAAAGTATCTACTCATAGACTCCAATGTTAAAGTCTCTACCCATCGACTCCAATGTTAAAGTCTCTACCCATAGACTTTGTAGGGTGATCGTTGAGGCTTTGTATGGGTCACGGGGTGACCAATCTGGTCTGACTTGGTCTTTCGTCAGGTCGGGCACTGATAGCCATGGAGTGGGTGTAGTAGTGTAGTACAATAGTAGTATAGTACTATAGTATACTACTAAAGTATATGATATACTATAGTATGTAGTACTATAGTAGTGTAGTACTCTAGTGTAGTGTAGTACTATTGTAGTGTAGTACTATAGTGTAGTACCATAGTAGTATAGTACTATAGTATACTACTAAAGTATATGATATACTTTAGTAGTATACTGTAGTACTATAGCAGTGTAGTACTACTATAGTAGTGTAGTACTCTAGTGTAGTGTAGTACTATAGTAGTGTAGTACTATAGTAGTGTAGTACTATAGTAGTGTAGTACTATAGTGGTGTAGTACTATAGTGTAGTGTAGTACTATAGTAGTGTAGTACTATAGTAGTGTAGTACTATAGTAGTGTAGTACTATAGTAGTGTAGTACTATAGTATAGAGTAGTACTATAGTACTATAGTAGTGTAGTACTATAGTAGTGTAGTACTATAGTATAGAGTAGTACTATAATGTAGTGTAGTACTATAGTATAGAGTAGTACTATAGTACTATAGTAGTTTAGTACTATAGTAGTGTAGTACTATAGTGTAGTACTATAGTAGTGTAGTACTATAGTGTAGTGTAGTACTATAGTAGTGTAGTACTATAGTGTAGTGTACTATAGTAGGGTAGTACTGTAGTGTAGTACTATAGTAGTGTAGTACTATAGTCTAGTGAAGTACTATAGTGGAGTATTATAGTGTAGTGTAGTACTATAGTGTAGTACTATAGTGTAGTACTATAGTAGTGTAGTACTATAGTAGTGTAGTACTATAGTAGTGTAGTACTATAGTAGTGTAGTACTATAGTGTAGTGTAGTACTATAGTAGTGTAGTACTATAGGAGTGTAGTGTAGTACTATAGTAGTGTAGTATTATAGGAGTGTAGTGTAGTACTATAGTAGTTTAGTACTATAGTCCTATAGTGTAGTACTATAGTGTAGTGTAGTACTATAGTGTAGTACTATTGTGTAGTGTAGTACTATAGTATAGTGTAGTAGTATAGTGTAGTACTATAGTATAGTGTAGTACTATAGTGGTGTAGTACTATAGTGTAGTGTAGTACTATAGTAGTGTAGTACTATAGTGGTGTAGTACTATAGTGTAGTACTATAGTGGTGTAGTACTATAGTGTAGTGTAGTACTATAGTGTAGTGTAGTACTATAGTAGTGTAGTACTATAGTATAGAGTAGTACTATAGTAGTGTAGTACTATAGTAGTTTAGTACTATAGTATAGAGTAGTACTATAGTGGTGTAGTCCTATAGTGTAGTGTAGTACTACTATAGTAGTGTAGTAACTATAGTAGTGTAGTACTATAGTGGTGTAGTACTATGGTGTAGTACTATAGTATATAGTACTATAGTGTAGTGTAGTAGTGTAGTACTATAGTAGTGTAGTACTATAGTAGTGTAGTACTATAGTGTAGTGTAGTACTATAGTGTAGTGTAGTACTATAGTACTATAGTGTAGTGTAGTACTATAGTGTAGTAGTGTAGTACTATAGTATATAGTACTATCGTAGTGTAGTACTATCGTAGTGTAGTGCTATAGTGTAGTACTATAGTTAAAGCATACACATCCGCAGAGGCACCCCTTGACAATGGAATTAGCATAGAATTTAGCATTGAAATAGCTAAGTTAAAGCATACACATCCGCAGAGGCACCCCTTGACAATGGAATTAGCATAGAATTTAGCATTGAAATAGCTAAGTTAAAGCATACACATCCGCAGAGGCACCCCTTGACAATGGAATTAGCATAGAATTTGGCATTGAAATAGCTGAGTGATTAGCTTGTAACTGCTCACAGAAATAGCTACGTTAAAGTCAGACCATACACATTCACCGAGGCACTTAGTACAAATCAAACAGGAGAATTTAGCATCGAAATAACTAGGCGAATTTAGTATTGAAATAACTGAGTGATTAGCTAGTGACTGGTCACAGAAATGACTATGTTGAAGTCAAGGCCTACACATCTGAGCTATTCACAGTACTATATAGTGAACCAATAAAAACTAAAATATAAATTACCTTAATGTTATCAATAAACTCTATATTCTCCAATCAGCTAAGCTACCAACAATAAGTCGTTATATATCACAATGCTATATGGCAAAAAAATGGGTGGATTCTTACCCTCAACTTTAGCACCACGGATAGCTACGGGCCCCGTTCAGACGGACGAGTTCGTCCATGGTCGGAACAGAGGAGGGGGAGAGAGACAGCTGCGAGGCCCTAGTATACTCCATGTTGTAAAACCATACCATTGACCGTGGTGTGAGAGGTATTATGAGGCAATGCTGGCGAAAGAGCTGCGGTCTGAAGGTCATCGTAAAAATACAATTAATTAAGAACAGAAATGATTTAAAACATCTTTCCAGTGGTTACTAAGCCAGAATCCATCTTCTCGGTTGAAATTGTCTCTGTGCTTGTATATGTGAATGGCCTCATGAACGAATCTCTCATGGTAGCCGGTTGGTTTGCAAAGAACCTCCGTCTTGGAGAAGTCAATGTCATGTGAGCCCACTGAATTATAACAGTGATCTGCCACGGCAGAGGAGTTCGTCCTACCGTGTTTCAAGTCTGCTTTATGTTCGCGGATGCGGTCCGAGATATGTCTTTTGGTTTCTCCAATGTAGCTACTACCACAGAGGCACTTTAGTTTGTAAACGCCCGGGTACTGTATGTCTGGAACAGCATCTTTTACAGATGGAACTAAATCACGGATTTTATGTACTGTGTTGAATCGGACCTGGATCTTGTGTTTATTCAGGATTTTGGAGATATTTTTAGTGACCCCTGCAATGTAGGGTAAGGTGATGGTTTTGAGTGGCTCCACAAGAGGATCCTTCTTCATGACTGGAGTGATGGCTTTGCGGATTGTGTAGTCGGAGTAGCCATTAGCCCTGAGAGCCTGGTGTACGTGCTTGAGTTCACTGGTAATGTGTTCCTGGTCGGAAATGCATTGGGCTCTATGGTATAGAGTCTTGATGAAGGAGTTCTTCTGGGATGGATGGTGGTGGGAATTCGGTTTCAAGTAAGCATCTGTATGGGTAGCTTTCCTGTAGACAGAGTGGCTTATTGAACCATCATGTCTCCTTTTAATTAAGACATCCAAAAAGGGTAGTTTGCCATCTTTTTCGACCTCCATGGTAAATCTGATGGCTGGGTGTATGGAATTGATGTGGTCGCGGAATTGGTCTAGAGCAGGCTGGCCATGTGGCCAGATGACAAAGGTGTCATCAACGTACCTCTTCCATAAGGTCGGGCGTAGAGTGGCAGTCTGGATGGCGTCAGTTTCAAATTTTTCCATGAATACGTTGGCTACAACCGGAGATAGGGGGGAGCCCATTGGGGTGCCCTCAGTTTGTTTGTAGAAAGTTCCATTCCAGGTGAAGTATGTGTTGGTTAAGCAATGTCTCACCAGGGGGGGTACATCAGTATGCAGTCCTTGATGAACCAGGTCTTCAATGATAGCGATGGTGTCAGGTACCGGGACTTTGGTGAACAAGGACACCACATCAAAACTGACAAGCAGGTCGTTTGGGGACAGGGAAATGCCTTTGATTGTCGATAACAGGTGAGTAGAATTTAGTACCGCAGAGGTGTTTTTTTCCAGTGAAAGGTCGCAGTATATCAGCAAGAAAACATGCCAGTTTGTAGGTGGGGGAGCTGATAGTAGAGACGATGGGACGAAGGGGTGTATCTTCTTTGTGTATCTTTGGAAGGCCATATAATCTTAGTGGTCTGGCAGCAGAGGGTTTCAAGTTTGATCTCATCAATTAATGCTGTTGAATCAGAGATGATTTTGTTCGTTTTGGTGACCAGGCTGTTGGTGGGATCTCTTTTTATTTTTGTATAGCTGCCATCGTTGAGTAGTTCATGAATTTTGTTGTTATATTCTGTTTTGTCCATGATGACAGTGGCATTGCCTTTGTCGGCTGAGAGGACGACAATATCATCCCTCTTTTTCAATTGAGATAATTCAAAACGTTCGTCTTTGCTGATGTTGCTGGGTGGCAACTTAGCGTTTTTGAGGGTTGCAGCGATTTCAGATCTTGCTACGTCTGCAGAGATGTGACTCAAGCCCTTGAGTGCAACGTCGACATGGGCAATGGTATCATTAACCGGTAAGTGTCTCGGTGTGACAGCAAAGTTTAGGCCTTTAGCTAAAACGGATTTCAGACCATCAGAAATGGAACTGTTACTGCGATTAATTACGACTTTGTTGACGTCTATCTTTTCGGTGTGTGGATCCGATTTTTTTGCCACCACAGAGAGATAAAATTAATTCGAGAATCTTTTCGCGTTTTTAAAACTTTAAAATAGAAATGTTTTTGCTATTTACAGGAATCCGTCGTTACCTCACGCGAACTCGCCGTTACCAAGGCAACGTCGCTTTCACTCACGCCCCGCCCACCCACGCGGCTAAACCAATCAAATCGTTCCCCTTCCCTACGTAACATGGCGGTGGGTGTCTTCAACGGCCGATTTAAAAAAAATACTAATTCAAAGAATCGTTATTGTTTTTTTCTAATTTCTCTCTGGATACCACAGATACAATTAATTCGAGAATCTTTAGCGAATTAAAAGTATTTTTTTAAAGTTGTATATTTATAGGCACCTTCCCTCGCCACCTCAACCAATCAAAACCGATTCCCCTTCCTACGTAAGATGGCGGCCCCTAAATTGTTCAACGGCCGCTTAGACAAAATGACTAATAATCGGTGATACAATCTTCAAATTTCGTTATTTTATATCTATCTCGCCACCACAGAGATACAATTAATTCGAGAAGCTTTCGCGTGTTAAAACTATTTTCTTGTTTCAAAAGTTGGCTATTTACAGGCACCTGTCCTCGCCACCTCAGACTCAGTCAACACAAACTCGCCGTTACCGTGGCAACGTCGCAACACACTCGCCCCGCCCACCCAGACAGCTAAGCCAATCAAATCGTTTCGCCTCCCTACGTAAGATGGCGGCCCGAGATTCTTCAACGGCCGCTTAAACAATTTTTTAATAATCGTTATTTTTTTAAAAAATCTCTCTCTGTAGACATCACTGACAGAGATACAATTAATTAGAGAAGCTTTCGCGTATTAACAAAAATATATTTTAAAAGTACAGGCAGCTGACCTCGCCACCTCAGACACATTCAACACAAACTCGCCGCTCCAACGGCAACGTCGCCACACTCGCCCCGCCCACCCAGTCGGCTCAGCCAATCAAATCGCTTCTCCTCCCGACGTAAGATGGCGGGCCGCAATTATTTATCGGCCGCTTAAACAAAATTATATTAATAGTATTTTTTTAAATCTCTCTCTCTCTATGTGGACATCACTGACATAGATACAATTAATTCGAGAAGATTTCGCGTATTAAAACAATTTTTTTAAAAAGTACAGGCAGCTGCCCTCGCCACCTCAGACACATTCAACACAAACTCGCCGTTACCACGGCAACGCGCGGAGGGGGCGAATCCCTTCGTTGTGGAGAAGGTAAAATTTTAACCTTAAAGCGTCAATTTTTAAAACTTTAATTTTAAAACTGTGAAGAAAGGTTCAACTCACTTTCGTTCACTTTTGCCGCCTATTTTGTCGCTTGGACTTTGGGTCACGGGGCGTCGTTGTGGGTGACGGTTTTATGAGGCGACTTTTTGTTACTTTCGCGGTAAAAATAACAAAATTTATTAACGTGCCACAGGGTTCAGTGTTAATCACTGAGGGTCATCCTACAGGGTTCATCACTGAGGGTCATCCCACAGGGTTCAGTGTTCATCACTGAGGGTCATCCTACAGGGTTCAGTGTCAATCACTGAGGGTCATCCTACAGGGTTCAGGGTTCATCACTGAGAGTCATCCCACAGGGTTCAGTGTTCATCACTGAGGGTCATCCTACAGGGTTCAGTGTTCATCACTGAGGGTCATCCCACAGGGTTCAGTGTTCATCACTGAGGGTCATCCTACAGGGTTCAGTGTCAATCACTGAGGGTCATCCTACAGGGTTCATCACTGAGGGTCATCCTACAGGGTTCAGTGTTCATCACTGAGGGTCATCCTACAGGGTTCAGTGTTCATCACTGAGGGTCATCCTACAGGGTTCAGTGTCAATCACTGAGGGTCATCCTACAGGGTTCAGTGTCAATCACTGAGGGTCATCCCACAGGGTTCATCACTGAGAGTCATCTCACAGGGTTCAGTGTTCATCACTGAGGGTCATCCTACAGGGTTCAGTGTTCATCACTGAGGGTCATCCTACAGGGTTCAGTGTCAATCACTGAGGGTCATCCTACAGGGTTCAGTGTTCATCACTGAGGGTCATCCTACAGGGTTCAGTGTCAATCACTGAGGGTCATCCTACAGGGTTCAGTGTTCATCACTGAGAGTCATCCTACAGGGTTCATCACTGAGGGTCATCCTACAGGGTTCAGTGTTAATCACTGAGGGTCATCCTACAGGGTTCATCACTGACGGTCATCCCACAGGGTTCAGTGTTCATCACTGAGGGTCATCCTACAAGGTTCAGTGTCAATCACTGAGGGTCATCCTACAGGGTTCATCACTGAGGGTCATCCTACAGGGTTCAGTGTTAATCACTGAGGGTCATCCTACAGGGTTCATCACTGAGGGTCATCCTACAGGGTTCAGTGTTAATCACTGAGGGTCATCCTACAGGGTTCATCACTGAGGGTCATCCTACAGGGTTCAGTGTTAATCACTGAGGGTCATCCTACAGGGTTCATCACTGAGGGTCATCCCACAGGGTTCAGTGTTCATCACTGAGGGTCATCCTACAAGGTTCAGTGTCAATCACTGAGGGTCATCCTACAGGGTTCATCACTGAGGGTCATCCTACAGGGTTCAGTGTTAATCACTAAGGGTCATCCCACAGGGTTCAGTGTTCATCACTGAGGGTCATCCTACAGGGTTCATCACTGAGGGTCATCCTACAGGGTTCAGTGTCAATCACTGAGGGTCATCCTACAGGGTTCATCACTGAGGGTCATCCCACAGGGTTCAGTGTTAATCACTGAGGGTCATCCTACAGGGTTCAGTGTCAATAACTGAGGGTCATCCTACAGGGTTCATCACTGAGGGTCATCCTACAGGGTTCAGTGGTCATCACTGAGGGTCATCCCACAGGGTTCAGTGTCAATCACTGAGGGTCATCCTACAGGGTTCAGTGTTCATCACTGAGGGTCATCCCACAGGGTTCAGTGTTCATCACTGAGGGTCATCCTACAGGGTTCATCACTGAGGGTCATCCCACAGGGTTCAGTGTTCATCACTGAGGGTCATCCTACAGGGTTCATCACTGAGGGTCATCCTACAGGGTTCAGGGTTCATCACTGAGGGTCATCCCACAGGGTTCATCACTGAGGGTTATCCTATAGGGTTCAGTGTCAATCACTGAGGGTCATCCCACAGGGTTCAGTGTTCATCACTGAGGGTCATCCTACAGGGTTCATCACTGAGGGTCATCCTACAGGGTTCAGGGTTCATCACTGAGGGTCATCCCACAGGGTTCATCACTGAGGGTTATCCTACAGGGTTCAGTGTCAATCACTGAGGGTCATTCTACAGGGTTCAGTGTTCATCACTGAGGGTCATCCCTCAGGGTTCATCACTGAGGGTCATCCTACAGGGTTCAGTGTCAATCACTGAGGGTCATCCTACAGGGTTCAGTGTCAATCACTGAGGGTCATCCCACAGGGTTCAGTGTTCATCACTGAGGGTCATTCTACAGGGTTCATCACTGAGGGTCATCCTACAGGGTTCAGTGTCAATCACTGAGGGTCATCCTACAGGGTTCATCACTGAGGGTCATCCCACAGGGTTCAGTGTTAATCACTGAGGGTCATCCTACAGGGTTCAGTGTCAATCACTGAGGGTCATCCCACAGGGTTCAGTGTTCATCACTGAGGGTCATCCTACAGGGTTCATCACTGAGGGTCATCCTACAGGGTTCAGTGTCAATCACTGAGGGTCATCCTACAGGGTTCAGTGTCACTCACTGAGGGTCATCCCACAGGGTTCATCACTGAGGGTCATCCCACAGGGTTCAGTGTTAATCACTGAGGGTCATCCTACAGGGTTCAGTGTTAATCACTGAGGGTTATCTTACAGGGTTCAGTGTTCATCACTGAGGGCCATCCTACAGGGTTCAGTGTTCATCACTGAGGGTCATCTTACAGGGTTCAGTGTTAATCACTGAGGGTCATCCTACAGGGTTCAGTGTTCATCACTGAGGGTCATCCTACAGGGTTCAGTGTTCATCACTGAGGGTCATCCTACAGGGTTCAGTGTCAATCACTGAGGGTCATCCTACAGGGTTCAGTGTTCATCACTGAGGGTCATCCCACAGGGTTCAGTGTCAATCACTGAGGGTCATCCTACAGGGTTCAGTGTTCATCACTGAGGGTCATCCTACAGGGTTCATCACTGAGGGTCATCCCACAGGGTTCAGGGTTCATCACTTAGGGTCATCCCACAGGGTTCAGTGTCAATCACTGAGGGTCATCCTACAGGGTTCAGTGTCAATCACTGAGGGTCATCTTACAGGGTTCAGTGTTCATCACTGAGGGTCATCCTACAGGGTTCAGTGTTAATCACTGAGGGTCATCCTACAGGGTTCATCACTGAGGGTCATCCCACAGGGTTCAGTGTTCATCACTGAGGGTCATCCCTCAGGGTTCATCACTGAGGGTCATCTCACAGGGTTCAGTGTCAATCACTGAGGGTCATCCTACAGGGTTCATCACTGAGGGTCATCCTACAGGGTTCAGTGTTCATCACTGAGGGTCATCCTACAGGGTTCATCACTGAGGGTTATCCCACAGGGTTCAGTGTTCATCACTGAGGGTCATCCTACAGGGTTCTGTGTCAATCACTGAGGGTCATCCTACAGGGTTCAGTGTCAATCACTGAGGGTCATCCTACAGGGTTCATCACTGAGGGTCATCCTACAGGGTTCAGTGTCAATCACTGAGGGTCATCCTACAGGGTTCAGTGTCAATCACTGATGGTCATCCTACAGGGTTCATCACTGAGGGTCATCTTACAGGGTTCAGTGTTCATCACTGAGACACATCCTACAGCGTTCAGTGTTCATCACTGAGGGTCAATCTACAGGGTTCATCACTGAGGTTCATCCTACAGGGTTCAGTGTTCATCACTGAGGGTCATCCTACAGGGTTCAGTGTTCATCACTGATGGTCATCCTACAGGGTTCAGTGTCAATCACTGAGGGTCATCCTACAGGGTTCAGGGTTCATCACTGAGGGTCATCCCACAGGGTTCAGTGTTCATCACTGAGGGTCATCCTACAGGGTTCAGTGTCAATCACTGAGGGTCATCCTACAGGGTTCATCACTGAGGGTCATCCTACAGGGTTCAGTGTTCATCACTGAGGGTCATCCTACAGGGTTCAGTGTTCATCACTGAGGGTCATCCTACAGGGTTCAGTGTCAATCACTGAGGGTCATCCTACAGGGTTCAGTGTCAATCACTGAGGGTCATCCCACAGGGTTCATCACTGAGAGTCATCTCACAGGGTTCAGTGTTCATCACTGAGGGTCATCCTACAGGGTTCATCACTGAGGGTCATCTCACAGGGTTCAGTGTTCATCACTGAGGGTCATCCCACAGGGTTCAGTGTCAATCACTGAGGGTCATCCTACAGGGTTCAGTGTTCATCACTGAGAGTCATCCTACAGGGTTCATCACTGAGGGTCATCCTACAGGGTTCAGTGTTAATCACTGAGGGTCATCCTACAGGGTTCATCACTGAGGGTCATCCCACAGGGTTCAGTGTTCATCACTGAGGGTCATCCTACAAGGTTCAGTGTCAATCACTGAGGGTCATCCTACAGGGTTCATCACTGAGGGTCATCCTACAGGGTTCAGTGTTAATCACTGAGGGTCATCCTACAGGGTTCATCACTGAGGGTCATCCTACAGGGTTCAGTGTTAATCACTGAGGGTCATCCTACAGGGTTCATCACTGAGGGTCATCCCACAGGGTTCAGTGTTCATCACTGAGGGTCATCCTACAGGGTTCATCACTGAGGGTCATCCTACAGGGTTCAGTGTCAATCACTGAGGGTCATCCTACAGGGTTCATCACTGAGGGTCATCCCACAGGGTTCAGTGTTAATCACTGAGGGTCATCCTACAGGGTTCAGTGTCAATAACTGAGGGTCATCCTACAGGGTTCATCACTGAGGGTCATCCTACAGGGTTCAGTGGTCATCACTGAGGGTCATCCCACAGGGTTCAGTGTCAATCACTGAGGGTCATCCTACAGGGTTCAGTGTTCATCACTGAGGGTCATCCCACAGGGTTCAGTGTTCATCACTGAGGGTCATCCTACAGGGTTCATCACTGAGGGTCATCCCACAGGGTTCAGTGTTCATCACTGAGGGTCATCCTACAGGGTTCATCACTGAGGGTCATCCTACAGGGTTCAGGGTTCATCACTGAGGGTCATCCCACAGGGTTCATCACTGAGGGTTATCCTACAGGGTTCAGTGTCAATCACTGAGGGTCATCCCACAGGGTTCAGTGTTCATCACTGAGGGTCATCCTACAGGGTTCATCACTGAGGGTCATCCTACAGGGTTCAGGGTTCATCACTGAGGGTCATCCCACAGGGTTCAGTGTTCATCACTGAGGGTCATCCTACAGGGTTCAGTGTCAATCACTGAGGGTCATCCTACAGGGTTCATCACTGAGGGTCATCCTACAGGGTTCAGTGTTCATCACTGAGGGTCATCCTACAGGGTTCAGTGTTCATCACTGAGGGTCATCCTACAGGGTTCAGTGTCAATCACTGAGGGTCATCCTACAGGGTTCAGTGTCAATCACTGAGGGTCATCCCACAGGGTTCATCACTGAGAGTCATCTCACAGGGTTCAGTGTTCATCACTGAGGGTCATCCTACAGGGTTCATCACTGAGGGTCATCTCACAGGGTTCAGTGTTCATCACTGAGGGTCATCCCACAGGGTTCAGTGTCAATCACTGAGGGTCATCCTACAGGGTTCAGTGTTCATCACTGAGAGTCATCCTACAGGGTTCATCACTGAGGGTCATCCTACAGGGTTCAGTGTTAATCACTGAGGGTCATCCTACAGGGTTCATCACTGAGGGTCATCCCACAGGGTTCAGTGTTCATCACTGAGGGTCATCCTACAAGGTTCAGTGTCAATCACTGAGGGTCATCCTACAGGGTTCATCACTGAGGGTCATCCTACAGGGTTCAGTGTTAATCACTGAGGGTCATCCTACAGGGTTCATCACTGAGGGTCATCCTACAGGGTTCAGTGTTAATCACTGAGGGTCATCCTACAGGGTTCATCACTGAGGGTCATCCCACAGGGTTCAGTGTTCATCACTGAGGGTCATCCTACAGGGTTCATCACTGAGGGTCATCCTACAGGGTTCAGTGTCAATCACTGAGGGTCATCCTACAGGGTTCATCACTGAGGGTCATCCCACAGGGTTCAGTGTTAATCACTGAGGGTCATCCTACAGGGTTCAGTGTCAATAACTGAGGGTCATCCTACAGGGTTCATCACTGAGGGTCATCCTACAGGGTTCAGTGGTCATCACTGAGGGTCATCCCACAGGGTTCAGTGTCAATCACTGAGGGTCATCCTACAGGGTTCAGTGTTCATCACTGAGGGTCATCCCACAGGGTTCAGTGTTCATCACTGAGGGTCATCCTACAGGGTTCATCACTGAGGGTCATCCCACAGGGTTCAGTGTTCATCACTGAGGGTCATCCTACAGGGTTCATCACTGAGGGTCATCCTACAGGGTTCAGGGTTCATCACTGAGGGTCATCCCACAGGGTTCATCACTGAGGGTTATCCTACAGGGTTCAGTGTCAATCACTGAGGGTCATCCCACAGGGTTCAGTGTTCATCACTGAGGGTCATCCTACAGGGTTCATCACTGAGGGTCATCCTACAGGGTTCAGGGTTCATCACTGAGGGTCATCCCACAGGGTTCATCACTGAGGGTTATCCTACAGGGTTCAGTGTCAATCACTGAGGGTCATTCTACAGGGTTCAGTGTTCATCACTGAGGGTCATCCCTCAGGGTTCATCACTGAGGGTCATCCTACAGGGTTCAGTGTCAATCACTGAGGGTCATCCTACAGGGTTCAGTGTCAATCACTGAGGGTCATCCCACAGGGTTCAGTGTTCATCACTGAGGGTCATTCTACAGGGTTCATCACTGAGGGTCATCCTACAGGGTTCAGTGTCAATCACTGAGGGTCATCCTACAGGGTTCATCACTGAGGGTCATCCCACAGGGTTCAGGGTTCATCACTGAGGGTCATCCTACAGGGTTCAGTGTCAATCACTGAGGGTCATTCTACAGGGTTCAGTGTTAATCACTGAGGGTCATCCTACAGGGTTCAGTGTCAATCACTGAGGGTCATCCCACAGGGTTCAGTGTTCATCACTGAGGGTCATCCTACAGGGTTCATCACTGAGGGTCATCCTACAGGGTTCAGTGTCAATCACTGAGGGTCATCCTACAGGGTTCAGTGTCACTCACTGAGGGTCATCCCACAGGGTTCATCACTGAGGGTCATCCCACAGGGTTCAGTGTTAATCACTGAGGGTCATTCTACAGGGTTCAGTGTTAATCACTGAGGGTTATCTTACAGGGTTCAGTGTTCATCACTGAGGGCCATCCTACAGGGTTCAGTGTTCATCACTGAGGGTCATCCTACAGGGTTCAGTGTTAATCACTGAGGGTCATCCTACAGGGTTCAGTGTTCATCACTGAGGGTCATCCTACAGGGTTCAGTGTTCATCACTGAGGGTCATCCTACAGGGTTCAGTGTCAATCACTGAGGGTCATCCTACAGGGTTCAGTGTTCATCACTGAGGGTCATCCCACAGGGTTCAGTGTCAATCACTGAGGGTCATCCTACAGGGTTCAGTGTTCATCACTGAGGGTCATCCTACAGGGTTCATCACTGAGGGTCATCCCACAGGGTTCAGGGTTCATCACTTAGGGTCATCCCACAGGGTTCAGTGTCAATCACTGAGGGTCATCCTACAGGGTTCAGTGTCAATCACTGAGGGTCATCTTACAGGGTTCAGTGTTCATCACTGAGGGTCATCCTACAGGGTTCAGTGTTAATCACTGAGGGTCATCCTACAGGGTTCATCACTGAGGGTCATCCCACAGGGTTCAGTGTTCATCACTGAGGGTCATCCCTCAGGGTTCATCACTGAGGGTCATCTCACAGGGTTCAGTGTCAATCACTGAGGGTCATTCTACAGGGTTCATCACTGAGGGTCATCCTACAGGGTTCAGTGTTCATCACTGAGGGTCATCCTACAGGGTTCATCACTGAGGGTTATCCCACAGGGTTCAGTGTTCATCACTGAGGGTCATCCTACAGGGTTCAGTGTCAATCACTGAGGGTCATCCTACAGGGTTCAGTGTCAATCACTGAGGGTCATCCTACAGGGTTCATCACTGAGGGTCATCCTACAGGGTTCAGTGTCAATCACTGAGGGTCATCCTACAGGGTTCATCACTGAGGGTCATCCCACAGGGTTCAGTGTTCATCACTGAGGGTCATCCTACAGGGTTCATCACTGAGGGTCATCCTAAAGGGTTCAGGGTTCATCACTGAGGGTCATCCCACAGGGTTCATCACTGAGGGTTATCCTACAGGGTTCAGTGTCAATCACTGAGGGTCATCCCACAGGGTTCAGTGTTCATCACTGAGGGTCATCCTACAGGGTTCATCACTGAGGGTCATCCTACAGGGTTCAGGGTTCATCACTGAGGGTCATCCCACAGGGTTCATCACTGAGGGTTATCCTACAGGGTTCAGTGTCAATCACTGAGGGTCATTCTACAGGGTTCAGTGTTCATCACTGAGGGTCATCCCTCAGGGTTCATCACTGAGGGTCATCCTACAGGGTTCAGTGTCAATCACTGAGGGTCATCCTACAGGGTTCAGTGTCAATCACTGAGGGTCATCCCACAGGGTTCAGTGTTCATCACTGAGGGTCATTCTACAGGGTTCATCACTGAGGGTCATCCTACAGGGTTCAGTGTCAATCACTGAGGGTCATCCTACAGGGTTCATCACTGAGGGTCATCCCACAGGGTTCAGTGTTAATCACTGAGGGTCATCCTACAGGGTTCAGTGTCAATCACTGAGGGTCATCCCACAGGGTTCAGTGTTCATCACTGAGGGTCATCCTACAGGGTTCATCACTGAGGGTCATCCTACAGGGTTCAGTGTGAATCACTGAGGGTCATCCTACAGGGTTCAGTGTCACTCACTGAGGGTCATCCCACAGGGTTCATCACTGAGGGTCATCCCACAGGGTTCAGTGTTAATCACTGAGGGTCATCCTACAGGGTTCAGTGTTAATCACTGAGGGTTATCTTACAGGGTTCAGTGTTCATCACTGAGGGCCATCCTACAGGGTTCAGTGTTCATCACTGAGGGTCATCCTACAGGGTTCAGTGTTAATCACTGAGGATCATCCTACAGGGTTCAGTGTTCATCACTGAGGGTCATCCTACAGGGTTCAGTGTCAATCACTGAGGGTCATCCTACAGGGTTCAGTGTTCATCACTGAGGGTCATCCTACAGGGTTCATCACTGAGGGTCATCCCACAGGGTTCAGGGTTCATCACTTAGGGTCATCCCACAGGGTTCAGTGTCAATCACTGAGGGTCATCCTACAGGGTTCAGTGTCAATCACTGAGGGTCATCTTACAGGGTTCAGTGTTCATCACTGAGGGTCATCCTACAGGGTTCAGTGTTAATCACTGAGGGTCATCCTACAGGGTTCATCACTGAGGGTCATCCCACAGGGTTCAGTGTTCATCACTGAGGGTCATCCCTCAGGGTTCATCACTGAGGGTCATCTCACAGGGTTCAGTGTCAATCACTGAGGGTCATTCTACAGGGTTCATCACTGAGGGTCATCCTACAGGGTTCAGTGTTCATCACTGAGGGTCATCCTACAGGGTTCATCACTGAGGGTTATCCCACAGGGTTCAGTGTTCATCACTGAGGGTCATCCTACAGGGTTCAGTGTCAATCACTGAGGGTCATCCTACAGGGTTCAGTGTCAATCACTGAGGGTCATCCTACAGGGTTCATCATTGAGGGTCATCCTACAGGGTTCAGTGTCAATCACTGAGGGTCATCCTACAGGGTTCATCACTGAGGGTCATCCCACAGGGTTCAGTTTTCATCACTGAGGGTCATCCTACAGGGTTCATCACTGAGGGTCATCCTACAGGGTTCAGGGTTCATCACTGAGGGTCATCCCACAGGGTTCATCACTGAGGGTCATCCCACAGGGTTCAGTGTTCATCACTAAGGGTCATCCTACAGGGTTCATCACTGAGGGTCATCCTACAGGGTTCAGGGTTCATCACTGAGGGTCATCCCACAGGGTTCATCACTGAGGGTTATCCTACAGGGTTCAGTGTCAATCACTGAGGGTCATTCTACAGGGTTCAGTGTTCATCACTGAGGGTCATCCCTCAGGGTTCATCACTGAGGGTCATCCTACAGGGTTCAGTGTCAATCACTGAGGGTCATCCTACAGGGTTCAGTGTCAATCACTGAGGGTCATCCCACAGGGTTCAGTGTTCATCACTGAGGGTCATTCTACAGGGTTCATCACTGAGGGTCATCCTACAGGGTTCAGTGTCAATCACTGAGGGTCATCCTACAGGGTTCATCACTGAGGGTCATCCCACAGGGTTCAGTGTTAATCACTGAGGGTCATCCTACAGGGTTCAGTGTCAATCACTGAGGGTCATCCCACAGGGTTCAGTGTTCATCACTGAGGGTCATCCTACAGGGTTCATCACTGAGGGTCATCCTACAGGGTTCAGTGTCAATCACTGAGGGTCATCCTACAGGGTTCAGTGTCACTCACTGAGGGTCATCCCACAGGGTTCATCACTGAGGGTCATCCCACAGGGTTCAGTGTTAATCACTGAGGGTCATCCTACAGGGTTCAGTGTTAATCACTGAGGGTTATCTTACAGGGTTCAGTGTTCATCACTGAGGGCCATCCTACAGGGTTCAGTGTTAATCACTGAGGGTTATCTTACAGGGTTCAGTGTTCATCACTGAGGGCCATCCTACAGGGTTCAGTGTTCATCACTGAGGGTCATCCTACAGGGTTCAGTGTTAATCACTGAGGGTCATCCTACAGGGTTCAGTGTTCATCACTGAGGGTCATCCTACAGGGTTCAGTGTTCATCACTGAGGGTCATCCTACAGGGTTCAGTGTCAATCACTGAGGGTCATCCTACAGGGTTCAGTGTTCATCACTGAGGGTCATCCCACAGGGTTCAGTGTCAATCACTGAGGGTCATCCTACAGGGTTCAGTGTTCATCACTGAGGGTCATCCTACAGGGTTCATCACTGAGGGTCATCCCACAGGGTTCAGGGTTCATCACTTAGGGTCATCCCACAGGGTTCAGTGTCAATCACTGAGGGTCATCCTACAGGGTTCAGTGTCAATCACTGAGGGTCATCTTACAGGGTTCAGTGTTCATCACTGAGGGTCATCCTACAGGGTTCAGTGTTAATCACTGAGGGTCATCCTACAGGGTTCATCACTGAGGGTCATCCCACAGGGTTCAGTGTTCATCACTGAGGGTCATCCCTCAGGGTTCATCACTGAGGGTCATCTCACAGGGTTCAGTGTCAATCACTGAGGGTCATTCTACAGGGTTCATCACTGAGGGTCATCCTACAGGGTTCAGTGTTCATCACTGAGGGTCATCCTACAGGGTTCATCACTGAGGGTTATCCCACAGGGTTCAGTGTTCATCACTGAGGGTCATCCTACAGGGTTCAGTGTCAATCACTGAGGGTCATCCTACAGGGTTCAGTGTCAATCACTGAGGGTCATCCTACAGGGTTCATCACTGAGGGTCATCCTACAGGGTTCAGTGTCAATCACTGAGGGTCATCCTACAGGGTTCAGTGTCAATCACTGATGGTCATCCTACAGGGTTCATCACTGAGGGTCATCTTACAGGGTTCAGTGTTCATCACTGAGGGTCATCCTACAGCGTTCAGTGTTCATCACTGAGGGTCAATCTACAGGGTTCATCACTGAGGTTCATCCTACAGGGTTCAGTGTTCATCACTGAGGGTCATCCTACAGGGTTCAGTGTTCATCACTGATGGTCATCCCACAGTGTTCATCACTGAGGGTCATCCTACAGGGTTCAGTGTCAATCACTGAGGGTCATCCCACAGGGTTCAGTGTCAATCACTGAGGGTCATCCTACAGGGTTCAGTGTTCATCACTGAGGGTCATCCTACAGGGTTCAGTGTCAATCACTGAGGGTCATCCTACAGGGTTCAGTGTCAATCACTGATGGTCATCCCACAGGGTTCATCACTGAGGGTCATCCTACAGGGTTCAGTGTTCATCACTGAGGGTCATCCTACAGGGTTCAGTGTCAATCACTGAGGGTCATCCTACAGGGTTCAGTGTTAATCACTGAGGGTCATCCTACAGGGTTCAGTGTTCATCACTGAGGGTCATCCTACAGGGTTCAGTGTTCATCACTGAGGGTCATCCTACAGGGTTCAGTGTTCATCACTGAGGGTCATCCTACAGGGTTCAGTGTTAATCACTGAGGGCCATCCTACAGGGTTCAGTGTTCATCACTGAGGGTCATCCTCCAGGGTTCAGTGTTCATCACTGAGGGTCATCCCACAGGGTTCAGTGTCAATCACTGAGGGTCATCCTACAGGGTTCAGTGTTCATCACTGAGGGTCATCCTACAGAGTTCATCACTGAGGGTCATCCCACAGGGTTCAGTGTTCATCACTGATGGTCATCCCACAGGGTTCAGTGTTCATCACTGAGGGTCATCCTACAGGGTTCAGTGTCAATCACTGAGGGTCATCCTACAGGGTTCAGTGTTCAACACTGAGGGTCATCCCACAGGGTTCATCACTGAGGGTCATCCTACAGGGTTCAGTGTTCATCACTGAGGGTCATCCTACAGGGTTCAGTGTTCATCACTGAGGGTCATCCTACAGGGTTCATCACTGAGGATCATCCTACAGGGTTCAGTGTCAATCGCTGAGGGTCATCCCACAGGGTTCATCACTGAGGGTCATCTCACAGGGTTCAGGGTTCATCACTGAGGGTCATCCTACAGGGTTCAGTGTTCATCACTGAGGGTCATCCTACAGGGTTCAGTGTTCATCACTGAGGGTCATCCTACAGGGTTCAGTGTCAATCACTGAGGGTCATCCTACGGGGTTCAGTGTCAATCACTGAGGGTCATCCTACAGGGTTCAGTGTCAATCACTGAGGGTCATCCTACAGGGTTCAGTGTCAATCACTGAGGGTCATCCTACAGGGTTCAGTGTCAATCACTGAGGGTCATCCTACAGGGTTCAGTGTTCATCACTGAGGGTCACACTACAGGGTTCAGTGTTCATCACTGAGGGTCATCCTACAGGGTTCATCACTGAGGGTCATCCCACAGGGTTCAGTGTCAATCACTGAGGGTCATCTTACAGGGTTCATCACTGAGGGTCATCCCACAGGGTTCAGTGTCAATCACTGAGGGTCATCCTACAGGGTTCAGTGTTCATCACTGAGGGTCATCCCACAGGGTTCAGTGTTAATCACTGAGGGTCATCCTACAGGGTTCAGTGTCAATCACTGAGGGTCATCCTACAGGGTTCAGTGTTCATCACTGAGGGTCATCCTACAGGGTTCAGTGTCAATCACTGAGGGTCATCCTACAGGGTTCAGTGTCAATCACTGAGGGTCATCCTACAGGGTTCAGTGTCAATCACTGAGGGTCATCCTACAGGGTTCAGTGTCAATCACTGAGGGTCAACCTACAGGGTTCAGTGTTCATCACTGAGGGTCACACTACAGGGTTCAGTGTTCATCACTGAGGGTCATCCTACAGGGTTCATCACTGAGGGTCATCCCACAGGGTTCAGTGTCAATCACTGAGGGTCAAATTACAGGGTTCGGTGTTCATCACTGAGGGTCATCCCACAGGGTTCAGTGTCAATCACTGAGGGTCATCCTACAGGGTTCAGTGTTCATCACTGAGGGTCATCCCACAGGGTTCAGTGTCAATCACTTAGGGTCATCCTACAGGGTTCAGTGTTCATCACTGAGGGTCATCCTACAGGGTTCAGTGTTCATCACTGAGGGTCATCCTACAGGGTTCATCACTGAGGGTCATCCTACAGGGTTCAGTGTTCATCACTGAGGGTCATCCTACAGGGTTCAGTGTTCATCACTGAGGGTCATCCTACAGGGTTCAGTGTTCATCACTGAGGGTCATCCTACAGGGTTCATCACTGAGGGTCATCCCACAGGGTTAATCACTGAGGGTCATCCTACAGGGTTCAGTGTTCATCACTGAGGGTCATCCTACCGGGTTCAGTGTTCATCACTGAGGGTCATCCTACAGGGTTCAGTGTCAATCACTGAGGGTCATCCTATAGGGTTCAGTGTTCATCACTGAGGGTCATCCTACAGGGTTCATCACTGAGGGTCATCCCACAGGGTTCAGTGTCAATCACTGAGGGTCATCCCACAGGGTTCAGTGTTCATCACTGAGGGTCATCCTACAGGGTTCAGTGTTAATCACTGAGGGTCATCCCACAGGGTTCAGTGTTCATCACTGAGGGTCATCCTACAGGGTTCAGTGTTAATCACTGAGGGTCATCCCACAGGGTTCATCACTGAGGGTCATCCCACAGGGTTCAGTGTTCATCACTGAGGATCATCCTACAAGGTTCAGTGTCAATCACTGAGGGTCATCCCACAGGGTTCAGTGTCAATCACTGAGGGTCATCCTACAGGGTTCAGTGTCAATCACTGAGGGTCATCCTACAGGGTTCAGTGTCAATCACTGAGGGTCATCCTACAGGGTTCAGTGTCAATCACTGAGGGTCATCCTACAGGGTTCAGTGTCAATCACTGGAGGTCATCCTACAGGGTTCAGTGTTCATCACTGAGGGTCATCCTACAGGGTTCAGTGTTCATCACTGAGGGTCATCCCTCAGGGTTCAGTGTCAATCACTGAGGGTCAACCTACAGGGTTCATCACTGAGGGTCATCCCACAGGGTTCAGTGTTAATCACTGAGGGTCATCCTACAGGGTTCAGTGTTAATCACTGAGGGTCATCCTACAGGGTTCATCACTGAGGGTCATCCCACAGGGTTCAGTGTCAATCACTGAGGGTCATCCTACAGGGTTCAGTGTCAATCACTGAGGGTCATCCTACAGGGTTCAGTGTCAATCACTGAGGGTCATCCTACAGGGTTCAGTGTCAATCACTGAGGGTCATCCCACAGGGTTCAGTGTCAATCACTGAGGGTCATCCTACAGGGTTCAGTGTTAATCACTGAGGGTCATCCCTCAGTGGTCAAACACTGAGGGTCATCCTACAGGGTTCAGTGTCAATCACCGAGGGTCATCCTACAGGGTTCAGTGTTAATAACTGAGGGTCATCCCACAGGGTTCATCACTGAGGGTCATCCTACAGGGTTCAGTGTCAATCACTGAGGGTCATCCTACAGGGTTCAGTGTCAATCACTGAGGGTCATCCTACAGGGTTCATCACTGAGGGTCATCCTACAGGGTTCAGTGTCAATCACTGAGGGTCATCCTACAGGGTTCAGTGTCAATCACTGATGGTCATCCTACAGGGTTCATCACTGAGGGTCATCTTACAGGGTTCAGTGTTCATCACTGAGGGTCATCCTACAGCGTTCAGTGTTCATCACTGAGGGTCAATCTACAGGGTTCATCACTGAGGTTCATCCTACAGGGTTCAGTGTTCATCACTGAGGGTCATCCTACAGGGTTCAGTGTTCATCACTGATGGTCATCCCACAGTGTTCATCACTGAGGGTCATCCTACAGGGTTCAGTGTCAATCACTGAGGGTCATCCCACAGGGTTCAGTGTCAATCACTGAGGGTCATCCTACAGGGTTCAGTGTTCATCACTGAGGGTCATCCTACAGGGTTCAGTGTCAATCACTGAGGGTCATCCTACAGGGTTCAGTGTCAATCACTGATGGTCATCCCACAGGGTTCATCACTGAGGGTCATCCTACAGGGTTCAGTGTTCATCACTGAGGGTCATCCTACAGGGTTCAGTGTCAATCACTGAGGGTCATCCTACAGGGTTCAGTGTTAATCACTGAGGGTCATCCTACAGGGTTCAGTGTTCATCACTGAGGGTCATCCTACAGGGTTCAGTGTTCATCACTGAGGGTCATCCTACAGGGTTCAGTGTTCATCACTGAGGGTCATCCTACAGGGTTCAGTGTTAATCACTGAGGGCCATCCTACAGGGTTCAGTGTTCATCACTGAGGGTCATCCTCCAGGGTTCAGTGTTCATCACTGAGGGTCATCCCACAGGGTTCAGTGTCAATCACTGAGGGTCATCCTACAGGGTTCAGTGTTCATCACTGAGGGTCATCCTACAGAGTTCATCACTGAGGGTCATCCCACAGGGTTCAGTGTTCATCACTGATGGTCATCCCACAGGGTTCAGTGTTCATCACTGAGGGTCATCCTACAGGGTTCAGTGTCAATCACTGAGGGTCATCCTACAGGGTTCAGTGTTCAACACTGAGGGTCATCCCACAGGGTTCATCACTGAGGGTCATCCTACAGGGTTCAGTGTTCATCACTGAGGGTCATCCTACAGGGTTCAGTGTTCATCACTGAGGGTCATCCTACAGGGTTCATCACTGAGGATCATCCTACAGGGTTCAGTGTCAATCGCTGAGGGTCATCCCACAGGGTTCATCACTGAGGGTCATCTCACAGGGTTCAGGGTTCATCACTGAGGGTCATCCTACAGGGTTCAGTGTTCATCACTGAGGGTCATCCTACAGGGTTCAGTGTTCATCACTGAGGGTCATCCTACAGGGTTCAGTGTCAATCACTGAGGGTCATCCTACGGGGTTCAGTGTCAATCACTGAGGGTCATCCTACAGGGTTCAGTGTCAATCACTGAGGGTCATCCTACAGGGTTCAGTGTCAATCACTGAGGGTCATCCTACAGGGTTCAGTGTCAATCACTGAGGGTCATCCTACAGGGTTCAGTGTTCATCACTGAGGGTCACACTACAGGGTTCAGTGTTCATCACTGAGGGTCATCCTACAGGGTTCATCACTGAGGGTCATCCCACAGGGTTCAGTGTCAATCACTGAGGGTCATCTTACAGGGTTCATCACTGAGGGTCATCCCACAGGGTTCAGTGTCAATCACTGAGGGTCATCCTACAGGGTTCAGTGTTCATCACTGAGGGTCATCCCACAGGGTTCAGTGTTAATCACTGAGGGTCATCCTACAGGGTTCAGTGTCAATCACTGAGGGTCATCCTACAGGGTTCAGTGTTCATCACTGAGGGTCATCCTACAGGGTTCAGTGTCAATCACTGAGGGTCATCCTACAGGGTTCAGTGTCAATCACTGAGGGTCATCCTACAGGGTTCAGTGTCAATCACTGAGGGTCATCCTACAGGGTTCAGTGTCAATCACTGAGGGTCAACCTACAGGGTTCAGTGTTCATCACTGAGGGTCACACTACAGGGTTCAGTGTTCATCACTGAGGGTCATCCTACAGGGTTCATCACTGAGGGTCATCCCACAGGGTTCAGTGTCAATCACTGAGGGTCAAATTACAGGGTTCGGTGTTCATCACTGAGGGTCATCCCACAGGGTTCAGTGTCAATCACTGAGGGTCATCCTACAGGGTTCAGTGTTCATCACTGAGGGTCATCCCACAGGGTTCAGTGTCAATCACTTAGGGTCATCCTACAGGGTTCAGTGTTCATCACTGAGGGTCATCCTACAGGGTTCAGTGTTCATCACTGAGGGTCATCCTACAGGGTTCATCACTGAGGGTCATCCTACAGGGTTCAGTGTTCATCACTGAGGGTCATCCTACAGGGTTCAGTGTTCATCACTGAGGGTCATCCTACAGGGTTCAGTGTTCATCACTGAGGGTCATCCTACAGGGTTCATCACTGAGGGTCATCCCACAGGGTTAATCACTGAGGGTCATCCTACAGGGTTCAGTGTTCATCACTGAGGGTCATTCTACAGGGTTCAGTGTTCATCACTGAGGGTCATCCTACAGGGTTCAGTGTTCATCACTGAGGGTCATCCTACAGGGTTCAGGGTTCATCACTGAGGGTCATCTTACAGGGTTCATCACTGAGGGTCATCCTACCGGGTTCAGTGTTCATCACTGAGGGTCATCCTACAGGGTTCAGTGTCAATCACTGAGGGTCATCCTATAGGGTTCAGTGTTCATCACTGAGGGTCATCCTACAGGGTTCATCACTGAGGGTCATCCCACAGGGTTCAGTGTCAATCACTGAGGGTCATCCCACAGGGTTCAGTGTTCATCACTGAGGGTCATCCTACAGGGTTCAGTGTTAATCACTGAGGGTCATCCCACAGGGTTCAGTGTTCATCACTGAGGGTCATCCTACAGGGTTCAGTGTTAATCACTGAGGGTCATCCCACAGGGTTCATCACTGAGGGTCATCCCACAGGGTTCAGTGTTCATCACTGAGGATCATCCTACAAGGTTCAGTGTCAATCACTGAGGGTCATCCCACAGGGTTCAGTGTCAATCACTGAGGGTCATCCTACAGGGTTCAGTGTCAATCACTGAGGGTCATCCTACAGGGTTCAGTGTCAATCACTGAGGGTCATCCTACAGGGTTCAGTGTCAATCACTGAGGGTCATCCTACAGGGTTCAGTGTCAATCACTGGAGGTCATCCTACAGGGTTCAGTGTTCATCACTGAGGGTCATCCTACAGGGTTCAGTGTTCATCACTGAGGGTCATCCCTCAGGGTTCAGTGTCAATCACTGAGGGTCAACCTACAGGGTTCATCACTGAGGGTCATCCCACAGGGTTCAGTGTTAATCACTGAGGGTCATCCTACAGGGTTCAGTGTTAATCACTGAGGGTCATCCTACAGGGTTCATCACTGAGGGTCATCCCACAGGGTTCAGTGTCAATCACTGAGGGTCATCCTACAGGGTTCAGTGTCAATCACTGAGGGTCATCCTACAGGGTTCAGTGTCAATCACTGAGGGTCATCCTACAGGGTTCAGTGTCAATCACTGAGGGTCATCCCACAGGGTTCAGTGTCAATCACTGAGGGTCATCCTACAGGGTTCAGTGTTAATCACTGAGGGTCATCCCTCAGTGGTCAAACACTGAGGGTCATCCTACAGGGTTCAGTGTCAATCACTGAGGGTCATCCTACAGGGTTCAGTGTTAATAACTGAGGGTCATCCCACAGGGTTCATCACTGAGGGTCATCCTACAGGGTTCAGTGTCAATCACTGAGGGTCATCCTACAGGGTTCATCACTGAGGGTCATCCTACAGGGTTCAGTGTTCATCACTGAGGGTCATCCCTCAGTGACAATCACTGAGGGTCATCCTACAGGGTTCAGTGTTAATCACTGAGGGTCATCCCACAGGGTTCATCACTGAGGGTCATCCTACAGGGTTCAGTGTCAATCACTGAGGGTCATCCCACAGTGTTCATCACTGAGGGTCATCCCACAGGGTTCAGTGTCAATCACTGAGGGTCATCCTACAGGGTTCAGTGTTCATCACTGAAGGTCATCCTACAGGGTTCAGTGTCAATCACTGAGGGTCATCCTACAGGGTTCAGTGTTCATCACTGAGGGTCATCCTACAGGGTTCAGTGTTAATCACTGAGGGTCATACTACAGGGTTCATCACTGAGGGTCATCCTACAGGGTTCAGTGTCAATCACTGAGGGTCATCCTACAGGGTTCATCACTGAGGGTCATCCTACAGGGTTCAGTGTCAATCACTGAGGGTCATCCCTCAGTGTTCATCACTGAGGGTCATCCCACAGGGTTCAGTGTCAATCACTGAGGGTCATCCTACAGGGTTCAGTGTCAATCACTGAGACTCACAGTGAGCACATCCATAATGCTGTGAACCCGGCGACATAAGTTCAATTCCCAGACACAGCTAACATCCGTCTTGTACTGTGCCTCCCTTAGAGGCTACCTGGGGGAGCTTTGTCTGTGTGTGTGCATCATAGGTGGTGCTACTCGCCACTATCAGCACTTGCCCCTACAGCCCTGCTAGAGGCTACCTGGGGGAGCTTTGTCTGTGTGTGTGCATCATAGGTGGTGCTACTCGCCACTATCAGCACTTGCCCCTACAGCCCTGCTAGAGGCTACCTGGGGGAGCTTTGTGCCGCGCGCCATGCTGGGACTGCTCGTGAGCCCCCGCCGCCCTCTCTGGGGGGGCTCCCCCCGTCCGGGACCCCCCCCAGACCCCTGCGAGGGGGTCCCGGCAACCCCTCCAACCCCTCCCACCCCGGAGGGTCCCGTGACCTCCGGCTGCCTGCAGATCTCCAGCGTCATGTGAGACCCCCCCCCTCATCCCCCCACTCCCCCCTTACCCCCCCCCCCTCATCCCCCTACCCCCCCTCATCCCCCCCTTACCCCCCCCCCCATCCCCCTACTCTCACCTTACCCCCCCATCCCCTTACCCCCCGTTACCCCCCCCTCATCCCCCCCGGACAGGGATAGCGCTCGTGTTAGGGGGTAGATGATGTAGCTGATGATGTAGCTGATGATGTAGCTGATGATGTAGCTGATGATTCTGCTACTGATGATGATGTAGATGATGATAATAATGCTGCTACTGATGATGCTGATGATGCTACTGATGATGATGTAGATGATGATAATAATGCTGCTACTGATGATGCTGATGATTCTGCTACTGATGATGATGTAGATGATGATGATGCTGCTACTGATGATTATGTAGATGATGATGCTACTGATGATGATGTAGATGATGATAATAATGCTGCTACTGATGATGCTGATGATGCTACTGATGATGATGATGATGTAGATGATGATGCTGCTAATGATGATGATGTAGATGATGATGTAGATGATGCTACTGCGGATGATGATGATGATGTAGATGATAATGATGATGTGGATGATGATGCTACTGATGATGATGATGATGATTCTGCCGCTACAGAGAGGCTGAGGCAGAGGTGATGTGTTGCCGGTTCAGCCCCGATGGCTCGCTGGTGGCAATGGGCCTGGCTAACGGCACCATCAAGGTAACCACCACCGTGTCGGCCTGGCACACAGGAGTGCGTGGGTTCAATCCCGGACCCTGACGATGTCTATGTGGAGTCTGCGTCTCTCTCTCATCATCACCACGGTGGCTATGAGATGTTAACTACCTCGCCTGGTCTACAGGAGGTCTGTGTCTCTCTCATCATCACCACGGTGGCTATGAGATGTTAACTACCTCGCCTGGTCTACAGGAGGTCTGTGTCTCTCTCTCATCATCACCACGGTGGCTATGAGATGTTAACTACCTCGCCTGGTCTACAGGAGGTCTGTGTCTCTCTCTCATCATCACCACGGTGACTATGAGATGTTAACTACCTGGCCTGGTCTACAGGAGGTCTGTGTCTCTCATCATCATTACGGTGACTGAGATGTTAACTACCTCGCCCGGTCTACAGGAGGTCTGTGTCTCTCATCATCACCACGGTGGCTATGAGATGTTAACTACCTCGCCCGGTACACAGGAGGTCTGTGTCTCTCATCATCACCACGGTGGCTATGAGATGTTAACTACCTCGCCCGGTACACAGGAGGTCTGTGTCTCTCATCATCATCATCACCACGGTGACTATGAGATGTTAACTACCTCGCCTGGTATACAGGAGGTCTGTGTCTCTCTCATCATCACCACGGTGACTATGAGATGTTAACTACCTCGCCTGGTATACAGGAGGTCTGTGTCTCTCTCTCATCATCACCACGGTGGCTATGAGATGTTAACTACCTCGCCTGGTCTACGGGAGGTCTGTGTCTCTGTATCATCATCACCAGGGTGACTATGAGATGTTAACTACCTCACCTGGTACACAGGAGGTCTGTGTCTCTCTCTCATCATCACCACGGTGGCTATGAGATGTTAACTACCTCGCCTGGTCTACAGGAGGTCTGTGTCTCTCATCATCACCACGGTGACTATGAGATGTTAACTACCTCGCCTGGTCTACAGGAGGTCTGTGTCTCTAATCATCATCACGGTGACTATGAGATGTTAACTACCTCGCCTGATCTACAGGAGGTCTGTGTCTCTCATCACCACGGTGGCTATGAGATGTTAACTACCTCGCCTGGTCTACAGGAGGTCTGTGTCTCTCTCTCATCATCACCACGGTGGCTATGAGATGTTAACTACCTCGCCTGGTATACAGGAGGTCTGTGTCTCTCTCTCATCATCATCACCACCATGGTGGCTATGAGATGTTAACTACCTCGCCTGGTCTACAGGAGGTCTGTGTCTCTCTCTCATCATCACCACGGTGGCTATGAGATGTTAACTACCTCGCCTGGTCCACAGGAGGTCTGTGTCTCTCATCATCATCACGGTGACTATGAGATGTTAACTACCTCGCCTGGTCTAAAGGAGGTCTGTGTCTCTCTCTCATCATCACCACGGTGGCTATGAGATGTTAACTACCTCGCCTGGTATACAGGAGGTCTGTGTCTCTCTCTCATCACAGTGACTATGAGATGTTAACTACCTCGCCTGGCTACAGGAGGTCTGTGTCTCTCATCATCACCACGGTGACTATGAGATGTTAACTACCTCGCCTGGTCTACAGGAGGTCTGTGTCTCTCTCATCATCATCACGGTGGCTATGAGATGTTAACTACCTCGCCTGGGCTACAGGAGGTCTGTGTCTCTCATCATCATCACCACGTTGGCTATGATATGTTAACTACCTCGCCTGGTCTACAGGAGGTCTGTGTCTCTCTCTCATCATCGTCACGGTGACTATGAGATGTTAACTACCTCGCCTGGTATACAGGAGGTCTGTGTCTCTCTCTCATCATCATCACCACCACGGTGGCTATGAGATGTTAACTACCTCGCCTGGTATACAGGAGGTCTGTGTCTCTCTCTCATCATCACCACGGTGGCTATGATATGTTAACTACCTCGCCTGGTCTACAGGAGGTCTGTGTCTCTCTCTCATCATCACCACGGTGACTATGAGATGTTAACTACCTCGGTCTGTGTCTCTCTCTCTCATCATCACCACGGTGGCTATGAGATGTTAGCTACCTCGCCTGGTCTACAGGAGGTATGTGTCTCTCATCATCACCACCACCACGGTGGCTATGAGATGTTAACTACCTCGCCTCGTCTACAGGAGGTCTGTGTCTCTCATCATCACCACGGTGACTATGAGATGTTAACTACCTCGCCTGGTCTACAGGAGGTCTGTGTCTCTCTCTCTCATCATCATCACGGTGACTATGAGATGTTAGCTACCTCGCCTGGTCTACAGGAGGTCTGTGTCTCTCTCTCATCATCATCACGGTGACTATGAGATGTTAGCTACCTCGCCTGGTCTACAGGAGGTCTGTGTCTCTCAACATCATCACCACGGTGGCTATGAGATGTTAACTACCTCGCCTGGTATACAGGAGGTCTGTGTCTCTCTCATCATCACCACGGTGGCTATGAGATGTTAACTACCTCGCCTGGTCTACAGGAGGTCTGTGTCTCTCTCATCATCATCACCACGGTGACTATGATATGTTAGCTACCTCACCTGGTCTACAGGAGGTCTGTGTCTCTCTCATCACCACGGTGACTATGAGATGTTAACTCCCTCGCCTGGTCTACAGGAGGTCTGTGTCTCTCTCATCATCACCACGGTGGCTATGAGATGTTAACTACCTCGCCTGGTATACAGGAGGTCGTGGGTTCCACCCCGACCCTGCTGCTGCTGCTGTCTCTGTGCAGTCTGCATCTCTCTCCCCGTGGTGGTCGCTGCGTGGATTTTGTCTCCGGCTCCTCCTCCGTTTGTCCCCTCCACGTTCAGAGTCGACGTCGCCACGCTCGGTCAGAGTCTTTGGCTGCTGCTGCTGCTGTCAATGTCCACGTGACGATGATGATGACGTCAGCTCAGAGGGGCCTTACACCTGATAACTATAAACATGGGTCTCTGTGGGGTCTCTATGGGTATATGTGGGTCTCTATGGGTCTCTGGGTTGTGCTGCTGTTCCAGGCTAGGTGCAGGAGGAGGTCACGGGACAGATCAAGCAGGTGCCGTGGGTTGACTGAGATGAGCGGTCGATGCACCATCACCTTTACCCCCTGCTGTGCCAGGCTAGGTGCACCACCTGTACCCCCTACTGTGCCAACTCGCTGCGTTTTATCCGCCCAGTGCTCCGCTCGTTGTTGTGAGCGTCGCTCCTCTACACCCCGTTGTTACTGGAGGGCGACTGCCTCCAACTGCCCAGTAGCAGCAGCAGCAGTAGCGTCCTTCACGAGCCTCCTCCTCCACAGTGGCCGACCTTGACACCGCTGGTACCAGTCGTCGGCAAGTCCACTCAGCTCCACGTCCTCCTGTACCACATCACTCCACCTCTTCTCTAGCCCGTGCCGCGCCCGTTTAGCCCTCTCTATGGGGCCAAACAGAAGCTGCTTGGGCATGCGGTGGCTGGGCATGCGGGCTACATGACCCAGCCAACGCAGCCTTGCCTGCCGGAGGAGTTCACCGATGGGACTGTGTCCAGATCCTTCAAGGATTTGTGAGCTCCTCACACAATCCAGCCTGCAGGTTAAACCCAGGATGGATCGTAGGCAGGGACCAGCCTAAATGTTTCTAACCGATGAAGATTTTTCCATTATGGGGGTCCACGTTTCGCAAGCGTAGAGAAGGGAGGGAATGACCGTGGCCGAGAAGACCTGAAGCTTCGTGCGGAGCGACAGACCAGGTAGCTTCCACACAGCGTTACGCAACCGATGAAAAGATATTGCCGCTCGACTGATTCGGAGCGAGACCTCTGCTGTTAAACTGGAGCCGGTCATGAGCACACTGCCCAGGTATGGGAAACTCTCCACTCTCTCCACAACTGCCCCATCACCGATTGGGAGTTGTGGGGGTGGAGTGTCCGATGGTACAAAATACCCAGGCAGGTGCTTAGTTTTGGTGGGGCTGATGGTAAGGCCCCAGCCCTTAGTGCCACGCTCCAGTCTCAGCAGCAGCGCCTCCAACTCCTCCTCTGAGTGAGCAGCAATCACCAGATCACCGGCATACATAACGTGGTTGAGCAATAGGGAGCCAGAGACAAACATAAACACACAAAGACACACACACAGACACACACAGACACACACACAGACACACACAGACACACACACAGACACACACAGACACACACACAGACACACACACAGACATGGATGATGATGGATGGTGATGTTGATGGATGGTGATGGATGGTGATGGATGGTGATGTTGATGATGATGGATGGTGATGTTGATGGTGATGTTGATGGATGATGATGGATGGTGATCTTGATGGTGATGGATAGTGATGATGGATGTTGATGGATGATGATGGATGTTGATGGATGGTGATGTTGATGATGTTGATGGATGGTGATGGATGTTGATGATGATGGATGATGATGGATGTTGATGATGATGGATGATGATGGATGTTGATGATGATGGATGATGATGGATGGTGATGTTGATGATGTTGATGGATGGTGATGTTGATGGTGATGTTGAAGATTGGTGATGGATGGTGATGTTGATGGATGCGTTTCTCGTGGTTGTCTGGCAGATCCATGAGCTGCGTGGATGGACGTGCATCCACGTGCTGAGAGACGCGGACACGCTGAAACACGGCGACACGCAGGGACACGCTGAGACACGGAGACACACGCTGAGACACGGCGTGCCCGTCACCTCGCTCGTCTTTCTGCCGCAGACGGACACCGAGAGAGACATCCGCCTCGTAGCCACGTGTACGCAGAGACACAGAGACACGCGGGGAGACACGGAGACGCGCAGGGAGAGAGACACCGAGACACACGGAGACACGAAGGGAGAGAGACACGCGGGGAAACACGGAGACACACGGGGAGACGTGTGGCCCTGTGTGTGTGACTCTGTGTGTCTGTGTAACTTTATGACTGGCTCCAGTTTAACAGCAGAGGTCTCACTCCGAATCAGTCGAGCGGCAATATCTTTTCATCGGTTGCGTAATGCTGTGTGGAAGCTACCTGGTCTGTCGCTCCGCACTAAGCTTCAGGTCTTCTCGGCCACGGTCATTCCCTCCCTTCTCTACGCTTGCGAAACGTGGACCCCCCTAATGGAACATCTTCGCCGGTTAGAAACATTTAGGCTGGCCTGCCTACGATCCATCCTGGGTTTAACCAGACTGGATTGTGTGAGGAGCTCACAAATCCTTGAAAGATCTGGGCAGGGTCCCATCGGTGAGCTCCTCCGGCAGGCAAGGCTGCGATGGCTGGGTCATGTAGCTCGCATGCCCAGCCACCGCATGCCGAAACAGCTTTTGTTTGGCCGGATTGAGGGGGCTAAGCGGGCGCGGCACGGGCTAGAGAAGAGATGGAGTGATGTGGTACAGGAGGACGTGGAGCTGAGTGGACTTGCCGATGACTGATACCAGCGGTGTCAAGATCGGCCTCTGTGGAGGAGGCTCGTGAAGGATGCTACTGGGCAGTTGGAGGCAGTCGCCCTCCAACAACAACGGAGGGCGGAGGAGCGACGCTCACAACAGCGAGCGGAGCGCCGGGTGGCTAAAGCACAGCAGGTTGGCACAGTAGGGGGCACAGGTGGTGCATCAGCCAGTCATCTCAGTCAGTCGACCCGTGGCACCTGGGTCTGCCCCGTGACCTCCTGCCAGCGGGCGTTCGACACTTCACGTGGCCTCAGGGTGCACATAGCCTGGCACAAGCGTCGTGGTGACGTCACCGCCACTTAGTGGCGAATGGCGGTTGTTGTTGTGTGTAACTCTGTGTGTGTGTGACTCTGTGTGTGTGTGTGACTCTGTGTGACTCTGTGTGTGACTCTGTGTGTGTGTGACTCTGTGTGTGTGTGTGACTCTGTGTGTCTGTGTGTGACTCTGTGTGTCTGTGTGTGACTCTGTGTGTGTGTGTGTGTGACTCTGTGTGTCTGTGTGTGACTCTGTGTGTGTGTGACTCTGTGTATGTGTGTGTGTGTGACTCTGTGTGTGTGTGTGACTCTGTGTGTGTGTGTGACTCTGTCCGGCAAAACAACCCCCTACCTCCTCGCGGTGCCGGACGGGCAACTCTGTCGTGGACAGCGCTGTGGGGGGAGTTCCAATTTTGATTGGCTCCTCCCCTCATGGCATATGTGTCCACCACAGGGGCTAAACGGGGGCTCTGGACGGGTGCGAGGGGCTGGTAACCCCTCCACCTTCAATTAATTACCACAAAACCACGAATTAAACTGAAATATGTAACAACTAAGCTTGTGCCGGAGGCCCCGGGGGGCCAGGCGTCTATGACGTCTCCTGGCCAAACCCCAATTGGCGGAGCCAGGAGATTGAATACCTACCCTCGGGGCTACTCCAGAAACAACGAAAAGCCACTACGGGTGGCCACGTGGAATGTTCGAACGCTCACTGCAGAGGAGAGGCTGCCACTCCTCTGTCGGGAGCTGGACCGGTACCGCCTGGATCTATGCGGCATTCAGGAGGTCCGGTGGACCGGCTCTGGCTCCTGCCACTATGAGGGGTGGACAGTCCTCTACTCGGGGCAGCAGACTGCCAAACAACAGGGTGTGGGTCTTCTCTTGAACAAAAGAATGAAGGGGGCGTGGGAGCGTGGCGGTGAGGTGTGGGAAGCTGTAAGCCCCAGGCTACTTTGGGCTCGCCTTCCCATCAACCGGAGGCGAGGAATGGTGGTCGTGGTTACTTATGCCCCCACCGAAGATGAACATCCGTGGAGGGATGCAGGCAAAGCCGATGAGTCAGATGCCTTCTATGACCTCCTGTCACAGGTGCTGGCTAAAGTGGCCCCTCGGGATAGAGTCATCATGTTGGGTGACTTCAATGCCCGAGTTGGTCATGATACTGGCACCTGGTCTGGAGTGATTGGAGGGCATGGGCCAGATCAGCTCAATAACAACGGTAGGAGGCTGCTAGATTTTTGTGCAGCCCATGGGCTTGTAATTACCAACACGCTGTTCCGGCATCGGCGCATCCACACAACATCATGGATGCATGCCGGGTCCAAGCAAGAACATCTGCTGGACTACATAGTGACGGACCAGCGAATGCAAGCCCATGTCCTTGACACCAGGACCTACCGTGGAGCTGATCTGCCCTCTGACCATCGACTAGTCATCTGTAAGATGCGCCTGCCATTCTTCCACTCCGGTGGTGGGTGTACACCCAGGACCCCATTCCAACCTAAAGTGGCCTGGTCTCAGTTATCTGATGAAAGTTGCAAGCGAGAATTTCATCATCGCTTGCGGCTGGGATTGGCATCGTCCCCGACTCCTCCTGATGTCGAGGGTAAATGGGCGAGGTTTAGGACTGTGACTCATGCAGCTGCAATGGCTGCTTTGGGTACGCGGTCCAGACCTCCCCAGACACCCTGGATGACAGAGGAGTTGTTCAGGATGGTTGAGAAAAAGCGACAGGCCCACTGTCATCGGCTACAGAATCCCACGTCAGAGAATGAGGAGGCTTACCGCAGCCTTCGCTCGGAGGTTCGGAGAGCCGTGAGGCGCTGCAAGGATGGGTGGTGGTCGCGGGTTGCTGAGGAGATGGAGTCTGCCTCAGTGGCCCGTGATCACAAATCTCTATTTAACTCCATCAAAAAAGTAACCTGCAGCGCCACACCTATTACCATCATTAGGGGAAAAAACGGTGATCCAATTTCCGACCCCCAGGAACAGGTTCGCAGATTTGCTGAGCATTTCTGTGAGGTCCTGGGGGAGGGAAAATCCCTCAGCCAGGAAAACATCGTGGCACAAAGTGAGGATGACCCTGCTGAGGCTGCGGTGCCTCAAATATTGGATGAAGTCACCCCCTGTGAGTGGCTGGCTGAGGTGCCATCTGCTGAGGAAGTATTGAAGGCGATCCGGAGTCTGAGACCAGGAAAGGCAGCGGGCAGAGATGATCTCCCAAGCGAAATGCTGAGGGAGGGTGGCGTTTGTGCACAGACTGCCCTATATGACATCATAACAACAGTCTGGACCACTGGACGGGTTCCGCAGGATTGGAAGGATGCCCTGGTGGTCCCCCTTTTTAAGAAGGGGGACCGCACAGACTGTAACAACTACAGGGGCATCTCACTCCTCAGTGTGCCGGGAAAGGTCCTGGCAAGGATTATTCAGCATCGCCTTGCCAGGCACGCTGAGGAGAGGCTTGCGGAGCCCCAATGCGGTTTCAGGAAAGGGCGGTCCTGCACAGATGCCATATTTTCTGTCCGTCTGCTACAGCAGAGGTGTAGGGAATTCCAACAAGACCTACATCTCTGCTTTATTGACCTGGTCAAGGCCTATGATACCATCAGTAGGCCTGGGCTCTGGGTCGTTCTTCGTGCTTTTGGAGTACCTGACCCTCTGCTCACGATCATTAAGGACCTTCATGATGGTGAGCGGGCCCGGGTAAAACTACGTGGCCGGGAGTCAGAGCCATTCCCTGTACACCTTGGGGTGCGACAGGGATGTCCTCCCACGTTATTTAACATCTATTTTGACCACGTAGTTCGTGAAGCCTTCAATAGCTGTACCGGGGGAATCTCCATATGGTACAGATATAATGGGAGGCTAATCGATGCCCGGGTGCGGTCAAGGGATGGCTCCCTATTGCTCAACCACGTTATGTATGCTGATGACTTGGTAATAGCTGCTCAGTCAGAGGAGGAGTTGGAGACGCTGCTGCTGAGACTGGAGCGTGCCACTAAGAGGTGGGGCCTTACCATCAGCCCCACCAAAACTAAGCACCTGCCTGGGTATTTTGTACCATCGGACACTCCACCCCCACAACTCCCAATCGGTGATGGGGCAGTTGTGGAGAGAGTGGAGAGTTTCCCATACCTGGGCAGTGTGCTTATGACTGGCTCCAGTTTAACAGCAGAGGTCTCACTCCGAATCAGTCGAGCGGCAATATCTTTTCATCGGTTGCGTAACGCTGTGTGGAAGCTACCTGGTCTGTCGCTCTGCACTAAGCTTCAGGTCTTCTCGGCCACGATCATTCCCTCCCTTCTCTACGCTTGCGAAACGTGGACCCCACCTAATGGAACATCTTCGCCGGTTAGAAACATTTAGGCTGACCTGCCTACGATCCATCCTGGGTTTAACCAGACTGGATTGTGTGAGGAGCTCACAAATCCTTGAAAGATCTGGGCAGGGTCCCATCGGTGAGCTCCTCCGGCAGGCAAGGCTGCGATGGCTGGGTCATGTAGCCCGCATGCCCAGCCACCGCATGCCGAAACAGCTTTTGTTTGGCCGGATTGAGGGGGCTAAGCGGGCGCGGCACGGGCTAGAGAAGAGATGGAGTGATGTGGTACAGGAGGACGTGGAGCTGAGTGGACTTGCCGATGACTGATACCAGCGGTGTCAAGATCGGCCTCTGTGGAGGAGGCTCGTGAAGGATGCTACTGGGCAGTTGGAGGCAGTCGCCCTCCAATAACAACGGAGGGCGGAGGAGCGACGCTCACAACAGCGAGCGGAGCGCCGGGTGGCTAAAGCACAGCAGGTTGGCACAGTAGGGGGCACAGGTGGTGCATCAGCCAGTCATCTCAGTCGACCCGTGGCACCTGGGTCTGCCCCGTGACCTCCTGCCAGCGGGCGTTCGACACTTCATGTGTCTGTGTGTGACCATGTGTGTGACTCTGTGTGTGACTCTGTGTGTGACTCTGTGTCTGTGTGTGACTCTGTGTGGCTCTGTGTGTGACTCTGTGTGTGACTCTGTGTGACTCTGTGTGTCTGTGTGTGACCATGTGTGTGACTCTGTGTGTGACTCTGTGTGTGACTCTGTGTCTGTGTGTGACTCTGTGTGACTCTGTGTGTGACTCTGTGTGTGACTCTGTGTGTGACTCTGTGTGACTCTGTGTGTGACTCTGTGTGACTCTGTGTGTGACTCTGTGTGACTCTGTGTGTCTGTGTGTGACCATGTGTGTGACTCTGTGTGTGACTCTGTGTGTGACTCTGTGTCTGTGTGTGACTCTGTGTGACTCTGTGTGTGACTCTGTGTGTGACTCTGTGTGTGACTCTGTGTGACTCTGTGTGTGACTCTGTGTGACTCTGTGTGTGACTCTGTGTGACTCTGTGTGTCTGTGTGTGACTCTGTGTGTGTGTGTGTGTGACTCTGTGTGTGTGTGACTCTGTGTGTCTGTGTGTGTCGCCGTGTGTCCACCCCCCACAGACGCGAGTGGCCGCGTGTCCCTGTGGACGGTGTCCGTGCGCTCGCCCTGCCCGCTGGCGCGTGAGCCCACGCACACTCTGTGTGTGTCGCCGTGTGTCTGTGTGACTCTGTGTGACTCTGTGTGTGTGTGACTCTGTGTGTGTGTGTCGCCGTGTGTCTGTGTGACTCTGTGTGTGTGTGTGACTCTGTGTGTCTGTGTGTGTCGCCGTGTGTCTGTGTGACTCTGTGTGTGTGACTCTGTGTGTGACTCTGTGTGTGTGTGACTCTGTGTGACTCTGTGTGTCTGTGTGTGTGTGTGTCTGTGTGTGTGTGACTCTGTGTGTGTGTGTGACTCTGTGTGTGTGTGACTCTGTGTGTGTGTGACTCTGTGTGTGTGTGTGTGTGTGACTCTGTGTGTCTGTGTGTGTGTGACTCTGTGTGTCTGTGTCTGTGTGACTCTGTGTGACTCTGTGTGTGTGTGACTCTGTGTGTGTGTGACTCTGTGTGTGTGTGACTCTGTGTGACTCTGTGTGTCTGTGTCTGTGTGTGTCGCCGTGTGTCCACCCCCCACAGACGCGAGTGGCCGCGTGTCCCTGTGGACGGTGTCCGTGCGCTCGCCCTGCCCGCTGCCGCATGAGCCCACGCACACTCTGTGTGTGTGTGACTCTGTGTGTGTGTGTGACTCTGTGTGTGTGTGACTCTGTGTGTCTGTGTGACTCTGTGTGTGTGTGACTCTGTGTGTCTGTGTGTGACTCTGTGTGTGTGACTCTGTGTGTCTGTGTGACTCTGTGTGTGTGACTCTGTGTGTCTGTGTGACTCTGTGTGTCTGTGTGTGTGACTCTGTGTGTGACTCTGTGTGGCTCTGTGTGTGTGTGACTCTGTGTGTGTGTGTGTGTGACTCTGTGTGTCTGTGTGTGTCGCCGTGTGTCTGTGTGTCTGTGTGTGTGTGACTCTGTGTGTCTGTGTGTGTGTGACTCTGTGTGTCTGTGTGTGTGTGACTCTGTGTGTCTGTTTCTGTGTGACTCTGTGTGACTCTGTGTGTGTGTGACTCTGTGTGTGTGTGACTCTGTGTGTGTGTGACTCTGTGTGACTCTCTGTGTGTCGCCGTGTGTCCACCCCCCACAGACGCGAGTGGCCGCGTGTCCCTGTGGACGGTGTCCGTGCGCTCGCCCTGCCCGCTGGCGCGTGAGCCCACGCACACTCTGTGTGTGTGTGACTCTGTGTGTGTGTGACTCTGTGTGTCTGTGTGTGTGTGACTCTGTGTGTCTGTGTCTGTGTGACTCTGTGTGACTCTGTGTGTGTGTGACTCTGTGTGTGACTCTGTGTGACTCTGTGTGTGTGTGTGTGTCGCCGTGTGTCCACCCCCCACAGACGCGAGTGGCCGCGTGTCCCTGTGGACGGTGTCCGTGCGCTCGCCCTGCCCGCTGGCGCGTGAGCCCACGCACACTCTGTGTGCCTCAGCCTCCTCCTCGGGCGCGTGGCTCACCACCGGCGGTGGAGACGGGGCGCTGCGCGTCTACGACGTCAAGACACGCTCGCTCACGCTCACCTGCTCGCCCAGGTGAGGGCGTGAGTGGCTCACCCACGCTCACCCACGCTCGCCCACGCTCACCCACGCTCACCTGCTCGCCCAGGTGAGGGCGTGAGTGGGTCACCCACGCTCACCCACGCTCGCCCAGGTGAGGGCGTGAGTGGCTCACCCACGCTCACCCAGGTGAGGGCGTGAGTGGGTCACCCACGCTCACCCACGCTCGCCCAGGTGAGGGCGTGAGTGGCTCACCCACGCTCACCCAGGTGAGGGCGTGAGTGGCTCACCCACGCTCACCCACGCTCGCCCAGGTGAGGGCGTGAGTGGGTCACCCACGCTCACCCAGGTGAGGGCGTGAGTGGGTCACCCACGCTCACCCACGCTCGCCCACGCTCACCCAGGTGAGGGCGTGAGTGGCTCACCCACGCTCACCCAGGTGAGGGCGTGAGTGGGTCACCCACGCTCACCCACGCTCACCCAGGTGAGGGCGTGAGTGGGTCACCCACGCTCACCCACGCTCACCTGCTCGCCCAGGTGAGGGCGTGAGTGGGTCACCCACGCTCACCCACGCTCGCCCAGGTGAGGGGTGCTTGTGGATCTACGGTGCAGTGTTGAGTCTATGGTGCAGTGTTGAGTCTATGGTGCAGTGTTGAGTCTATGGTGCAGTGTTGAGTCTATGGTGCAGTGTTGAGTCTATGGTGCAGTGTTGAGTCTATGGTGCAGTGTTGAGTCTATGGTGCAGTGTTGAGTCTGTGGTGCAGTGTTGAGTCTATGGGGCAGTGCTGAGTCTGTGGTGCAGTGTTGAGTCTATGGTGCAGTGTTGAGTCTGTGGTGCAGTGTTGAGTCTGTGGTGCAGTGTTGAGTCTGTGGTGCAGTGTTGAGTCTGTGGTGCAGTGTTGAGTCTATGGTGCAGTGTTGAGTCTATGGTGCAGTGCTGAGTCTATGGTGCAGTGTTGAGTCTGTGGTGCAGTGTTGAGTCTATGGGGCAGTGATGAGTCTATGGTGCAGTGTTGAGTCTATGGTGCAGTGTTGAGTCTGTGGTGCAGTGTTGAGTCTGTGGTGCAGTGTTGAGTCTGTGGTGCAGTGTTGAGTCTATGGTGCAGTGTTGAGTCTATGGTGCAGTGCTGAGTCTATGGTGCAGTGTTGAGTCTGTGGTGCAGTGTTGAGTCTGTGGTGCAGTGTTGAGTCTATGGGGCAGTGATGAGTCTATGGTGCAGTGTTGAGTCTATGGTGCAGTGTTGAGTCTGTGGTGCAGTGTTGAGTCTATGGGGCAGTGTTGAGTCTATGGTGCAGTGTTGAGTCTATGGTGCAGTGTTGAGTCTATGGGCAGTGTTGAGTCTATGGGGCAGTGTTGAGTCTATGGTGCAATGTTGAGTCTGTGGTGCAGTGTTGAGTCTGTGGTGCAGTGTTGAGTCTATGGTGCAGTGTTGAGTCTTCGGTGCAGTGTTGAGTCTATGGTGCAGTGTTGAGTCTATGGTGCAATGTTGAGTCTGTGGTGCAGTGTTGAGTCTGTGGTGCAGTGCTGAGTCTATGGTGCAGTGTTGAGTCTGTGGTGCAGTGTTGAGTCTGTGGTGCAGTGTTGAGTCTATGGTGCAGTTTTGAGTCTATGGTGCAGTTTTGAGTCTTCGGTGCAGTGTTGAGTCTATGGTGCAGTGTTGAGTCTATGGTGCAGTGTTGAGTCTATGGTGCAATGTTGAGTCTGTGGTGCAGTGTTGAGTCTGCGGTGCAGTGTTGAGTCTATGGTGCAATGTTGAGTCTGTGGTGCAGTGTTGAGTCTATGGTGCAGTGTTGAGTCTATGGTGCAGTGTTGAGTCTGTGGTGCAGTGTTGAGTCTGTGGTGCAGTGTTGAGTCTATGGTGCAGTTTTGAGTCTATGGTGCAGTGTTGAGTCTATGGTGCAGTTTTGAGTCTATGGTGCAGTTTTGAGTCTTCGGTGCAGTGCTGAGTCTATGGTGCAGTGTTGAGTCTATGGTGCAGTGTTGAGTCTATGGTGCAATGTTGAGTCTGTGGTGCAGTGTTGAGTCTGCGGTGCAGTGTTGAGTCTATGGTGCAATGTTGAGTCTGTGGTGCAGTGTTGAGTCTATGGTGCAGTGTTGAGTCTTCGGTGCAGTGTTGAGTCTGTGGTGCAGTGTTGAGTCTGTGGTGCAGTGTTGAGTCTATGGTGCAGTGTTGAGTCTATGGTGCAGTGTTGAGTCTGTGGTGCAGTGTTGAGTCTGTGGTGCAGTGTTGAGTCTATGGTGCAGTGTTGAGTCTATGGTGCAGTGTTGAGTCTATGGTGCAGTGCTGAGTCTGTGGTGCAGTGTTGAGTCTGTGGTGCAGTGTGGAGTCTGTGGTGCAGTGTTGAGTCTGTGTTGCAGTGTTGAGTCTGTGGTGCAGTGTTGAGTCTGCGGTGCAGTGTTGAGTCTATGGTGCAGTGCTGAGTCTGTGGTGCAGTGTTGAGTCTGTGGTGCAGTGTTGAGTCTGTGGTGCAGTGTTGAGTCTATGGTGCAGTGTTGAGTCTATGGTGCAGTGCTGAGTCTATGGTGCAGTGTTGAGTCTGTGGTGCAGTGTTGAGTCTATGGGGCAGTGATGAGTCTATGGTGCAGTGTTGAGTCTATGGTGCAGTGTTGAGTCTGTGGTGCAGTGTTGAGTCTGTGGTGCAGTGTTGAGTCTGTGGTGCAGTGTTGAGTCTATGGTGCAGTGTTGAGTCTATGGTGCAGTGCTGAGTCTATGGTGCAGTGTTGAGTCTGCGGTGCAGTGTTGAGTCTATGGTGCAGTGTTGAGTCTATGGTGCAGTGCTGAGTCTATGGTGCAGTGTTGAGTCTGTGGTGCAGTGTTGAGTCTATGGGGCAGTGATGAGTCTATGGTGCAGTGTTGAGTCTATGGTGCAGTGTTGAGTCTGTGGTGCAGTGTTGAGTCTATGGGGCAGTGTTGAGTCTATGGTGCAGTGTTGAGTCTATGGTGCAGTGTTGAGTCTATGGGCAGTGTTGAGTCTATGGGGCAGTGTTGAGTCTATGGTGCAATGTTGAGTCTGTGGTGCAGTGTTGAGTCTGTGGTGCAGTGTTGAGTCTATGGTGCAGTGTTGAGTCTTCGGTGCAGTGTTGAGTCTATGGTGCAGTGTTGAGTCTATGGTGCAATGTTGAGTCTGTGGTGCAGTGTTGAGTCTGTGGTGCAGTGCTGAGTCTATGGTGCAGTGTTGAGTCTGTGGTGCAGTGTTGAGTCTGTGGTGCAGTGTTGAGTCTATGGTGCAGTTTTGAGTCTATGGTGCAGTTTTGAGTCTTCGGTGCAGTGTTGAGTCTATGGTGCAGTGTTGAGTCTATGGTGCAGTGTTGAGTCTATGGTGCAATGTTGAGTCTGTGGTGCAGTGTTGAGTCTGCGGTGCAGTGTTGAGTCTATGGTGCAATGTTGAGTCTGTGGTGCAGTGTTGAGTCTATGGTGCAGTGTTGAGTCTTCGGTGCAGTGTTGAGTCTGTGGTGCAGTGTTGAGTCTGTGGTGCAGTGTTGAGTCTATGGTGCAGTGTTGAGTCTATGGTGCAGTGTTGAGTCTGTGGTGCAGTGTTGAGTCTGTGGTGCAGTGTTGAGTCTATGGTGCAGTTTTGAGTCTATGGTGCAGTGTTGAGTCTATGGTGCAGTTTTGAGTCTATGGTGCAGTTTTGAGTCTTCGGTGCAGTGTTGAGTCTATGGTGCAGTGTTGAGTCTATGGTGCAGTGTTGAGTCTATGGTGCAATGTTGAGTCTGTGGTGCAGTGTTGAGTCTGCGGTGCAGTGTTGAGTCTATGGTGCAATGTTGAGTCTGTGGTGCAGTGTTGAGTCTATGGTGCAGTGTTGAGTCTTCGGTGCAGTGTTGAGTCTGTGGTGCAGTGTTGAGTCTGTGGTGCAGTGTTGAGTCTATGGTGCAGTGTTGAGTCTATGGTGCAGTGTTGAGTCTGTGGTGCAGTGTTGAGTCTATGGTGCAGTGTTGAGTCTATGGTGCAGTGCTGAGTCTGTGGTGCAGTGTTGAGTCTGTGGTGCAGTGTTGAGTCTATGGTGCAGTGTTGAGTCTATGGTGCAGTGTTGAGTCTATGGTGCAGTGCTGAGTCTGTGGTGCAGTGTTGAGTCTGTGGTGCAGTGTGGAGTCTGTGGGGCAGTGTTGAGTCTGTGTTGCAGTGTTGAGTCTGTGGTGCAGTGTTGAGTCTGCGGTGCAGTGTTGAGTCTATGGTGCAGTGCTGAGTCTGTGGTGCAGTGTTGAGTCTATGGTGCAGTGTTGAGTCTGTGGTGAAGTGTTGAGTCTATGGTGCAGTGTTGAGTCTATGGTGCAGTGCTGAGTCTATGGTGCAGTGTTGAGTCTGCGGTGCAGTGTTGAGTCTATGGTGCAGGGCTGAGTCTGTGGTGCAGTGTTGAGTCTATGGTGCAGTGTTGAGTCTGTGGTGAAGTGTTGAGTCTATGGTGCAGTGTTGAGTCTATGGTGCAGTGCTGAGTCTGTGGTGCAGTGTTGAGTCTATGGTGCAGTGTTGAGTCTGTGGTGCAGTGTTGAGTCTATGGTGCAGTGCTGAGTCTGTGGTGCAGTGTTGAGTCTATGGTGCAGTGTTGAGTCTGTGGTGCAGTGTTGAGACTATGGTGCAGTGTTGAGTCTATGGTGCAGTGTTGAGTCTATGGTGCAGTGTTGAGTCTATGGTGCAGTTCTGAGTCTATGGTGCAGTGTTGAGTCTGCGGTGCAGTGTTGAGTCTATGGTGCAGTGTTGAGTCTGTGGTGCAGTGTTGAGTCTATGGGCAGTGTTGAGTCTATGGTGCAGTGTTGAGTCTATGGTGCAGTGTTGAGTCTATGGTGCAGTGTTGAGTCTATGGTGCAGTGCTGAGTCTGTGGTGCAGTGTTGAGTCTGCGGTGCAGTGTTGAGTCTATGGTGCAGTGTTGAGTCTACGGTGCAGTGTTGAGTCTACGGTGCAGTGTTGAGTCTGTGGTGCAGTGTTGAGTCTGTGGTGCAGTGTTGAGTCTGTGGTGCAGTGTTGAGTCTGTGGTGCAGTGTTGAGTCTATGGTGCAGTGTTGAGTCTGTGGTGCAGTGTTGAGTCTATGGTGCAATGTTGAGTCTGTGGTGCAGTGTTGAGTCTATGGTGCAGTGTTCAGTCTTCGGTGCAGTGTTGAGTCTGTGGTGCAGTGTTGAGTCTATGGTGCAGTGTTGAGTCTATGGTGCAGTGCTGAGTCTGTGGTGCAGTGTTGAGTCTGTGGTGCAGTGTTGAGTCTATGGTGCAGTGTTGATTCTGTGGTGCAGTGTTGAGTCTATGGTGAAGTGTTGAGTCTACGGGGCAGTGTTGAGTCTATGGTGCAGTTTTGAGTCTATGGTGCAGTTTTGAGTCTATGGTGCAATGTTGAGTCTGTGGTGCAGTGTTGAGTCTGTGGTGCAGTGCTGAGTCTATGGTGCAGTGTTGAGTCTATGGTGCAATGTTGAGTCTGTGGTGCAGTGTTGAGTCTGTGGTGCAGTGCTGAGTCTATGGTGCAGTGTTGAGTCTGTGGTGCAGTGTTGAGTCTGTGGTGCAGTGTTGAGTCTATGGTGCAGTTTTGAGTCTATGGTGCAGTTTTGAGTCTTCGGTGCAGTGTTGAGTCTATGGTGCAGTGTTGAGTCTATGGTGCAGTGTTGAGTCTATGGTGCAATGTTGAGTCTGTGGTGCAGTGTTGAGTCTGCGGTGCAGTGTTGAGTCTATGGTGCAATGTTGAGTCTGTGGTGCACTGTTGAGTCTATGGTGCAGTGTTGAGTCTTCGGTGCAGTGTTGAGTCTGTGGTGCAGTGTTGAGTCTGTGGTGCAGTGTTGAGTCTATGGTGCAGTGTTGAGTCTATGGTGCAGTGTTGAGTCTGTGGTGCAGTGTTGAGTCTGTGGTGCAGTGTTGAGTCTATGGTGCAGTTTTGAGTTTATGGTGCAGTGTTGAGTCTATGGTGCAGTTTTGAGTCTATGGTGCAGTTTTGAGTCTTCGGTGCAGTGTTGAGTCTATGGTGCAGTGTTGAGTCTATGGTGCAGTGTTGAGTCTATGGTGCAATGTTGAGTCTGTGGTGCAGTGTTGAGTCTGCGGTGCAGTGTTGAGTCTGCGGTGCAGTGTTGAGTCTATGGTGCAATGTTGAGTCTGTGGTGCAGTGTTGAGTCTATGGTGCAGTGTTGAGTCTTCGGTGCAGTGTTGAGTCTGTGGTGCAGTGTTGAGTCTGTGGTGCAGTGTTGAGTCTATGGTGCAGTGTTGAGTCTATGGTGCAGTGTTGAGTCTGTGGTGCAGTGTTGAGTCTATGGTGCAGTGTTGAGTCTATGGTGCAGTGCTGAGTCTGTGGTGCAGTGTTGATTCTGTGGTGCAGTGTTGAGTCTATGGTGCAGTGTTGAGTCTATGGTGCAGTGTTGAGTCTATGGTGCAGTGCTGAGTCTGTGGTGCAGTGTTGAGTCTGTGGTGCAGTGTGGAGTCTGTGGTGCAGTGTTGAGTCTGTGTTGCAGTGTTGAGTCTGTGGTGCAGTGTTGAGTCTGCGGTGCAGTGTTGAGTCTATGGTGCAGTGCTGAGTCTGTGGTGCAGTGTTGAGTCTATGGTGCAGTGTTGAGTCTGTGGTGAAGTGTTGAGTCTATGGTGCAGTGTTGAGTCTATGGTGCAGTGCTGAGTCTATGGTGCAGTGTTGAGTCTGCGGTGCAGTGTTGAGTCTATGGTGCAGGGCTGAGTCTGTGGTGCAGTGTTGAGTCTATGGTGCAGTGTTGAGTCTGTGGTGAAGTGTTGAGTCTATGGTGCAGTGTTGAGTCTATGGTGCAATGTTGAGTCTGTGGTGCAGTGTTGAGTCTGTGGTGCAGTGTTGAGTCTGTGGTGCAGTGTTGAGTCTATGGTGCAGTGTTGAGTCTATGGTGCAGTGTTGAGTCTATTGTGCAGTGTTGAGTCTATGGTGCCGTGTTGAGTCTGTGGTGCAGTGTTGAGTCTATGGTGCAGTGTTGAGTCTGTGGTGCAGTGCTGAGTCTGTGGTGCAGTGTTGAGTCTATGGTGCAGTGCTGAGTCTGTGGTGCAGTGTTGAGTCTGTGGTGCAGTGTTGAGTCTGTGGTGCAGTGTTGAGTCTATGGTGCAGTGTTGAGTCTGTGGTGCAGTGTTGAGTCTATGGTGCAGTGTTGAGTCTATGGTGCAGTGTTGAGTCTGTGGTGCCGTGTTGAGTCTGTGGTGCAGTGTTGAGTCTATGGTGCAGTGTTGAGTCTATGGCGCAGTGCTGAGTCTGTGGTGCAGTGTTGAGTCTATGGTGCAGTGTTGATTCTGTGGTGCAGTGTTGAGTCTATGGTGAAGTGTTGAGTCTACGGGGCAGTGTTGAGTCTGTGGTGCAGTGTTGAGTCTGTGGTGCAGTGTTGAGTCTATGGTGCAGTGTTGAGTCTATGGTGCAGTGTTGAGTCTATGGTGCAGTTCTGAGTCTATGGTGCAATGTTGAGTCTGTGGGGCAGTGTTGAGTCTATGGTGCAGTGTTGAGTCTATGGTGCAGTGTTGAGTCTGGTGCAGTGCTGAGTCTGTGGTGCAGTGTTGAGTCTGTGGGGCAGTGTTGAGTCTATGGTGCAATGTTGAGTCTACTAGCACTGCTAGTCTACTGCTAGTCTAGTGCTAGTCTACTGCTAGTCTACTGCTAGTCTAGTGCTAGTCTAGTGCTAGTCTACTGCTGGTCTACTGCTAGTCTAGTGCTAGTCTAGTGCTAGTCTAGTGCTAGTCTACTGCTAGTCTAGTGCTAGTCTAGTGCTAGTCTAGTGCTAGTGCTAGTCTACTGCTAGTCTAGTGCTAGTCTACTGCTAGTCTAGTGCTACTGCTAGTCTAGTGCTAGTCTACTGCTAGTCTAGTGCTAGTCTACTGCTAGTCTAGTGCTAGTCTATTGCTAATCTAGTGCTAGTGCTAGTCTAGTGCTAGTCTAGTGCTAGTCTACTTCTAGTCTACTGCTAGTCTACTGCTAGTCTAGTGCTAGCCTACTGCTAGTCTACTGCTAGTCTACTGCTAGTGCTAGTCTACTGCTAGTGCTAGTCTAGTGCTAGTCTAGTGCTAGTCTACTGCTAGTCTAGTGCTAGCCTACTGCTAGTCTACTGCTAGTCTACTGCTAGCCTAGTGCTAGTCTAGTGCTAGTCTAGTGCTAGTCTAGTGCTAGTATAGTGCTAGTCTAGTGCTAGTCTAGTGGCTAGTCTACTGCTAGTCTAGTGCTAGTCTACTGCTAGTCTAGTGCTAGTCTAGTGCTAGTCTACTGCTAGTCTAGTGCTAGTCTAGTGCTAGTCTAGTGCTAGTGCTAGTCTAGTGCTAGTCTAGTGCTAGTCTAGTGCTAGTCTACTTCTGGTCTAGTGCTAGTCTAGTGCTAGTCTAGTGCTAGTCTAGTGCTAGTCTATGCTGACTGCACTAATGACCGGTTGGGGTCCTCAGCGCCTCGTGCCACCTCATGGACGGGCACCGCTCGCGAGTCTTTGCCGTGCAGTGGCACCCAGAGTCTGAGAACGTCTTCCTGTCCGGCGGCTGGGACAATACCGTGCAGGTGGGTGGGTGGGTGAGTGGGTGGGTGGGTGAGTGGGTGGGTGAGTGAGTGGGTGGGTGAGTGGGTGGGTGGGTGAGTGGGTGAGTGGGTGGGTGGGTGAGTGGGTGGGTGGGTGGGTGAGTGGGTGGGTGAGTGAGTGAGTGGGTGGGTGGGTGAGTGGGTGGGTGGGTGAGTGGGTGGGTGGGTGGGTGAGTGGGTGAGTGAGTGAGTGAGTGGGTGGGTGAGTGAGTGAGTGGGTGAGTGGGTGAGTGAGTGGGTGGGTGGGTGGGTGAGTGGGTGGGTGAGTGAGTGGGTGGGTGAGTGAGTGGGTGGGTGGGTGAGTGGGTGGGTGAGTGAGTGAGTGGGTGGGTGAGTGGGTGAGTGGGTGAGTGGGTGGGTGAGTGGGTGGGTGAGTGAGTGGGTGGGTGGGTGAGTGGGTGGGTGAGTGAGTGAGTGGGTGGGTGAGTGGGTGGGTGAGTGAGTGGGTGAGTGAGTGGGTGGGTGGGTGGGTGAGTGAGTGAGTGGGTGAGTGGGTGGGTGGGTGAGTGGGTGGGTGAGTGAGTGGGTGAGTGGGTGGGTGAGTGGGTGAGTGAGTGAGTGGGTGAGTGAGTGGGTGGGTGGGTGAGTGGGTGGGTGAGTGAGTGGGTGAGTGGGTGAGTGAGTGAGTGGGTGGGTGGGTGAGTGGGTGGGTGGGTGAGTGGGTGGGTGGGTGGGTGAGTGGGTGGGTGGGTGGGTGAGTGGGTGGGTGAGTGGGTGGGTGGGTGAGTGGGTGGGTGATTGGGTGGGTGGGTGAGTGGATGAGTGGGTGGGTGGGTGAGTGGGTGGGTGAGTGAGTGGGTGAGTGGGTGGGTGAGTGGGTGGGTGGGTGGGTGGGTGAGTGGGTGGGTGAGTGGGTGAGTGAGTGAGTGGGTGGGTGGGTGAGTGAGTGGGTGAGTGAGTGGGTGGGTGGGTGGGTGAGTGAGTGGGTGAGTGAGTGAGTGGGTGGGTGGGTGAGTGGGGTGGGTGAGTGAGTGGGTGAGTGGATGGGTGGGTGAGTGGGTGGGTGAGTGGGTGGGTGGGTGAGTGGGTGGGTGGGTGGGTGGGTGAGTGGGTGGGTGAGTGGGTGAGTGGGTGAGTGAGTGGGTGGGTGATTGGGTGGGTGGGTGAGTGGGGTGGGTGAGTGAGTGGGTGATTGGGTGAGTGGGTGGGTGGGTGGGTGAGTGGGGTGGGTGAGTGAGTGGGTGATTGGGTGGGTGAGTGGGTGGGTGGGTGAGTGGGTGAGTGGGTGGGTGGGTGAGTGAGTGAGTGAGTGCGTGAGTGGGTGGGTGATTGGGTGGGTGAGTGGGTGAGTGGGTGAGTGGGTGGGTGGGTGAGTGGGTGAGTGGGTGGGTGGGTGAGTGGGTGAGTGGGTGAGTGGGTGGGTGATTGGGTGGGTGAGTGGGTGAGTGGGTGGGTGATTGGGTGGGTGAGTGGGTGAGTGGGTGGGTGGGTGAGTGGGTGAGTGGGTGGGTGATTGGGTGGGTGAGTGGGTGAGTGGGTGGGTGAGTGAGTGAGTGGGTGGGTGAGTGGGTGGGTGAGTGGGTGGGTGATTGGGTGGGTGGGTGAGTGGGTGGGTGATTGGGTGAGTGGGTGGGTGGGTGAGTGGGTGAGTGGGTGGGTGAGTGAGTGGGTGAGTGGGTGAGTGAGTGGGTGAGTGGGTGGGTGAGTGGGGTGGGTGAGTGAGTGGGTGGGTGAGTGGGGTGGGTGAGTGGGTGAGTGGGTGGGTGGGTGAGTGAGTGGGTGAGTGGGTGGGTGGGTGGGTGAGTGGGGTGAGTGAGTGGGTGAGTGGGTGAGTGAGTGGGTGAGTGGGTGGTGAGTGAGTGAGTGGGTGAGTGGGTGGGTGATTGGGTGGGTGGGTGAATGGGGTGGGTGAGTGAGTGGGTGATTGGGTGGGTGAGTGGGTGAGTGGGTGGGTGGGTGAGTGAGTGAGTGGGTGAGTGGGTGAGTGGGTGGGTGATTGGGTGGGTGAGTGGGTGAGTGGGTGAGTGGGTGGGTGAGTGAGTGGGTGAGTGGTTGGGTGGGTGAGTGGGTGAGTGGGTGAGTGGGTGGGTGAGTGAGTGAGTGGGTGAGTGGGTGGGTGATTGGGTGAGTGGGTGAGTGGGTGAGTGAGTGAGTGGGTGGGTGATTGGGTGGGTGAGTGAGTGAGTGAGTGGGTGATTGGGTGGGTGGGTGAGTGGGTGAGTGAGTGGGTGAGTGAGTGGGTGAGTGGGTGAGTGGGTGGGTGATTGGGTGGGTGGGTGAGTGGGGTGGGTGAGTGAGTGGGTGATTGGGTGGGTGATTGGGTGGGTGGGTGGATGAGTGGGTGGGTGGGTGGATGAGTGGGTGGGTGAGTGAGTGAGTGAGAGGGTGAGTGGGTGAGTGAGTGGATGAGTGGGTGAGTGGATGAGTGGGTGAGTGGGTGAGTGGGTGGGTGAGTGAGTGGGTGAGTGGTTGGGTGGGTGAGTGGGTGGGTGGGTGAGTGAGTGAGTGAGTGGGTGAGTGCGTGGGTGATTGGGTGAGTGGGTGAGTGGGTGAGTGGGTGGGTGGGTGGGTGAGTGGGGTGAGTGAGTGGGTGAGTGGGTGAGTGAGTGGGTGAGTGGGTGGTGAGTGAGTGAGTGGGTGAGTGGGTGGGTGATTGGGTGGGTGGGTGAGTGGGGTGGGTGAGTGAGTGGGTGATTGGGTGGGTGAGTGGGTGAGTGGGTGGGTGGGTGAGTGAGTGAGTGGGTGAGTGGGTGAGTGGGTGGGTGATTGGGTGGGTGAGTGGGTGAGTGGGTGAGTGGGTGGGTGAGTGAGTGGGTGAGTGGTTGGGTGGGTGAGTGGGTGAGTGGGTGAGTGGGTGGGTGAGTGAGTGAGTGGGTGAGTGGGTGGGTGATTGGGTGAGTGGGTGAGTGGGTGAGTGAGTGAGTGGGTGGGTGATTGGGTGGGTGAGTGAGTGAGTGAGTGGGTGATTGGGTGGGTGGGTGAGTGGGTGAGTGAGTGGGTGAGTGAGTGGGTGAGTGGGTGAGTGGGTGGGTGATTGGGTGGGTGGGTGAGTGGGGTGGGTGAGTGAGTGGGTGATTGGGTGGGTGATTGGGTGGGTGGGTGGGTGGATGAGTGGGTGGGTGGGTGGATGAGTGGGTGGGTGAGTGAGTGAGTGAGAGGGTGAGTGGGTGAGTGAGTGGATGAGTGGGTGAGTGGATGAGTGGGTGAGTGGGTGAGTGGGTGGATGAGTGAGTGGGTGAGTGGTTGGGTGGGTGAGTGGGTGGGTGGGTGAGTGAGTGAGTGAGTGGGTGAGTGGGTGGGTGATTGGGTGAGTGGGTGAGTGGGTGAGTGAGTGGGTGAGTGAGTGGGTGGGTGATTGGGTGGGTGAGTGGGTGAGTGAGTGGGTGATTGGGTGGGTGGGTGAGTGAGTGGGTGAGTGAGTGGGTGAGTGGGTGGGTGAGTGGGTGAGTGGGTGGGTGGGTGAGTGAGTGAGTGAGTGGGTGAGTGGGTGGGTGATTGGGTGGGTGAGTGGGTGGGTGAGTGGGTGAGTGGGTGAATGGGTGGGTGGGTGGGTGAGTGAGTGGGTGAGTGATTGGGTGGGTGAGTGGGTGAGTGGGTGGGTGGGTGAGTGAGTGAGTGGGTGAGTGGGTGGGTGATTGGGTGAGTGGGTGAGTGGGTGAGTGAGTGGGTGGGTGATTGGGTGGGTGAGTGGGTGAGTGAGTGGGTGATTGGGTGGGTGGGTGGGTGAGTGGGTGAGTGGGTGGGTGATTGGGTGGGTGAGTGGGTGAGTGAGTGGGTGATTGGGTGGGTGGGTGGGTGAGTGCGTGGGTGGGTGAGTGAGTTAGTGGGTGAGTGGGTGGGTGAGTGGGTGAGTGGGTGGGTGGGTGGGTGAGTGAGTGGGTGAGTGGGTGAGTGGGTGAGTGAGTGGATGGGTAAGTGGGTGAGTGGGTGGATGGGTGGGTGAGTGGGTGAGTGGGTGGGTGGATGAGTGGGTGGGTGGGTGGATGAGTGGGTGGGTGGATGAGTGGGTGGGTGGATTAGTGGGTGGGTGAGTGAGTGAGTGAGAGGGTGAGTGGGTGAGTGAGTGGATGAGTGGGTGAGTGGGTGAGTGGATGAGTGGGTGAGTGGGTGGGTGAGTGGGTGGGTGAGTGGATGGATGAGTGGATGAGTGGGTGGGTTGGTGGATGAGTGGGTGGGTGGGTGAGTGGGTGGGTGGGTGAGTGAGTGAGTGAGTGGGTGAGTGGGTGGGTGATTGGGTGAGTGGGTGAGTGGGTGAGTGAGTGGGTGAGTGAGTGGGTGGGTGATTGGGTGGGTGAGTGGGTGAGTGAGTGGGTGATTGGGTGGGTGGGTGGGTGAGTGGGTGAGTGAGTGGGTGGGTGAGTGGGTGAGTGGGTGGGTGGGTGAGTGAGTGAGTGGGTGAGTGGGTGGGTGATTGCGTGGGTGAGTGGGTGGGTGAGTGGGTGAGTGGGTGAATGGGTGGGTGGGTGGGTGAGTGAGTGGGTGAGTGATTGGGTGGGTGAGTGGGTGAGTGGGTGGGTGGGTGAGTGAGTGAGTGGATGAGTGGGTGGGTGATTGGGTGAGTGGGTGAGTGGGTGAGTGAGTGGGTGGGTGATTGGGTGGGTGAGTGGGTGAGTGAGTGGGTGAATGGGTGGGTGGGTGGGTGAGTGGGTGAGTGGGTGGGTGATTGGGTGGGTGAGTGGGTGAGTGAGTGGGTGATTGGGTGGGTGGGTGGGTGAGTGGGTGGGTGAGTGAGTGAGTGAGTGGATGAGTGGGTGGGTGAGTGGGTGAGTGGGTGGGTGGGTGGGTGAGTGAGTGGGTGAGTGGGTGAGTGAGTGGATGGGTAAGTGGGTGAGTGGGTGGATGGGTGGGTGAGTGGGTGAGTGGGTGAGTGGGTGGGTGGATGAGTGGGTGGGTGGATGAGTGGGTGGGTGGGTGGATGAGTGGGTGGGTAGGTGGATTAGTGGGTGGGTGAGTGAGTGAGTGAGTGGGTGAGTGGATGAGTGGGTGAGTGGGTGAGTGGGTGGGTGAGTGGGTGGGTGAGTGGATGGATGAGTGGATGAGTGGGTGGGTGGGTGGATGAGTGGGTGGGTGGGTGGATGAGTGGGTGGGTGAGTGAGTGAGTGAGAGGGTGAGTGGGTGAGTGAGTGGATGAGTGGGTGAATGGATGAGTGGGTGAGTGGGTGGGTGAGTGGATGGATGAGTGGATGAGTGGGTGGGTGGGTGGATGAGTGGGTGGGTGGGTGGATGAGTGGGTGGGTGAGTGAGTGAGTGAGAGGGTGAGTGGGTGAGTGAGTGGATGAGTGGGTGAGTGGATGAGTGGGTGAGTCGGTGAGTGGGTGGGTGAGTGGGTGGGTGAGTGGATGGATGAGTGGGTGAGTGGATGGGTGAGTGGATGGGTGAGTGAGTGGGTGAGTGGGTGGGTGAGTGGATGGATGAGTGGGTGAGTGGATGGGTGAGTGGATGAGTGGGTGAGTGGATGGGTGAGTGGATGAGTGGGTGAGTGGATGAGTGGGTGAGTGGATGGATGAGTGAATGAATGGGTGAGTGTTGTTGTCCTTCCCTCACACCTCCGATTAGTGCGGTTGGCTACGTATGGTGCCCAAGAAGTTCAACGTACACACTACCGCTATACACTACACTATATACTACACTATACTGCTATAGTAATATACACTACACTACTGTACACTACACTATACACTACTACACACTACACATACTACCGCTATGCACTACACTATACTCTCCACTACACTATACACTACACTATATACACTATACTATTGACTACACTATATTACTATACACCACTATACACTACATTATATTACTATACACTACACACTACACTATGCTATATTACTATACACTACACTATACACTACACTATATACTACACTATATTACTACACTATACATTACTATACACTACACTATACATTACTATACACTATATTACTATACACTACTATAGACTACACTATAAATTACCATACACTACACTATATTACTATACACTACACTATACACTACACTATACACTACACTATATTACTATACACTACACTATACACTACACTATATACTACATTATATTACTACACTATATTACTATACACTACACTATATTACTATACACTACTACACACTGCATTACTATACACTACACTATACACTGCACTATATTACTACACACTACACTATATGCTACACTATATTACTATACACTACACTATACATTGCTATACACTACACTATATTATTATACACTACACTACTGTACACTACACTATATTATTATACACTACACTACTGTACACTACACTATACACTACACAGGCACGTACGTAGTGTTGCTTTGTTGTTGTTGCTGCTCAGCGAGTTTACCCTCACGTTTGTCTTGCAGTTCTGGGACAGCAGAATGCCGCACTCCGTAAGGTACGCACTCCGTTAAGTACTCGCTGGGTTAGGTACTCACTCCGTAAGGTACGCACTCCGTTAAGTACTCGCTGGGTTAGGTACTCACTCCGTTAAGTACTCGCTCCGTAAGGTACTCACTCCGTATGGTACTCACTCCGTTAAGTACTCGCTGGGTTAGGTACTCACTCCGTAAGGTACGCACTCCGTTAAGTACTCACTCCGTAAGGTACGCACTCCGTTAAGTACTCGCTGGGTTAGGTACTCACTCCGTAAGGTACGCACTCCGTAAGGTACTCACTCCGTAAGGTACGCACTCCGTTAAGTACTCACTCCGTAAGGTACGCACTCCGTTAAGTACTCGCTGGGTTAGGTACTCACTCCGTAAGGTACACACTCCGTTAAGTACTCGCTCCGTAAGGTACGCACTCCGTAAGGTACGCACTCCGTTAGGTATTCACTCCGTTAAGTACTCGCTCCGTAAGGTACTCGCTCCGTAAGGTACGCACTCCGTTAAGTACTCGCTGGGTTAGGTACTCACTCCGTTAGGCACGCACTCCGTAAGGTACTCACTCCGTAAGGTACGCACTCCGTTAAGTACTCACTCCGTAAGGTACGCACTCCGTTAAGTACTCACTCCGTAAGGTACGCATTCCGTTAAGTACTCACTCCGTAAGGTACGCACTCCGTTAAGTACTCGCTGGGTTAGGTACTCACTCCGTAAGGTACACACTCCGTTAAGTACTCGCTCCGTAAGGTACGCACTCCGTTAAGTACTCGCTGGGTTAGGTACTCACTCCGTTAGGTACGCACTCCGTAAGGTACTCACTCCGTTAAGTACTCACTCCGTAAGGTACGCACTCCGTTAAGTACTCACTCCGTAAGGTACGCACTCCGTTAAGTACTCACTCCGTAAGGTACGCACTCCGTTAAGTACTCACTCCGTAAGGTACGCACTCCGTTAAGTACTCGCTGGGTTAGGTACTCACTCCGTAAGGTACACACTCCGTTAAGTACTCGCTGGGTTAGGTACTCACTCCGTAAGGTACGCACTCTGTTAAGTACTCGCTACGTTAGGTACTCACTCCGTAAGGTACTCACTCCGTTAAGTACTCGCTGGGTTAGGTAGGCACTCCGTAAGGTACGCACTCCGTTAAGTACTCACTCCGTTAGGTACTCACTCCGTAAGGTACGCACTCTGTTAAGTACTCGCTACGTTAGGTACTCACTCCGTAAGGTACGCACTCCGTTAAGTACTCGCTGGGTTAGGTACGCACTCCGTAAGGTACGCACTCCGTTAAGTACTCGCTCTGTAAGGTATTCACTCCGTAAGGTACGCACTCCGTTAAGTACTCACTCCGTTAAGTACTCGCTACGTTAGGTACTCACTCCGTAAGGTACGCACTCCGTTAAGTACTCGCTGGGTTAGGTACTCACTCCGTTAAGTACTCGCTACGTTAGGTACTCACTCCGTAAGGTACGCACTCCGTTAAGTACTCGCTGGGTTAGGTACGCACTCCGTTAAGTGCTCGCTATGTTAGGTACTCACTCCGTTAAGTACTCACTCCGTTAGGTACTCACTCCGTAAGGTACGCACTCTGTTAAGTACTCACTCCGTTAAGTACTCACTCAGTTAAGTACTCACTCCGTAAGGTACGCACTCCGTTAAGTACTCGCTACGTGAGGTACTCACTCCGTTAAGTACTCACTCCGTTAAGTACTCACTCCGTTAAGTACTCGCTCCGTTAGGTACTCACTCCGTTAGGTACTCACTCCATTAGGAACTCGCTCTGTTAGGTACTCGCTCCGTTAAATACTCGCTCTGTTAAGTACTCACTCCGTTAAGTACTCACTCCGTTAAGTACTCACTCAGTTAAGTACTCGCTCTGTTAAGTACTCACTCTGTTAAGTACTCACTCTGTTAAGTACTCACTCCGTTAAGTACTCACTCTGTTAAGTACTCACTCCGTTAAGTACTCACTCTGTTAAGTACTCACTCCATTAAGTACTCACTCTGTTAAGTACTCACTCCATTAAGTACTCACTCTGTTAAGTACTCACTCCGTTAAGTACTCACTCTGTTAAGTACGCACTCCGTTAAGTACTCACTCCGTTAAGTACTCGCTCCGTTAAGTACTCGCTCCGTGAGGTAGTCACTCCGTTAGGTACTCACTCCATTAGGTACTTGCTCTGTTAAGTACTCGTTCCGTTAAGTACTCGCTCCGTTAAGTACTCACTCCATTAGGTACTTGCTCTGTTAAGTACTCGCTCCGTTAAGTACTCACTCCGTTAAGTACTCGCTCCGTTAAGTACTCGCTCCGTGAGGTAGTCACTCCGTTAGGTACTCACTCCATTAGGTACTTGCTCTGTTAAGTACTCGCTCCGTTAAGTACTCGCTCCGTTAAGTACTCGCTTCGTTAGGTACTCACTCTGTTAGGTCCTCACTCTGTTAGGTACGCACTCCGTTAAGTACTCACTACGTGAGGTATGCACTCCGTTAAGTACTCACTCCGTGAAGTACTCACTCCGTTAAGTACTCACTCCGTGAGGTACTCACTCCGTTAAGTACTCACTCCGTTAGGTACTCGCTCCGTTAAGTACTCGCTCCGTTAAGTACTTGCTAAGTACTCACTCCGTTAAGTACTCGCTACGTTAGGTACGCACTCCGTTAAATACTCGCTCTGTTAAGTACTCACTCTGTGAGGTACGCACTCCGTTAAGTACTCACTCTGTTAAGTACTCGCTAAGTTAAGTACTCGCTCCGTTAAGTACTCACTCCGTTAGGTACTCACTCTGTTAAGTACTCGCTAAGTTAAGTACTCGCTCCGTTAAGTACTCACTCCGTTAGGTACTCACTCTGTTAAGTACTCGCTCCGTGAGGTAGTCACTCCGTTAGGTACTCACTCCATTAGGTACTTGCTCTGTTAAGTACTCGCTCCGTTAAATACTCGCTCTGTGAAGTACTCACTCCGTTAAGTACTCGCTACGTTAGGTACTCGCTCCGTTAAGTACTCACTCCGTTAGGTACTCACTCCGTTAGGTACTCGCTCCGTGAAGTACTCGCTCCGTTAAGTACTCGCTCCGTTAGGTACTCGCTCCGTTAAGTACTCGCTCCGTTAAGTACTTGCTAAGTACTCACTCCGTTAAGTACTCGCTACGTTAGGTACTCGCTCCGTTAGGTACTCACTCTGTTAAGTACTCGCTCCGTTAAGTACTTGCTAAGTACTCACTCCGTTAGGTACTCACTCCGTTAGGTACTCGCTCCGTTAAGTACTCACTCCGTTAGGTACTCGCTACGTTAGGTACTCACTCCGTTAGGTACTCGCTCCGTTAAATACTCGCTCTGTTAAGTACTCACTCCGTTAAGTACTTGCTAAGTACTCACTCCGTTAAGTACTCGCTACGTTAGGTACTCACTCCGTTAGGTACTCACTCTGTTAAGTACTCACTCCGTGAGGTACTCGCTCCGTGAGGTACTCGCTCCGTTAAGTACTTGCTAAGTACTCACTCCGTTAAGTACTCGCTACGTTAGGTACGCACTCCGTTAAATACTCGCTCTGTTAAGTACTCACTCTGTGAGGTACGCACTCCGTTAAGTACTCACTCTGTTAAGTACTCGCTAAGTTAAGTACTCGCTCCGTTAAGTACTCACTCCGTTAGGTACTCACTCTGTTAAGTACTCGCTAAGTTAAGTACTCGCTCCGTTAAGTACTCACTCCGTTAGGTACTCACTCTGTTAAGTACTCGCTCCGTGAGGTAGTCACTCCGTTAGGTACTCACTCCATTAGGTACTTGCTCTGTTAAGTACTCGCTCCGTTAAGTACTCGCTCCGTTAAGTACTCGCTCCGTTAGGTACTCGCTCCGTTAAGTACTCGCTCCGTTAAGTACTTGCTAAGTACTCACTCCGTTAAGTACTCGCTACGTTAGGTACTCGCTCCGTGAAGTACTCGCTACGTTAGGTACTCACTCCGTTAGGTACTCACTCCATTAAATACTCGCTCTGTTAAGTACTCACTCCGTTAAGTACTTGCTAAGTACTCACTCCGTTAAGTACTCGCTACGTTAGGTACTCACTCCGTTAGGTACTCACTCTGTTAAGTACTCACTCCGTGAGGTACTCGCTCCGTGAGGTACTCGCTCCGTTAAGTACTCGCTCCGTTAGGTACTCACTCCGTTAAGTACTCGCTCCGTTAAGTACTCGCTCCGTTAGGTACTCACTCCGTTAGGTACTCGCTCCGTTAGGTACTCACTCCGTTAAGTACTCGCTCCGTTAAGTACTTGCTAAGTACTCACTCCGTTAAGTACTCGCTCCGTTAGGTACTCACTCCGTTAGGTACTCACTCCGTTAAGTACTCGCTCCGTTAAGTACTTGCTAAGTACTCACTCCGTTAAGTACTCGCTACGTTAAGTACTCGCTACGTTAGGTACTCACTCCGTTAAGTACTCGCTCCGTTAAGTACTTGCTAAGTACTCACTCCGTTAAGTACTCGCTCCGTTAGGTACTCACTCCGTTAGGTACTCACTCCGTTAAGTACTCGCTCCGTTAAGTACTTGCTAAGTACTCACTCCGTTAAGTACTCGCTACGTTAAGTACTCACTCCGTTAGGTACTCACTCCGTTAGGTACTCACTCCGTGAGGTACTCGCTCCGTTAAGTACTCGCTCCGTTAGGTACTCACTCCGTTAGGTACTCGCTCCGTTAAGTACTCGCTCCGTTAGGTACTCACTCCGTTAGGTACTCGCTCCGTTAAGTACTCACTCTGTTAAGTACTTGCTAAGTACTCACTCCGTTAGGTACTCGCTCCGTTAAGTACTCACTCTGTTAGGTACTCGCTCTGTTAGGTACTCGCTCTGTTAGGTACTCACTCTGTTAGGTACTCGCTCTGTTAGGTACTCGCTCTGTTAGGTACTCACTCTGTTAGGTACTCGCTCTGTTAGGTACTCACTCTGTTAGGTACTCGCTCCGTTAGGTACTCACTCTGTTAGGTACTCGCTCCGTTAAGTACTCGCTCCGTTAAGTACTTGCTAAGTACTCACTCCGTTAAGTACTCGCTACGTTAAGTACTCACTCCGTTAGGTACTCACTCCGTTAGGTACTCACTCCGTGAGGTACTCGCTCCGTTAAGTACTCGCTCCGTTAGGTACTCACTCCGTTAGGTACTCGCTCCGTTAAGTACTCGCTCCGTTAGGTACTCACTCCGTTAGGTACTCGCTCCGTTAAGTACTCACTCTGTTAAGTACTTGCTAAGTACTCACTCCGTTAGGTACTCGCTCCGTTAAGTACTCACTCTGTTAGGTACTCGCTCTGTTAGGTACTCGCTCTGTTAGGTACTCACTCTGTTAGGTACTCGCTCTGTTAGGTACTCACTCTGTTAGGTACTCGCTCTGTTAGGTACTCACTCTGTTAGGTACTCGCTCCGTTAGGTACTCACTCTGTTAGGTACTCGCTCCGTTAAGTACTCGCTCCGTTAAGTACTCACTCCGTTAGGTACTCACTCCGTTAGGTACTCGCTCCGTTAAGTACTCGCTCCGTTAAGTACTCACTCCGTTAGGTACTCACTCCGTTAGGTACTCACTCCGTTAGGTACTCGCTCCGTTAGGTACTCGCTCCGTTAAATACTCACTCCGTTAGGTACTCACTCCGTTAGGTACTCGCTCCGTTAAGTACTCACTCCGTTAGGTACTCACTCCGTTAGGTACTCGCTCCGTTAGGTACTCGCTCCGTTAAGTACTCGCTCCGTTAAGTACTCACTCCGTTAGGTACTCACTCCGTTAGGTACTCACTCCGTTAGGTACTCGCTCCGTTAGGTACTCGCTCTGTTAGGTACTCGCTCCGTTAAATACTCACTCCGTTAGGTACTCACTCCGTTAGGTACTCGCTCCGTTAGGTACTCGCTCTGTTAGGTACTCGCTACGTTAGGTACTCACTCTGTTAGGTACTCACCCCGTGAGGTACTCGCTCCGTGAGGTACTCGCTCCGTGAGGTACTCACCCCGCGAGGATTCCCGCCCACAGCCACCACCGCTGCAGTGGTGACAGCAGCAGCAGTGATCTGAAGTAGCAGTACCTGGACCACCTGGTGCAGTGGTGGTGGTGTAGTGACCTGTAGTGGAGTCAACATCGCCACTGGGGAGACAAAGGCGGCCGGGCGTGGTGGTGCTGGCCATTAACCCCCTCTGTGTGTAGCCACGGTGCCGGTAGCATTCATAGGCGCTCGCTAGCAGCACTTGCCCCTACAGCCCTGCTAGAGGCTACCTGGGGGAGCTTTGTCTTTGTGTATACATGATAGGTGGTGCTGCACTTGCCCCTACAGCCCTGCTAGTGGCTACCTGGGGGAGCTTTATCTGTGTGTGCATCATAGGTGGTGCTACTCGCCACTAGCAGCACTTGCCCCTGCAGCCCTGCTAGAGGCTACCTGGGAGAGCTTTGTCTGTGTGTGTGCATCATAGGTGGTGCTACTCGCCACTAGCAGCACTTGCCCCTACAGCCCTGCTAGAGGCTACCTGGGGGAGCTTTGTCTTTGTGTGTGCATCATAGGTGGTGCTACTCGCCACTAGCAGCACTTGCCCCTACAGCCCTGCTAGAGGCTACCTGGGGGAGCTTTGTCTTTGTGTGTGCATCATAGGTGGTGCTGCACTTGCCCCTACAGCCCTGCTAGAGGCTACCTGGGGGAGCTTTGTCTTTGTGTGTGCATCATAGGTGGTGCTGCACTTGCCCCTACAGCCCTGCTAGAGGCTACCTGGGGGAGCTTTGTCTGTGTGTGTGCATCATAGGTGGTGCTACTCGCCACTAGCAGCACTTGCCCCTACAGCCCTGCTAGAGGCTACCTGGGGAAGCTTTGTCTTTGTGTGTGCATCATAGGTGGTGCTGCACTTGCCCCTACAGCCCTGCTAGAGGCTACCTGGGGGAGCTTTGTCTTTGTGTGTGCATCATAGGTGGTGCTGCACTTGCCCCTACAGCCCTGCTAGAGGCTACCTGGGGGAGCTTTGTCTTTGTGTGTGCATCATAGGTGGTGCTGCACTTGCCCCTACAGCCCTGCTAGAGGCTACCTGGGGGAGCTTTGTCTTTGTGTGTGCATCATAGGTGGTGCTGCACTTGCCCCTACAGCCCTGCTAGAGGCTACCTGGGGGAGCTTTGTCTGTGTGTGTGCATGATAGGTGGTGCTGCACTTGCCCCTACAGCCCTGCTAGAGGCTACCTGGGGGAGCTTTGTCTTTGTGTGTGCATCATAGGTGGTGCTGCACTTGCCCCTACAGCCCTGCTAGAGGCTACCTGGGGGAGCTTTGTCTGTGTGTGTGCATCATAGGTGGTGCTGCACTTGCCCCTACAGCCCTGCTAGAGGCTACCTGGGGGAGCTTTGTCTTTGTGTGTACATGATAGGTGGTGCTGCACTTGCCCCTACAGCCCTGCTAGAGGCTACCTGGGGGAGCTTTGTCTGTGTGTGTGCATCATAGGTGGTGCTGCACTTGCCCCTACAGCCCTGCTAGAGGCTACCTGGGGGAGCTTTGTCTGTGTGTGTGTACATGATAGGTGGTGCTGCACTTGCCCCTACAGCCCTGCTAGAGGCTACCTGGGGGATCTTTGTCTCTGTAGGAGCCTTTACGGCCCTCACATCTGTGGCGAGGCGCTCCACTTCGACTCCAGCGGCTCCACGATCCTCAGCGGCTCCTGGAGGAAGAGGCAGGCGCTACAGGTAAGTCTCGCACACAGACAAAGCTGCCCCAGGTAGCCTCCAGCAGGGCTGCAGGGGCAAGTGCTGCTAGTAGCGAGTAGCACCACCTATGATGTACACACACAGACAAAGCTCCCCCAGGTAGCCTCTAGCAGGGCTGTAGGGGCAAGTGCTGCTAGTGGCGAGTAGCACCACCTATGATGCACACACAAAGTAGTGAAGTGTGTAGTAGTGTAGTGTATAGTAGTGTATAGTGCAGTGTATAGTGTAGTGTGTAGTAGTGTATAGTGTAGTGTATAGTAGTGTAGTGTATAGTAGTGTAGTGTATAGTAGTGTAGTGTGTAGTGCAGTGTATAGTGTAGTGTGTAGTAGTGTATAGTGTAGTGTATAGTAGTGTAGTGTATAGTAGTGTAGTGTATAGTAGTGTAGTGTGTAGTGCAGTGTATAGTGTAGTGTGTAGTAGTGTATAGTGTAGTGTATAGTAGTGTAGTGTATAGTAGTGTAGTGTATAGTAGTGTAGTGTGTAGTGCAGTGTATAGTGTGTAGTAGTGTAGTGTATAGTGTGTAGTAGTGTAGTGTATAGTGTAGTGTATAGTAGTGTATAGTGTGTAGTAGTGTAGTGTATAGTAGTGTAGTGTATAGTAGTGTAGTAGTGTAGTGTAATGGTATAGTGTGTAGTAATGTACTGGAAGTATTGTAAAGTGTAGTGTATAGTTTATTCTATATTAGTGTAGAGTATATAGTGTAGTGTATAGCATAGTACGTAGCGTATAGTGTAGTGTGCAGTATATAGTGTTTATACAGTTTCATTGATTAGGTATAACCCTGTGAGCCATGCCACTCTTGCTAGGGTGCCACCGCGACGAGAACATGAACAAGACACATCTTAAAGTGACGAAACGCAGCATAAAAATGCAGGAAAGAGCAGCTAAAGTCTTCCAGGAAAAAAAGCGCCGCGTTTGAACGCTGCGTGGAAAAAAATCCCAGCGGGATGCCAGTCGGACAATAACAACCACAGGACAATTTAGATGAAAGCTATCAGGCTAACTCTGTACTACAACAGACAAACATGGCTCAGCCAAAGCGTTTTCAAAATCACCAAAACAAAGCTAGTTTAGTGTACAGTGTAGTGTGTAGTAGTGTAGTGTGTAGTGTATAGTAGTGTAGTGTGTAGTGTCTAGTAGTGGTGTATAGTAGTGTAGTGTGTAGTGTAGTGTATAGTAGTGTAGTGTGTAGTAGTGTAGTGTGTAGTAGTGTAGTGTATAGTAGTGTAGTGTGTAGTAGTGTAGTGTGTAGTAGTGTAGTGTATAGTAGTGTAGTAGTGTAGTGTACAGTAGTGTAGTGTGTAGTGTACAGTAGTGTAGTGTGTAGTGTATAGTAGTGTGGTGTGTATAGTAGTGTAGTGTATAGTAGTGTAGTGTATAGTAGTGTAGTGCATAGTAGTGTAGTGTGTAGTGTATAGTAGTGTAGTGTATAGTAATGTATAGTAGTGTAGTGTATAGTAGTGTAGTGTGCAGTGAGGGAAAAAAGTATTTAATCCCCTGCTGATTTTGTATGTTTGCCCACTGACAAAGAAATGATCAGTCTATAATTTTAATGGTAGGTTTATTTGAACAGTGAGAAACAGAATAACAACAATCCAGAAAAACGCATGTCAAAATTTTTATAAATTGATTTGCATTTTAATGAGGGAAATAAGTATTTGACTCCCTCTCAATAAGAAAGATTTCTGTCTCCCAGGTGTCTTTTATACAGGTAACGAGCTGAGATTAGGAGCACACTCTTAAAGGGAGTGCTCCTAATCTCAGCTTGTTACCTGTATAAACAACAACAACCGCCATTCGCCACTAAGTGACGGTGACGTCACCACGACGCTTGTGCCAGGCTATGTGCACCGTGAGGCCACGTGAAGTGTCGAACGCCTGCTGGCAGGAGGTCACTGGGCAGACCCAGGTGCCACGGGTCGACTGACTGAGATGACTGGCTGATGCACCACCTGTGCCCCCTACTGTGCCAACCTGCTGTGCTTTAGCCACCCGGCGCTCCGCTCGTTGTTCTGAGCGTCGCTCCTCCGCCCTCCGTTGTTGTTGGAGGGCGACTGCCTCCAACTGCCCAGTAGCATCCTTCACGAGCCTCCTCCACAGAGGCCGATCTTGACACCGCTGGTACCAGTCATCGGCAAGTCCACTCAGCTCCACGTCCTCCTGTACCACATCACTCCATCTCTTCTCTAGCCCGTGCCGCGCCCGCTTAGCCCCCTCAATCCGGCCAAACAAAAGCTGTTTCGGCATGCGGTGGCTGGGCATGCGGGCTACATGACCCAGCCATCGCAGCCTTGCCTGCCGGAGGAGCTCACCGATGGGACCCTGCCCAGATCTTTCAAGGATTTGTGAGCTCCTCACACAATCCAGTCTGGTTAAACCCAGGATGGATCGTAGGCAGGCCAGCCTAAATGTTTCTAACCGGCGAAGATGTTCCATTAGGGGGGTCCACGTTTCGCAAGCGTAGAGAAGGGAGGGAATGACCGTGGCCGAGAAGACCTGAAGCTTAGTGCGGAGCGACAGACCAGGTAGCTTCCACACAGCGTTACGCAACCGATGAAAAGATATTGCCGCTCGACTGATTCGGAGTGAGACCTCTGCTGTTAAACTGGAGCCAGTCATAAGCACACTGCCCAGGTATGGGAAACTCTCCACTCTCTCCACAACTGCCCCATCACCGATTGGGAGTTGTGGGGGTGGAGTGTCCGATGGTACAAAATACCCAGGCAGGTGCTTAGTTTTGGTGGGGCTGATGGTAAGGCCCCACCTCTTAGTGGCACGCTCCAGTCTCAGCAGCAGCGTCTCCAACTCCTCCTCTGACTGAGCAGCTATTACCAAATCATCAGCATACATAACGTGGTTGAGCAATAGGGAGCCATCCCTTGACCGCACCCGGGCATCGATTAGCCTCCCATTATATCTGTACCATATGGAGATTCCCCCGGTACAGCTATTGAAGGCTTTATGAACTACGTGGTCAAAATAGATGTTAAATAATGTGGGAGCCAGAGGACATCCCTGTAGCACCCCAAGGTGTACAGGGAATGGCTCTGACTCCCGGCCACGTAGTTTTACCCGCGCCCGCTCACCATCATGAAGGTCCTTAATGATCGTGAGCAGAGGGTCAGGTACTCCAAAAGCACGAAGAACGACCCAGAGCCCAGGCCTACTGATGGTCTCATAGGCCTTGACCAGGTCAATAAAGCAGAGATGTAGGTCTTGTTGGAATTCCCTACACCTCTGCTGTAGCAGACGGACAGAAAATATGGCATCTGTGCAGGACCGCCCTTTCCTGAAACCGCATTGGGGCTCCGCAAGCCTCTCCTCAGCGTGCCTGGCAAGGCGATGCTGAATAATCCTTGCCAGGACCTTTCCCGGCACACTGAGGAGTGAGATGCCCCTGTAGTTGTTACAGTCTGTGCGGTCCCCCTTCTTAAAAAGGAGGACCACCAGGGCATCCTTCCAATCCTGCGGAACCCGTCCAGTGGTCCAGACTGTTGTTATGATGTCATATAGGGCAGTCTGTGCACAAACGCCACCCTCCCTCAGCATTTCGCTTGGGAGATCATCTCTGCCCGCTGCCTTTCCTCGTCTCAGACTCCGGATCGCCTTCAATACTTCCTCAGCAGATGGCACCTCAGCCAGCCACTCACAGGGGGTGACTTCTTCCAATATTTGAGGCACCGCAGCCTCAGCAGGGTCATCCTCACTTTGTGCCACGATGTTTTCCTGGCTGAGGGATTTTCCCTCCCCCAAGACCTCACAGAAATGCTCAGCAAATCTGCGAACCTGTTCCTGGGGGTCGGAGATTGGATCACCGTTTTTTCCCCTAATGATGGTAATAGGTGTGGTGCTGCAGGTTACTTTTTTGATGGAGTTAAATAGAGATTTGTGATCACGGGCCACTGAGGCAGACTCCATCTCCTCAGCAACCCGCGACCACCACCCATCCTTGCAGCGCCTCACGGCTCTCCGAACCTCCGAGCGAAGGCTGCGTTAAGCCTCCTCATTCTCTGACGTGGGATTCTGTAGCCGATGACAGTGGGCCTGTCGCTTTTTCTCAACCATCCTGAACACCTCCTCTGTCAGCCAGGGTCTCTGGGGAGGTCTGGACCGCGTACCCAAAGCAGCCATTGCAGCTGCATGAGTCACAGTCCTAAACCTCGCCCATTTACCCTCGACATCAGGAGGAGTCGGGGACGATGCCAATCCCAGCCGCAAGCGATGATGAAATTCTCGCTTGCAACTTTCATCAGATAACTGAGACCAGGCCACTTTATGTTGGAATGGGGTCCTGGGTGTACACCCACCACCGGAGTGGAAGAATGGCAGGCGCATCTTACAGATGACTAGTCGATGGTCAGAGGGCAGATCAGCTCCACGGTAGGTCCTGGTGTCAAGGACATGGGCTCGCATTCGCTGGTCCGTCACTATGTAGTCCAGCAGATGTTCTTGCTTGGACCCGGCATGCATCCATGATGTTGTGTGGATGCTCCGATGCCGGAACAGCGTGTTGGTAATTACAAGCCCATGGGCTGCACAAAAATCTAGCAGCCTCCTACCGTTGTTATTGAGCTGATCTGGCCCATGCCCTCCAATCACTCCAGACCAGGTGCCAGTATCATGACCAACTCGGGCATTGAAGTCACCCAACATGATGACTCTATCCCGAGGGGCCACTTTAGCCAGCACCTGTGACAGGAGGTCATAGAAGGCATCTGACTCATCGGCTTTGCCTGCATCCCTCCACGGATGTTCATCTTCGGTGGGGGCATAAGTAACCACGACCACCATTCCTCGCCTCCGGTTGATGGGAAGGCGAGCCCAAAGTAGCCTGGGGCTTACAGCTTCCCACACCTCACCGCCACGCTCCCACGCCCCCTTCATTCTTTTGTTCAAAAGAAGACCCACACCCTGTTGTTTGGCAGTCTGCTGCCCCGAGTAGAGACTGTCCACCCCTCATGGTGGCAGGAGCCAGAGCCGGTCCACCGGACCTCCTGAATGCCGCATAGATCCAGGCGGTACCGGTCCAGCTCCCGACAGAGGAGTGGCAGCCTCTCCTCTGCAGTGAGCGTTCGAACATTCCACATGGCCACCCGTAGTGGCTTTTCGTTGTTTCTGGAGTAGCCCCGAGGGTAGGTATTCAATCTCCTGGCTCCGCCAATTGGGGTTTGGCCAGGAGACGTCATAGACGCCTGGCCCCCCGGGGCCTCCGGCACAAGCTTATTAGTTACATATTTCAGTTTAATTCGTGGTTTCGTGGTAATTAATTGAAGGTGGAGGGGTTACCAGCCCCTCGCACCCGTCCAGAGCCCCCGTTTAGCCCCTGTGGTGGACACATATGCCATGAGGGGAGGAGCCAATCAAAATTGGATCTCCCCCCACAGCACTGTCCACGACAGAGTTGCCCGTCCGGCACCGCGAGGAGGTAGGGGGTTGTTTTGATTGAAACAATCAATCAATCAGATTCTAAACTCTCCACCACGGCCAAGACCAAAGAGCTCTCCAAGGATGTCAGGGACAAGATTGTAGACCTACACAAGGCTGGAATGGGCTACAAGACCATTGCCAAGCAGCTTGGTGAGAAGGTGACAACAAATTTTGATTTAAAGCTTTCGTGACTGCAGTAATTCATATTCTTAGTTTTTTCGGTAAAGTCACGTTGAAGAGAAACAACAAAATAACAAAATATATATAAAACAATAAAAAATTCTCACGACGTTTCGACCATAACTCAAACGGTCATCATCAGGTGTGTCGGTTTGCATAAATTTATTTTTAAAACGGCACATTTATTTATTTATAAAAAACGTTGGCGTCACGCGCAGCGATTGGCAGTTTGCCCAGGACTAGTCCATCTATTTTTTTTGAAAAGAGGAGGGGGGAGACGAATTTTTTTTTTATAATGTATGCTGTCTGAAAGCCACTGTAAGCGTGAACAATCAATCAAGAACTGAAATGATTTATCAACACATTACATAAAATCCGTGATCTGGTTCCGTCTGTAAAAGATGTGATTCCGGACATACAATACCCTGGTGTCTACAAACTAAGTTGCCTCTGTGGTAGTAGTTACATTGGAGAAACCAAACGCCATGTCTCGGACCGCATTCGTGAACATAAAGCAGACCTTAAACACGGTAGGACCAACACCTCGGCCGTAGCAGATCATTGTTCTAATTCAGTAGGCTCACATGCCATTGACTTCTCCAAGACGGAGGTTCTTTGTAAGCCATCTGGCTTCCATGAGAGATTCGTTCATGAGGCTATCCACATATACAAGCACAGAGACAATTTCAACCGAGAAGATGGATTCTATCTTAGCAATCATTGGAAAGATTTGATAAATCATTTCAGTTCTTGATTGATTGTTCACGCTTACAGTGGCTTTCAGACAGCATACATTATAAAAAAATTTCGTCTCCCCCCTCCTCTTTTCAAAAAAATAGATGGACTAGTCCTGGGCAAACTGCCAATCGCTGCGCGTGACGCCAACGTTTTTTTATAAATAAATAAATGTGCCGTTTTAAAAATAAATTTATGCAAACCGACACACCTGATGATGACCGTTTGAGTTATGGTCGAAACGTCGTGAGAATTTTTTATTGTTTTATATATATTTTGTTATTTTGTTGTTTCTCTTCAACGTGACTTTACCGAAAAAAAACTAAGAATAAGGTGACAACAGTTGGTGCGATTATTCGCAAATCGAAGAAACACAAAAGAACTGTCAATCTCCCTCGGCCTGGGGCTCCATGCAAGATCTCACCTCGTGGAGTTGCAATGATCATGAGAACGGTGAGGAATCAGCCCAGAACTACACGGGAGGATCTTGTCAATGATCTCAAGGCAGCTGGGACCATAGTCACCAAGAAAACAATTGGTAACACACTACGCCGTGAAGGACTGAAATCCTGCAGCGCCTGCAAGGTCCCCCTGCTCAAGAAAGCACATATACATGCCCGTCTGAAGTTTGCCAGTGAACATCTGAATGATTCAGAGGACAACTGGGTGAAAGTGTTGTGGTCAGATGAGACCAAAATGGAGCTCTTTGGCATCAACTCAACTCGCCGGGTTTGGAGGAGGAGGAATGCTGCCTATGACCCCAAGAACACCATCCCCACCGTCAAACATGGAGGTGAAAACATTATGCTTTGGGGGTGTTTTTCTGCTAAGGGTGACAGGACAACTTCACCGCATCAAAGGGACGATGGACTGGGCCATGTACCGTTAAATCTTGGGTGAGAACCTCTTTCCCTCAGCCAGGGCATTGAGAATGGGTCGTGGATGGGTATTCCAGCATGACAATGACCCAAAACACACGGCCAAGGCAACAAAGGAGTGGCTCAAGAAGAAGCACATTAAGGTCCTGGAGTGGCCTAGCCAGTCTCCAGACCTTAATCCCATAGAAAATCTGTGGAGGGAGCTGAAGGTTCGAGTTGCCAAACGTCGGCCTCGAAACTTTAATGACTTCGAGAAGATCTGCAAAGAGGAGTGGGACAAAATCCCTCCTGAGATGTGTGCAAACCTGGTGGCCAACTACAAGAAACGTCTAACCTCTGTGATTGCCAACAAGGGTTTTGCCACCAAGTACAAAGTCATGTTCTGCACAGGGGTCAAATACTTATTTCCCTCTTTAAAATGCAAATCAATTTATGACATTTTTGACATGTGTTTTTCTGGATTTTGTTGTTGTTATTCTGTCTCTCACTGTTCAAATAAACCTACCATTAAAATGATAGACTTATCATTTCTGTGTCAGTAGGCAAACGTACAAAATCAGCAGGGGATCAAATACTTTTTTTCCTCACTGTATAGTAGTGTATAGTAGTGTGTAGTGTATAGTAGTGTGTAGTAGTGTAGTGTATAGTGTAGTGTAAAATGTAGTGTATAGTGTAGTGTATGTTATAGTGTAGTGTATAGTGTATTCGTGTATAGTGTAGAAGTGTATAGTGTATTAGTGTAGTAGTGTATAGTGTAGTAGTGTAGTAGTGTATAGTGAATTAGTGTAGTAGTGTATAGTGTAGTAGTGTATAAGTGTATAGTGTAGTAGTGTATAGTGTAGTAGTGTATAGTGTATTAGTGCATAGTGTATAGTGTATTAGTGTATAGTGTAGTAGTGTATTAGTGTAGTAGTGTATTAGTGTATAGTGTATTAGTGTATAGTGTATTAGTGTATAGTGTATTAGTGCATAGTGTATTAGTGCATAGTGTATTAGTGTATAGTGTATTAGTGTATAGTGTAGTAGTGTATAGTGTAGTGTATAGTGTATTAGTGTATAGTGTAGTAGTGTATAGTGTAGTAGTGTATAGTGTAGTAGTGTATAGTGTAGTAGTGTATAGTGTAGTAGTGTATAGTGTAGTAGTGTATAGTGTAGTAGTGTATAGTGTATTAGTGTATAGTGTAGTAGTGCATAGTGTATTAGTGTATAGTGTAGTAGTGTATTAGTGTATAGTGTAGTAGTGTATAGTGTAGTAGTGTATAGTGTAGTAGTGCATAGTGTATTAGTGTATAGTGTAGTAGTGTATAGTGTAGTAGTGTATAGTGTAGTAGTGTATAGTGTAGTAGTGTATAGTGTAGTAGTGTATAGTGTAGTAGTGTATAGTGTAGTAGTGTATAGTGTAGTAGTGTATAGTGTATTAGTGTATAGTGTAGTAGTGTATTAGTGTAGTAGTGTAGTAGTGTATAGTGTAGTAGTGTATTAGTGTATAGTGTAGTGTATAGTGTAGTAGTGCATAGTGTATTAGTGTATAGTGTAGTGTATAGTGTAGTAGTGCATAGTGTATTAGTGTATAGTGTAGTAGTGTATAGTGTATTAGTGCATAGTGTATTAGTGTATAGTGTAGTAGTGTATAGTGTATTAGTGTATAGTGTATAGTGTAGTAGTGCATAGTGTATTAGTGTATAGTGTAGTAGTGTATAGTGTAGTGTATAGTGTAGTAGTGCATAGTGTATTAGTGTATAGTGTAGTGTATTAGTGTATAGTGTATTAGTGCATAGTGTATTAGTGTATAGTGTAGTAGTGTATAGTGTATTAGTGTATAGTGTAGTAGTGTATAGTGTAGTAGTGTATAGTGTAGTAGTGTATAGTGTATTAGTGTATAGTGTAGTAGTGCATAGTGTATTAGTGTATAGTGTAGTAGTGTATAGTGTAGTAGTGTATAGTGTAGTAGTGTATAGTGTATTAGTGTATAGTGTATTAGTGTATAGTGTAGTAGTGTATAGTGTAGTAGTGTATAGTGTAGTAGTGTATAGTGTAGTAGTGTATAGTGTAGTAGTGTATAGTGTAGTAGTGTATAGTGTATTAGTGTATAGTGTAGTAGTGTATAGTGTATTAGTGCATAGTGTATTAGTGTATATTGTAGTAGTGTATAGTGTAGTAGTGTATAGTGTAGTAGTGTATAGTGTAGTAGTGTATAGTGTAGTAGTGTATAGTGTAGTAGTGTATAGTGTAGTAGTGTATAGTGTAGTAGTGTATTAGTGCATAGTGTGTAGTGTATAGTGTAGTAGTGTAGTAGTGTATAGTGTAGTAGTGTATAGTGTAGTAGTGTATAGTGTATTAGTGTATAGTGTAGTAGTGTATAGTGTAGTAGTGTATAGTGTAGTAGTGTATAGTGTATTAGTGTATAGTGTAGTAGTGTATAGTGTAGTAGTGTATAGTGTAGTAGTGTATAGTGTAGTAGTGTATAGTGTAGTAGTGTATAGTGTAGTAGTGTATAGTGTAGTAGTGTATAGTGTAGTAGTGTATAGTGTAGTAGTGTATAGTGTAGTAGTGTATAGTGTAGTGTAGTAGTGTATAGTGTAGTAGTGTACAGTGTAGTAGTGTATAGTGTAGTAGTGTATAGTGTAGTAGTGTATAGTGTAGTAGTGTATAGTGTATTAGTGTATAGTGTAGTAGTGTATAGTGTAGTAGTGTATAGTGTAGTAGTGTATAGTGTAGTAGTGTATAGTGTAGTAGTGTATAGTGTATTTAGTGTATAGTGTAGTAGTGTGTAGTGTTGTAGTGTATAGTGTAGTGTATAGTGTAGTAGTGTATAGTGTAGTAGTGTATAGTGTAGTAGTGTATAGTGTATTAGTGTATAGTGTAGTAGTGTATAGTGTATTAGTGTATAGTGTAGTAGTGTATTAGTGTATAGTGTAGTAGTGTATAGTGTAGTAGTGTATAGTGTAGTAGTGTATAGTGTAGTAGTGTATAGTGTAGTAGTGTATAGTGTAGTAGTGTATAGTGTAGTAGTGTATTAGTGTATAGTGTAGTAGTGTGTAGTGTAGTAGTGTATAGTGTAGTGTATAGTGTAGTAGTGTATTAGTGTAGTAGTGTATTAGTGTATAGTGTAGTAGTGTATAGTGTAGTAGTGTATAGTGTATTAGTGTATAGTGTATAGTGTAGTAGTGTATAGTGTAGTAGTGTATAGTGTAGTAGTGTAGTAGTGTATAGTGTAGTAGTGTATAGTGTAGTAGTGTATAGTGTAGTATGTATAGTGTAGTAGTGTATAGTGTAGTAGTGTATTAGTGTATAGTGTAGTAGTGTATAGTGTAGTAGTGTATAGTGTAGTAGTGTATAGTGTAGTAGTGTATTAGTGTATAGTGTAGTAGTGTATAGTGTAGTAGTGTATAGTGTAGTAGTGTATAGTGTAGTAGTGTAGTAGTGTATAGTGTAGTAGTGTATAGTGTAGTAGTGTATTAGTGTATAGTGTAGTAGTGTATAGTGTATTGTAGTTAGTGTATAGTGTAGTAGTGTATAGTGTAGTAGTGTATAGTGTAGTAGTGTATAGTGTAGTAGTGTATAGTGTAGTAGTGTAGTAGTGTATAGTGTAGTAGTGTATAGTGTAGTAGTTTATAGTGTAGTAGTGTATAGTGTAGTAGTGTATTAGTGTAGTAGTGTATAGTGTAGTAGTGTATAGTGTAGTAGTGTATAGTGTAGTAGTGTATAGTGTAGTAGTGTATAGTGTAGTAGTGTATAGTGTAGTAGTGTATAGTGTAGTAGTGTAGTAGTGAATAGTGTATTAGTGTATAGTGTAGTAGTGTATAGTGTGGTGTGTATAGTGTAGTAGTGTATAGTGTAGTAGTGTATAGTGTATTAGTGTATAGTGTATTAGTGTATAGTGTATTAGTGCATAGTGTATTAGTGTATAGTGTAGTAGTGTATAGTGTAGTAGTGTATAGTGTAGTAGTGTATAATGTAGTAGTGTATAGTGTAGTAGTGTATAGTGTAGTAGTGTATAGTGTATTAGTGTATAGTGTAGTAGTGTATAGTGTAGTAGTGTATAGTGTAGTAGTGTATTAGTGTAGTAGTGTATAGTGTAGTAGTGTATAGTGTAGTAGTGTATAGTGTATTAGTGTATAGTGTAGTAGTGTATAGTGTATTAGTGCATAGTGTATTAGTGTATAGTGTAGTAGTGTATAGTTAGTAGTGTAGTAGTGTTATGTAGTGTATAGTGTAGTAGTGTATAGTGTAGTAGTGTATAGTGTAGTAGTGTATAGTGTTAGTAGTAGTGTATAGTGTATTAGTGCATAGTGTATTAGTGTATAGTGTAGTAGTGTATAGTGTATTAGTGTATAGTGTAGTAGTGCATAGTGTATTAGTGTATAGTGTAGTAGTGTATTAGTGTAGTGTATAGTGTAGTAGTGCATAGTGTATTAGTGTATAGTGTAGTGTATTAGTGTATAGTGTATTAGTGCATAGTGTATTAGTGTATAGTGTAGTAGTGTAGTAGTGTATAGTGTATTAGTGTATAGTGTAGTAGTGTATAGTGTAGTAGTGTATAGTGTAGTAGTGTATAGTGTATTAGTGTATAGTGTAGTAGTGCATAGTGTATTAGTGTATAGTGTAGTAGTGTATAGTGTAGTAGTGTATAGTGTAGTAGTGTATAGTGTATTAGTGTATAGTGTATTAGTGTATAGTGTAGTAGTGTATAGTGAATTAGTGATATAGTGTAGTAGTGTATAGTGTAGTAGTGTATAGTGTAGTAGTGTATAGTGTAGTAGTGTATAGTGTAGTAGTGTATAGTGTATTAGTGTATAGTGTAGTAGTGTATAGTGTATTAGTGCATAGTGTATTAGTGTATATTGTAGTAGTGTTTAGTGTAGTAGTGTATAGTGTAGTAGTGTATAGTGTAGTAGTGTATAGTGTAGTAGTGTATAGTGTAGTAGTGTATAGTGTATTAGTGTATAGTGTAGTAGTGTATAGTGTATTAGTGTAGTAGTGTATAGTATATTAGTGTATAGTGTAGTAGTGTATTAGTGCATAGTGTGTAGTGTATAGTGTAGTAGTGTAGTAGTGTATAGTGTAGTAGTGTTATAGTGTAGTAGTGTATAGTGTATTAGTGTATAGTGTATTAGTGTATAGTGTAGTAGTGTATAGTGTAGTAGTGTATAGTGTATTAGTGTATAGTGTAGTAGTGTATAGTGTAGTAGTGTATAGTGTAGTAGTGTATAGTGTAGTAGTGTATAGTGTAGTAGTGTATAGTGTTGTAGTGTATAGTGTAGTAGTGTATAGTGTAGTAGTGTATAGTGTATTAGTGTATAGTGTAGTAGTGTATAGTGTAGTGTAGTAGTGTATAGTGTAGTAGTGTATAATGTAGTAGTGTATAGTGTAGTAGTGTATAGTGTAGTAGTGTATAGTGTAGTAGTGTATAGTGTAGTAGTGTATAGTGTATTAGTGTATAGTGTAGTAGTGTATAGTGTAGTAGTGTATAGTGTAGTAGTGTAGTAGTGTATAGTGTAGTAGTGTATAGTGTAGTAGTGTATAGTGTATTAGTGTATAGTGTAGTAGTGTGTAGTGTAGTAGTGTATAGTGTAGTGTATAGTGTAGTAGTGTATAGTGTAGTAGTGTATAGTGTAGTAGTGTATAGTGTATTAGTGTATAGTGTATTAGTGTATAGTGTAGTAGTGTATAGTGTATTAGTGTATAGTGTAGTAGTGTATTAGTGTATAGTGTATAGTGTAGTAGTGTATAGTGTAGTAGTGTATAGTGTAGTAGTGTATAGTGTAGTAGTGTATAGTGTAGTAGTGTATAGTGTAGTAGTGTATAGTGTAGTAGTGTATTAGTGTATAGTTGTAGTAGTGTGTAGTGTATAGTGTAGTGTATAGTGTAGTAGTGTATAGTGTAGTAGTGTATTAGTGTATAGTGTAGTAGTGTATAGTGTAGTAGTGTATAGTGTATTAGTGTATAGTGTAGTAGTGTGTAGTGTAGTAGTGTATAGTGTAGTGTATAGTGTAGTAGTGTATAGTGTAGTAGTGTATAGTGTAGTAGTGTATAGTGTATTAGTGTATAGTGTAGTAGTGTATAGTGTATTAGTGTATAGTGTAGTAGTGTATTAGTGTATAGTGTAGTAGTGTATAGTGTAGTAGTGTATAGTGTAGTAGTGTATAGTGTAGTAGTGTATAGTGTAGTAGTGTATAGTGTAGTAGTGTATAGTGAGTAGTGTATTAGTGTATAGTGTTGTAGTGTGTAGTGTAGTAGTGTATAGTGTAGTGTATAGTGTAGTAGTGTATAGTGTAGTAGTGTATTAGTGTATAGTGTAGTAGTGTATAGTGTAGTAGTGTATAGTGTATTAGTGTATAGTGTATAGTGTAGTAGTGTATAGTGTAGTAGTGTATAGTGTGTAGTTAGTAAGTGTAGTAGTGTATAGTGTAGTAGTGTATAGTGTAGTAGTGTATAGTGTAGTAGTGTATAGTGTAGTAGTGTATAGTGTAGTAGTGTATTAGTGTATAGTGTAGTAGTGTATAGTGTAGTAGTGTATAGTGTAGTAGTGTATAGTGTAGTTTAGTGTAGTAGATGTAGTAGTGTATAGTGTAGTAGTGTATAGTGTAGTAGTGTATAGTGTAGTAGTGTAGTAGTGTATAGTGTAGTAGTGTATAGTGTAGTAGTGTATTAGTGTATAGTGTAGTAGTGTATAGTGTAGTAGTGTATAGTGTAGTAGTGTATAGTGTAGTAGTGTATAGTGTAGTAGTGTATAGTGTAGTAGTGTATAGTGTAGTAGTGTAGTTCTTAGTGTATAGTGTAGTAGTGTATAGTGTAGTAGTTATAGTGTAGTAGTGTATAGTGTAGTAGTGTATAGTGTAGTAGTGTATAGTGTAGTAGTGTATAGTGTAGTAGTGTAGTAGTGTAGTAGTGTATAGTGTAGTAGTGTATAGTGTAGTAGTGTATAGTGTAGTAGTGTATAGTGTAGTAGTGTATAGTTAGTAGTGTATAGTGTAGTAGTGTATAGTGTAGTAGTGTATAGTGTATGTAGTGTATAGTGTAGTAGTGTATAGTGTAGTAGTGTATAGTGTAGTAGTGTATAGTGTATTAGTGTATAGTGTATTAGTGTATAGTGTATAGTGTATGTGTAGTAGTGTATAGTGTAGTAGTGTATAGTGTAGTAGTGTATAGTGTAGTAGTGTATAGTGTAGTAGTGTATAGTGTAGTAGTGTATAGTGTATTAGTGTATAGTGTAGTAGTGTATAGTAGTTGTTGTATAGTGTATTAGTGTATAGTGTAGTAGTGTATAGTGTAGTAGTGTATAGTGTAGTAGTGTATAGTGTAGTAGTGTATAGTGTAGTTAGTGTATAGTGTAGTAGTGTATAGTGTATTAGTGCATAGTGTATTAGTGTATAGTGTAGTAGTGTATAGTGTAGTAGTGTATAGTGTAGTAGTGTATAGTGTAGTAGTGTATAGTGTAGTAGTGTATAGTGTAGTGGAGTGTAGTAGTGTATAGTTTAGTAGTGTATAGTGTAGTAGTGTATAGTGTATTAGTGCATAGTGTATTAGTGTATAGTGTAGTAGTGTATAGTGTATATAGTGTATAGTGTAGTAGTGCATAGTGTAGTAGTGTATAGTGTAGTAGTGTATAGTGTAGTGTATAGTGTAGTAGTGCATAGTGTATGTGTATTAGTGGTATTAGTGTATAGTGTATTAGTGTATAGTGTATTAGTGTATAGTGTAGTAGTGTAGTAGTGTATAGTGTAGTAGTGTATAGTGTAGTAGTTTATAGTGTAGTAGTGTATAGTGTAGTAGTGTATAGTGTATTAGTGTATAGTGTAGTAGTGTATAGTGTAGTAGTGTATAGTGTAGTAGTGTATAGTGTAGTAGTGTATAGTGTAGTAGTGTATAGTGTATTAGTGTATAGTGTAGTAGTGTATAGTGTAGTAGTGTATAGTGTAGTAGTGTAGTAGTGTATAGTGTAGTAGTGTATAGTGTAGTGTGTATAGTGTAGTAGTGTATAGTGTAGTAGTGTATAGTGTATTAGTGTATAGTGTAGTAGTGTAATAGTGTATTAGTGTATAGTGTATTAGTGTATAGTGTAGTAGTGTATAGTGTGTAGTGTATAGTGTAGTAGTGTATAGTGTAGTAGTGTATAGTGTAGTAGTGTATAGTGTAGTAGTGTATAGTGTATTAGTGTATAGTGTAGTAGTGTATAGTGTAGTAGTGTAGTAGTGTGTTAGTGTAGTTAGTGTATAGTGTAGTATTTATAGTGTTATGTGTATAGTGTAGTAGTGTATAGTGTAGTAGTGTAGTGTAGTAGTGTATAGTGTAGTAGTGTATAGTGTAGTAGTGTATAGTGTATTAGTGTAAGTAGTGTATAGTGTAGTAGTGTATTGAGTGTATAGTGTAGTAGTGTATAGTGTATTAGTGTATAGTGTAGTAGTGTATAGTGTAGTAGTGTATAGTGTAGTAGTGTATAGTGTAGTAGTGTATAGTGTAGTAGTGTATAGTGTAGTAGTGTATAGTGTAGTAGTGTATAGTGTAGTAGTGTATAGTGTAGTTGTGTATAGTGTAGTAGTGTATAGTGTATTAGTGTATAGGTGTAGTAGTGTGTATGTGTAGTAGTGTATAGTGTAGTAGTGTATAGTGTAGTAGTGTGTAGTATAGTGTAGGATGATAGTGTATAGTGTAGTAGTGGATAGGGTAGTAGTGTATAGGTAGTTAGTGTATAGTGTAGTAGTGTATAGTTGTAGTAGTGTTAGTGTAGTGTTTGTGTAGGTAGTGTATAGTGTATGTAGTGTATAGTGTATGTGTGTATAGTGTAGTAGTGTATAGTGTAGTAGTGTATAGTGAAGTAGTGTATAGTGTAGTAGTGTATAGTGTAGTAGTGTATAGTGTATTAGTGTATAGTGTAGTATGTATAGTGTATTAGTGTATAGTTGTATAGTGTATAGTGTATAGTGTATAGTGTATAGGTATAGTGTAAGTGTATTAGTGTGTAGTAGTGTATAAGTGTAAGTTAGTAAAAGTGTATAGTGTATAGTGGCTAGTAGTGTATTAGTGTATAGTGTTGAAGGTATAGTGTAGTAGTAGTATTCAGTGTATAG
>NW_027422623.1:531665-654165 GCF_048934315.1 Petromyzon marinus
ACCACCACAACCACCACCACAACCATCACCACAACAACCACCACCACAACCACCACCACAACCACCACCACAACCACCAAAACACCACAACCACCACCACAACAACCACCACAACAACCACCACAACAACCACCACCACAACAACCACAACCACCACAACAACACCACAACCACCACCACAACCACCACAACAACCACCACAACAACCACCACCACAACAACCACAACCACCACCACAACCACCACCACAACAACCACAACAACCACCACCACAACAACCACAACCACTACAACAACCACAACCACCACAACAACCACAACCACCACAACAACCACCACAACAACCACCACCACAACCACCACCACAACCACCACCACAACCACCAACAACAACCACCACCACAACCACCACAACCACCACCACCACCAAAACCACAACCACCACCACAACCACCACCATCACCACCACCACAACCATCACCACAACAACCACCATCACAACCACCACCACAACCATCACCACAACAACCATCACCACAACAACCACCACCATCACAACCACCACCACAACCATCACCACAACAACCACCACAACCACCACCACAACCATCACCACAACAACCACCACCACAACCACCACCACAACCACCACCACAACCACCAAAACACCACAACCACCACCACAACAACCACCACAACAACCACCACAACAACCACCACCACAACAACCACAACCACCACAACAACCACCACAACCACCACCACAACCACCACAACAACCACCACAACAACCACCACCACAACAACCCAACCACCACCACAACCACCACAACAACCACCACCACCACAACCACCACACCACTACAACAACCACCACCACCAACAACACCACAACACCACCACAACCACCACCACAACCACCACCACCCACACCACAACACCACAACAACACCACACACCACACACCACCACCAACACACATCACCACCACACACCATCACACACACACCACAACACCACCACCACCACCACAACCATCACCACACACACACAACCACCACCACCACCACACAACATCACCACACACAACACACCACACAACCACACCACAACACCACCACACACACACCACACAACCCCCACCAACCACCACAACCACAACCACCACAACAACCACAACACCACACAACAACCACAACAACACCACAACCACCACCACCACAACAACCACAACTACCACCACAACACACCACACACAACACACCACAACAACCACCACACAACAACCACAACCACCACAACAACCACAACACCACAACAACCACCACCACACCACCACAACACCACACCCAACCACCACAACAACACACACAACAACCACCACCACAACCACCACAACCACCACCACCACCAAAACCACAACCACCACCACCACCACCACACCACCACCACAACCAACCACAACAACCACCATCACAACCACCACCACAACCATCACCACAACAACCATCACCACAACAACCACCACCATCACAACCACCACCACAACCATCACCACAACAACCACCACAACCACCACCACAACCATCACCACAACAACCACCACCACAACCACCACAACCACCACCACAACCACCAAAACACCACAACCACCACCACAACAACCACCACAACAACCACCACAACAACCACCACCACAACACCACAACCACCACAACAACCACCACAACCACCACCACCACAACCACCACAACAACCACCACAACACACCACACAACAACCACAACCCACCACAACCACCACCACAACAACCACAACAACCACCACCACAACAACCACAACCACTACAACAACCACAACCACCACAACAACCACAACCACCACAACAACCACCACAACAACCACCACCACAACCACCACCACCACAACCACCACCACAACCACCACAACAACCACCACCACAACCACCACAACCACCACAACCACCACCACCACCACTAAAACCACAACCACCACCACAACCACCACCATCACCACCACCACAACCATCACCACAACAACCACCATCACAATCACCACCACAACCATCACCACAACAACCATCACCACAACAACCACCACCATCACAACCACCACCACAACCATCACCACCACAACCACCACAACCACCACCACAACCACCACCACCACAACCACCACCACAACCACCACCAACACAACCACCACCACAACCACCACCACAACAACCACCACAACCACCACCACAACCACCACAACCACCACCACAACCACCACCACCACAACCACCACCACCACAACCACCACCACCACCACTCACTGAGCTGCGCTCTCCGCCAGCCTCAGGGGCGATGTCTCTGATGAGAGCCCCAGAGCCGGAGTCCCACACCTGGGGGGGGCAAAGGGGGGGGGGGGGCTGAGGTCCTGAGGGGGTGGGGTCCTGAGGGGGTGGGGGGGGTCCTGAGGGTGGGGTCCTGAGGGGGTGGGGGCTGAGGGGGTCCTGAGGGGGTGGGGGGGGTCCTGAGGGTGGGGTCCTGAGGGGGTGGGGGCTGAGGGGGTCCTGAGGGGGTGGGGGGGTCCTGAGGGGGGGGGTCCTGAGGGGGGGGGACGAGGGGGGGGGCGTCGTCGGGGGCCTCCTCAGGGAACTTTTCAGACGCGCTTCTAGCGGCCGTCTAGAACGCGCTTCCCTTCACAACACTATACACTGTACACTACACTGTACACTACACTGTACACTACACTGTACACTACATTATACACTACACTATACACTATACACTACACTGTACACTACACTACACTATACACTACACTACTATACACTATACACTACACTACACACTACACTATACACTACACTATACACTACACACTACACTATACACTACACTATACACTACACTATACACTACACTACAACTACACTATACACTACTACACTATACACTATACACTACTACACTATACACTACTACACTATACACTACTACACTATACACTACTACACTATACACTACACTGTACATTACACTATACACTACACACTACTACACTACTACACTATACACTACTACACTATACACTACTACACTACACTATACACTACTACACTATACACTACTACACTACTACACTATACACTACTACACTATACACTACTACACTATACACTACTACACTACTACACTATACACTACTACACTATACACTACTACACTATACACTATACACTACTACACTATACACTACTACACTATACACTACTACACTATACACTACTACACTATACACTACTACACTATACACTACTACATTATAGACTAATACACTATACACTACTACATTATACACTACTACACTATACACTACTACACTATACACTACTACACTGTACACTACTACACTACACTATACACCACTACACTCTACACTACTACACTATACACTACACTATACACTACACTATACACTATAGACTAATACACTATACACTACACTATACACTACACTATACACTACTACACTATAGACGAATACACTATACACTACTACACTATACACTACTACACTATACACTACTACACTATACACTACTACACTATACACTACACTATACACTACACTATACACTATACACTACTACACTATACACTACTACACTATACACTACTACACTATACACTACTACACTATACACTACACTATAAACTACTACACTATAAACTACTACACTATACACTACTACACTATACACTACTACACTATACACTACTACACTATACACTACTACACTATACACTACTACACTATACACTACTACACTATACACTAATATACTATACACTACTACACTAATACACTATACACTAATACACTATTCACTAATACACTACTACACTATACACGAATAAACTATACACTAATACACTATCCACTAATACACTATACACTACTACACTATACACGAATACACTAATACACTATACACTAATACACTCTACACTACACTATAACATACACTACACACTACACTATACACTACATTTTACACTACACTATACACTACACTACTATACACTACACTACTCTACACTACTATACACTACACACTACTATACACTACACACTACACTACTACACACTACTATACACTACACTACTATACACGACACACTACTATACACTACTATACAGTGAGGAAAAAAAGTATTTGATCCCCTGCTGATTTTGTACGTTTGCCCACTGACATGATAAGTCTATAATTTTAATGGTAGGTTTATTTGAACAGTGAGAGACAGAATAACAACAACAAAATCCAGAAAAACGCATGTCAAAAATGTCATAAATTGATTTGCATTTTAATGAGGGAAATAAGTACTTGACCCCTGTGCAGAACATGACTTAGTACTTGGTGGCAAAACCCTTGTTGGCAATCACAGAGGTCAGACGTTTCTTGTAGTTGGCCACCAGGTTTGCACACATCTCAGGAGGGATTTTGTCCCACTCCTCTTTGCAGATCTTCTCGAAGTCATTAAGGTTTCGAGGCTGACGTTTGGCAACTCGAACCAACAGCTCCCTCCACAGATTTTCTATGGGATTAAGGTCTGGAGACTGGCTAGGCCACTCCAGGACCTTAATGTGCTTCTTCTTGAGCCACTCCTTTGTTGCCTTGGCCGTGTGTTTTGGATCATTGTCATGCTGGGATACCCATCCACGACCCATTTTCATTGCCCTGGCTGAGGGAAAGAGGTTCTCACCCAAGATTTAACGGTACATGGCCCCGTCCATCGTCCCTTTGATGCGGTGAAGTTGTCCTGTCACCCTTAGCAGAAAAACACCCCCAAAGCATAATGTTTCCACCTCCATGTTTGACGGTGGGGATGGTGTTCTTGGGGTCATAGGCAGCATTCCTCCTCCTCCAAACACGGCGAGTTGAGTTGATGCCGAAGAGCTCCATTTTGGTCTCATCTGACCACAACACTTTCACCCAGTTGTCCTCTGAATCATTCAGATGTTCACTGGCAAACTTCAGACGGGCATGTATATGTGCTTTCTTGAGCAGGGGGACCTTGCGGGCGCTGCAGGATTTCAGTCCTTCACGGCGTAGTGTGTTACCAATTGTTTTCTTGGTGACTATGGTCCCAGCTGCCTTGAGATCATTGACAAGATCCTCCCGTGTAGTTCTGGGCTGATTCCTCACCGTTCTCATGATCATTGCAACTCCACGAGGTGAGATCTTGCATGGAGCCCCAGGCCGAGGGAGATTGACAGTTCTTTTGTGTTTCTTCGATTTGCGAATAATCACACCAACTGTTGTCACCTTCTCACCAAGCTGCTTGGCAATGGTCTTGTAGCCCATTCCAGCCTTGTGTAGGTCTACAATCTTGTCCCTGACATCCTTGGAGAGCTCTTTGGTCTTGGCCAAGGTGGAGAGTTTAGAATCTGATTGATTGATTGTTTCAATCAAAACAACCCCCTACCTCCTCGCGGTGCCGGACAGGCAACTCTGTCGTGGACAGTGCTGTGGGGGGAGATCCAATTTTGATTGGCTCCTCCCCTCATGGCATATGTGTCCACCACAGGGGCTAAACGGGGGCTCTGGACGGGTGCGAGGGGCTGGTAACCCCTCCACCTTCAATTAATTACCACGAAACCACGAATTAAACTGAAATATGTAACTAATAAGCTTGTGCCGGAGGCCCCGGGGGGCCAGGCGTCTATGACGTCTCCTGGCCAAACCCCAATTGGCGGAGCCAGGAGATTGAATACCTACCCTCGGGGCTACTCCAGAAACAACGAAAAGCCACTACGGGTGGCCACGTGGAATGTTCGAACGCTCACTGCAGAGGAGAGGCTGCCACTCCTCTGTCGGGAGCTGGACCGGTACCGCCTGGATCTATGCGGCATTCAGGAGGTCCGGTGGACCGGCTCTGGCTCCTGCCACCATGAGGGGTGGACAGTCCTCTACTCGGGGCAGCAGACTGCCAAACAACAGGGTGTGGGTCTTCTTTTGAACAAAAGAATGAAGGGGGCGTGGGAGCGTGGCGGTGAGGTGTGGGAAGCTGTAAGCCCCAGGCTACTTTGGGCTCGCCTTCCCATCAACCGGAGGCGAGGAATGGTGGTCGTGGTTACTTATGCCCCCACCGAAGATGAACATCCGTGGAGGGATGCAGGCAAAGCCGATGAGTCAGATGCCTTCTATGACCTCCTGTCACAGGTGCTGGCTAAAGTGGCCCCTCGGGATAGAGTCATCATGTTGGGTGACTTCAATGCCCGAGTTGGTCATGATACTGACACCTGGTCTGGAGTGATTGGAGGGCATGGGCCAGATCAGCTCAATAACAACGGTAGGAGGCTGCTAGATTTTTGTGCAGCCCATGGGCTTGTAATTACCAACACGCTGTTCCGGCATCGGAGCATCCACACAACATCATGGATGCATGCCGGGTCCAAGCAAGAACATCTGCTGGACTACATAGTGACGGACCAGCGAATGCGAGCCCATGTCCTTGACACCAGGACCTACTGTGGAGCTGATCTGCCCTCTGACCATCGACTAGTCATCTGTAAGATGCGCCTGCCATTCTTCCACTCCGGTGGTGGGTGTACACCCAGGACCCCATTCCAACATAAAGTGGCCTGGTCTCAGTTATCTGATGAAAGTTGCAAGCGAGAATTTCATCATCGCTTGCGGCTGGGATTGGCATCATCCCCGACTCCTCCTGATGTCGAGGGTAAATGGGCGAGGTTTAGGACTGTGACTCATGCAGCTGCAATGGCTGCTTTGGGTACGCGGTCCAGACCTCCCCAGAGACCCTGGCTGACAGAGGAGGTGTTCAGGATGGTTGAGAAAAAGCGACAGGCCCACTGTCATCGGCTACAGAATCCCACGTCAGAGAATGAGGAGGCTTAACGCAGCCTTCGCTCGGAGGTTCGGAGAGCCGTGAGGCGCTGCAAGGATGGGTGGTGGTCGCGGGTTGCTGAGGAGATGGAGTCTGCCTCAGTGGCCCGTGATCACAAATCTCTATTTAACTCCATCAAAAAAGTAACCTGCAGCGCCACACCTATTACCATCATTAGGGGAAAAAACGGTGATCCAATCTCCGACCCCCAGGAACAGGTTCGCAGATTTGCTGAGCATTTCTGTGAGGTCCTGGGGGAGGGAAAATCCCTCAGCCAGGAAAACATCGTGGCACAAAGTGAGGATGACCCTGCTGAGGCTGCGGTGCCTCAAATATTGGAAGAAGTCACACCCTGTGAGTGGCTGGCTGAGGTGCCATCTGCTGAGGAAGTATTGAAGGCGATCCGGAGTCTGAGACCAGGAAAGGCAGCGGGCAGAGATGATCTCCCAAGCGAAATGCTGAGGGAGGGTGGCGTTTGTGCACAGACTGCCCTATATGACATCATAACAACAGTCTGGACCACTGGACGGGTTCCGCAGGATTGGAAGGATGCCCTGGTGGTCCCCCTTTTTAAGAAGGGGGACCGCACAGACTGTAACAACTACAGGGGCATCTCACTCAGTGTGCCGGGAAAGGTCCTGGCAAGGATTATTCAGCATCGCCTTGCCAGGCACGCTGAGGAGAGGCTTGCGGAGCCCCAATGCGGTTTCAGGAAAGGGCGGTCCTGCACAGATGCCATATTTTCTGTCCGTCTGCTACAGCAGAGGTGTAGGGAATTCCAACAAGACCTACATCTCTGCTTTATTGACCTGGTCAAGGCCTATGAGACCATCAGTAGGCCTGGGCTCTGGGTCGTTCTTCGTGCTTTTGGAGTACCTGACCCTCTGCTCACGATCATTAAGGACCTTCATGATGGTGAGCGGGCGCGGGTAAAACTACGTGGCCGGGAGTCAGAGCCATTCCCTGTACACCTTGGGTGCGACAGGGATGTCCTCTGGCTCCCACATTATTTAACATCTATTTTGACCACGTAGTTCATGAAGCCTTCAATAGCTGTACCGGGGGAATCTCCATATGGTACAGATATAATGGGAGGCTAATCGATGCCCGGGTGCGGTCAAGGGATGGCTCCCTATTGCTCAACCACGTTATGTATGCTGATGATTTGGTAATAGCTGCTCAGTCAGAGGAGGAGTTGGAGACGCTGCTGCTGAGACTGGAGCGTGCCACTAAGAGGTGGGGCCTTACCATCAGCCCCACCAAAACTAAGCACCTGCCTGGGTATTTTGTACCATCGGACACTCCACCCCCACAACTCCCAATCGGTGATGGGGCAGTTGTGGAGAGAGTGGAGAGTTTCCCATACCTGGGCAGTGTGCTTATGACTGGCTCCAGTTTAACAGCAGAGGTCTCACTCCGAATCAGTCGAGCGGCAATATCTTTTCATCGGTTGCGTAACGCTGTGTGGAAGCTACCTGGTCTGTCGCTCCGCACTAAGCTTCAGGTCTTCTCGGCCACGGTCATTCCCTCCCTTCTCTACGCTTGCGAAACGTGGAGCCCTCTAATGGAACATCTTCGCCGGTTAGAAACATTTAGGCTGGCCTGCCTACGATCCATCCTGGGTTTAACCAGACTGGATTGTGTGAGGAGCTCACAAATCCTTGAAAGATCTGGGCAGGGTCCCATCGGTGAGCTCCTCCGGCAGGCAAGGCTGCGATGGCTGGGTCATGTAGCCCGCATGCCCAGCCACCGCATGCCGAAACAGCTTTTGTTTGGCCGGATTGAGGGGGCTAAGCGGGTGCGGCACGGGCTAGAGAAGAGATGGAGTGATGTGGTACAGGAGGACGTGGAGCTGAGTGGACTTGCCGATGACTGGTACCAGCGGTGTCAAGATCGGCCTCTGTGGAGGAGGCTCGTGAAGGATGCTACTGGGCAGTTGGAGGCAGTCGCCCTCCAACAACAACGGAGGGCGGAGGAGCGACGCTCAGAACAACGAGCGGAGCGCCGGGTGGCTAAAGCACAGCAGGTTGGCACAGTAGGGGGCACAGGTGGTGCATCAGCCAGTCATCTCAGTCAGTCGACCCGTGGCACCTGGGTCTGCCCAGTGACCTCCTGCCAGCGGGCGTTCGACACTTCACGTGCACATAGCCTGGCACAAGCGTCGTGGTGACGTCACCGCCACTTAGTGGCGAATGGCCGTTGTTGTTGTTGTTGTTTATACAGGTAACAAGCTGAGATTAGGAGCACTCCCTTTAAGAGTGTGCTCCTAATCTCAGCTCGTTACCTGTATAAAAGACACCTGGGAGACAGAAATCTTTCTTATTGAGAGGGAGTCAAATACTTATTTCCCTCATTAAAATGCAAATCAATTTATAACATTTTTGACATGCGTTTTTCTGGATTTTCTTGTTGTAATTCTGTCTCTCACTGTTCAAATAAACCTACCATTAAAATTATAGACTGATCATTTCTTTGTCAGTGGGCAAACGTACAAAATCAGCAGGGGATGAAATACTTTTCTCCCTCACTGCACACTACACTACTATACACTACACTACTATACACTACACTACTATACACTACACACTACGCTACTATGCACTACACTACTATGCACTACACTACTATACACTACACTACTATACACACCACACTACTATACACTACACACTACACTACACACTACACTACTGTACACTACACTACTACACAATACACTACTATACACTACACTACTACACACTACACTACTACACACTACACTACTATGCACTACACTACTATGCACTACACTACTATACACTACACACTACACTACTATACACTACACACTACACTACTATACACTACACTACTTTACACTACTATACACTACACTACTATACACTACACACTACACTACTATGCACTACACTACTATGCACTACACTACTACACACTACACTACTATACACTACACACTACACTACTATACACTACACTACTATACACTACACTACTATACACTACACTACTATACACTACTATACACTACACACTACACTACTATGCACTACACTACTATACACTACTACACACTACACTACTATACACTACACTATACACTACACTATACACTACACACTACACTACTATACACTACACCACACACTACACTACTACACACTACACTGTACACTAAACTAGCTTTGTTTTGGTGATTTTGAAAACGCTTTGGCTGAGCCATGTTTGTCTGTTGTAGTACAGAGTTAGCCTGATAGCTTTCATCTAAATTGTCCTGTGGTTGTTATTGTCCGACTGGCATCCCGCTGGGATTTTTTTCCACGCAGCGTTCAAACGCGGCGCTTTTTTTCCTGGAAGACTTTAGCTGCTCTTTCCTGCATTTTTATGCTGCGTTTCGTCACTTTAAGATGTGTCTTGTTCATGTTCTCGTCGCGGTGGCACCCTAGCAAGAGTGGCATGGCTCACAGGGTTATACCTAATCAATGAAACTGTATAAACACTATATACTGCACACTACACTATACGCTACGTACTATGCTATACACTACACTATATACTCTACACTAATATAGAATAAACTATACACTACACTTTGCAATACTTCCAGTACATTACTACACACTACACCATTACACTACACTACTACACTACTATACACTACACTACTATACACTACACTACGATACACTACACTATACACTACACTATACACTACTACACACTACGACCTCACCTTTAAATCGAACAGTGCCCGCACGTACTCACTACACTACTATACACTACACTATACACTACTATACACTACATACTACACTACTATACACTACACTATACACTACTATACACTACACTATACACTACTATACACTACACTACTACACACTACACTACTACACACTACACTACTATACACTACACTACTACACACTACACTACTACACACTACACTACTATACACTACACTACTATACACTACACTACTATACACTACATACTACACTACTATACACTGCACTACTATACACTACATACTACACTACTATACACTGCACTACTATACACTACACTATACACTACACACTACACTACTACACACTGCACACTTCACTACTTTGTGTGTGCATCATAGGTGGTGCTACTCGCTACTAGCAGCACTTGCCCCTGCAGCCCTGCTAGAGGCTACCTGGGGGAGCTTTGTCTGTGTGTGTACATCATAGGTGGTGCTACTCGCTACTAGCAGCACTTGCCCCTACAGCCCTGCTGGAGGCTACCTGGGGGAGCTTTGTCTGTGTGTACATCATAGGTTGTGCTACTCGCTACTCACAGCACTTGCCCCTACAGCCCTGCTGGAGGCTACCTGGGGGAGCTTTGTCTGTGTGTACATCATAGGTGGTGCTACTCGCCACTAGCAGCACTTGCCCCTACAGCCCTGCTAGAGGCTACCTGGGGGAGCTTTGTCTGTGTGTGTGCATCATAGGTGGTGCTACTCGCCACTAACACCACTTGCCCCTGCAGCCCTGCTGGAGGCTACCTGGGGGAGCTTTGTCTGTGTGCGAGACTTACCTGTAGCGCCTGCCTCTTCCTCCAGGAGCCGCTGAGGATCGTGGAGCCGCTGGAGTCGAAGTGGAGCGCCTCGCCACAGATGTGAGGGCCGTAAAGGCTCCTACAGAGACAAAGATCCCCCAGGTAGCCTCTAGCTGGGCTGTAGGGGCAAGTGCAGCACCACCTATGATGCACACACACAGACAAAGCTTCCCCAGGTAGCCTCTAGCAGGGCTGTAGGGGCAAGTGCAGCACCACCTATGATGCACACACAAAGACAAAGCTCCCCCAGGTAGCCTCTAGCAGGGCTGTAGGGGCAAGTGCAGCACCACCTATGATGCACACACACAGACAAAGCTCCCCCAGGTAGCCTCTAGCAGGGCTGTAGGGGCAAGTGCTGCTAGTGGCGAGTAGCACCACCTATGAAGCACACACAAAGACAAAGCTCCCCCAGGTAGCCTCTAGCAGGGCTGTAGGGGCAAGTGCTGCTAGTAGCGAGTAGCACCACCTATGATGCACAGACAAAGCTCCCCCAGGTAGCCTCTAGCAGGGCTGTAGGGGCAAGTGCAGCACCACCTATGATGCACACACAAAGACAAAGCTCCCCCAGGTAGCCTCTAGCAGGGCTGTAGGGGCAAGTGCAGCACCACCTATGATGTACACACAGACAAAGCTCCCCCAGGTAGCCTCTAGCAGGGCTGTAGGGGCAAGTGCTGCTAGTGGCGAGTAGCACCACCTATGATGCACACACACAGACAAAGCTCCCCCAGGTAGCCTCTAGCAGGGCTGTAGGGGCAAGTGCTGCGATGAATGCTACCGGCACCGTGGCTACACACAGAGGGGGTTAATGGCCAGCACCACCACGCCCGGCCGCCTTTGTCTCCCCAGTGGCGATGTTGACTCCACTACAGGTCACTACACCACCACCACTGCACCAGGTGGTCCAGGTACCGCTACTTCAGATCACTGCTGCTGCTGTCACCACTGCAGCGGTGGTGGCTGTGGGCGGGAATCCTCGCGGGGTGAGTACCTAACGGAGTGAGTACTTAACGGAGCGAGTACCTAACAGAGTGAGTACCTCACGGAGCGAGTACCTAACAGAGTGAGTACCTAACAGAGCGAGTACCTAACAGAGTGAGTACCTAACAGAGCGAGTACCTAACAGAGCGAGTACCTAACAGAGTGAGTACCTAACAGAGCGAGTACCTAACAGAGCGAGTACTTAACTGAGTGAGTACCTAACGGAGCGAGTACTTAATGGAGCGAGTACTTAACTTAGCGAGTACTTAACGTAGCGAGTACTTCACGGAGCGAGTACTTAACTTTGCGAGTACTTAACGGAGTGAGTACTTAACGGAGTACCTAACAGAGTGAGTACTTAATAGAGTGAGGACCTAACAGAGTGAGTACTTAACTTAGCGAGTACTTAACAGAGTGACTACCTCACGGAGTGCGTACCTAACGGAGTGAGTACCTAACGGAGTGCATACCTCACGGAGTGAGTACTTAACAGAGTGAGTACTTAATGGAGTGAGTACTTAACGGAGCGAGTATTTAACAGAGTGCGTACCTTACGGAGTGAGTACCTAACGGAGTGAGTATTTAACGGAGCGAGTACCTAACAGAGCGAGTTCCTAATGGAGTGAGTACCTAACGGAGTGAGTACTTAACTGAGTGAGTACCTAACCGAGCGAGTACTTAACGGAGTGAGTACCTAACCCAGCGAGTACTTAACGGAGTGCGTACCTTACGGAGTGAGTACCTAACCCAGCGAGTACTTAACGGAGTGCGTACCTTACGGAGTGAGTACCTAACGTAGCGAGTACTTAACGGAGTGCGTACCTTACGGAGTGAGTACCTAACCCAGCGAGTACTTAACGGAGTGAGTACCTTACGGAGTGAGTACCTTACAGAGCAAGTACTTAACGGAGTGAGTACCTAACCCAGCGAGTACTTAACGGAGTGCGTACCTTACGGAGTGAGTACCTAACCCAGCGAGTACTTAATGGAGTGCGTACCTTACGGAGTGCGTACCTAACGTAGCGAGTACTTAACGGAGTGAGTACCTTACGGAGCGAGTACCTTACGGAGCGAGTACTTAACGGAGTGAGTACCTTACGGAGCGAGTACCTTACGGAGCGAGTACTTAACGGAGTGCGTACCTTACGGAGTGCGTACCTTACGGAGTGAGTACCTTACGGAGTGCGTACCTTACGGAGTGAGTACCTAACCCAGCGAGTACTTAACGGAGTGAGTACCTTACGGAGCGAGTACCTAACCCAGCGAGTACTTAACGGAGTGCGTACCTTACGGAGTGCGTACCTAACGGAGCGAGTGTTTAACGGAGTGAGTACCTAACCCAGCGAGTACTTAACGGAGTGCGTACCTTACGGAGTGAGTACCTAACCCAGTGAGTACCTAACCCAGTGAGTACCTAACGGAGTGAGTACCTAACGTAGCGAGTACTTAACGGAGTGAGTACCTTACGGAGTGAGTACCTAACCCAGTGAGTACCTAACCCAGTGAGTACCTAACGGAGTGAGTACCTAACCCAGCGAGTACTTAACGGAGTGCGTACCTTACGGAGTGCGGCATTCTGCTGTCCCAGAACTGCAAGACAAACGTGAGGGTAAACTCGCTGAGCAGCAACAACAACAACGCAACACTACGTACGTGCCTGTGTAGTGTATAGTAGTGTAGTGTATAATAATATAGTGTAGTGTATAGCAATGTATAGTGTAGTGTATAGTAATATAGTGTAGTGTATAGTGTAGTGTGTAGTAATATAGTGCAGTGTATAGTGTAGTGCATAGTAATGCAGTGTGTAGTAGTGTATAGTAATATAGTGTAGTGTATAGTGTAGTGTATAGTAATTTATAGTGTAGTCTATAGTAGTGTATAGTAATATAGTGTAGTAATATAATGTAGTATATAGTGTAGTGTATAGTGTAGTGTATAGTAATATAGTATAGTGTAGTGTGTAGTGTATAGTAATATAGTATAGTGTATAGTAATATAGTATAGTGTAGTGTGTAGTGTATAGTAATATAATGTAGTGTATAGTAGTGTATAGTAATATAGTGTAGTGTATAGTATAGTGTATATAGTGTAGTGTATAGTGTAGTGGAGAGTATAGTGTAGTGCATAGCCGGAGTATGTGTATGTGTAGTGTGTAGTAGTGTATAGTGTAGTGTACAGTAGTGTAGTGTATAGTACTATAGCAGTATAGTGTAGTATATAGTGTAGTGTATAGCGGCAGTGTATAGCGGTAGTGTGTACGTTGAACTTCTTGGGCACCATATATAGTCAACCGCGCTAATCGGAGGTGAGGGAAGGACAACAACACTCACCAATTCATTCACTCATCCATCCACTCACCCACTCATCCACTCACCCACCCACTCAACTACCCACTCACCCACCCATCCACTCACCCACTCATCCACTCACCCACTCACCCTCTCACTCACTCACCCACCCACTCATCCACCCACCCACACACTCACCCACACACTCACCCACTCACCCCACCCACCCACTCACCCACTCACCCATCCACCCACTCACCCACCCACTCACCCACTCACCCACTCACTCACCCACTCACCCACCCAATCACCCACCCACTCACTCACCCACCCACCCACCCACTCACCCACCCACTCACCCACCCACTCACCCACTCACTCACCCACTCACCCACCCAATCACCCACTCACTCACCCACCCACCCACTCACCCACTCACCCACTCACCCACCCAATCACCCACCCACTCACCCACCCACCCACCCACTCACCCACCCACTCACCCACTCACCCACTCACCCACCCAATCACCCACTCACCCACTCACCCACTCCCACCCAATCACCCACTCACCCACTCACCCACTCACCCACCCAATCACCCACTCACCCACTCACTCACTCACCCACCCCCCACTCACCCAATCACCCACCCACCCACTCACCCACTCACTCACTCACTCACCCACCCACCCACTCACCCACCCACCCACTCACCCACCCACCCACTCACCCACCCACCCACCACTCACCCACCCACCCACCCACTCACCCACCCACCCATCCACTCACTCACCCACCCACTCCCCACTCACCCACTCACCCACTCACCCACCCACTCACCCACCCACCCACTCACCCACCCACTCACTCACCCACCCACTCACCCAACCACTCACTCACCCACCCACTCACCCAACCACTCACTCACCCACCCACTCACCCACTCACCCACTCACCCACCCACTCACCCAACCACTCACTCACCCACCCACTCACCCACTCACCCACCCAATCACCCACCCACTCACCCACCCACCCACTCACCCTCTCACCCACCCAATCATCCACTCACCCACTCACCCACCCAATCACCCACCCACTCACTCACCCACCCACCCAATCACCCACCCACTCACCCAATCACCCACCCAATCACCCACCCACTCACCCAATCACCCACCCACTCACCCACTCACTCACCCACCCCACTCACCCACTCACCCACCCACTCACCGACCCAATCACCCACCCACCCACCACTCACTCACCACCCACCCACTCACCCCTCACCCACTCACTCACCCACCCCACTCACTCACCCACTCACCCACTCACCCACCCACCCACTCACCCACCCCACTCACCCACCCCACTCACCCACCCACCCACTCACCCACCCACTCACTCACCCACCCACCCACCCACTCACCCACTCACCCACTCACTCACCCACCCACTCACTCACCCACTCACCCACCCACCCACTCACCCACCCACTCACTCACCCACCCACTCACTCACTCACCCACCCACTCACCCACCCACCCACCCACTCACCCACCCACCCACTCACCCACCCCACTCACCCACTCACTCACTCACCCACTCACCCACTCACTCACCCACTCACTCACCCACCCACTCACCCACCCACCCACCCACCCACCCACCCACCACCCACCCCACCCACTCACCCACCCACCCACTCACTCACCCACCCCACTCACCCACTCACCCACTCACCCACTCACCCACCCCACCCACTCACCCACCCACCCACTCACCGACCCACTCACCCACTCACTCACCCACTCACTCACCCACTCACTCACCCACTCACCCACCCAATCACCCACCACTCACCCACCCACTCACCCACCCACCCACTCACCCACCCACCCACTCACCCACCCACCCACCCACTCACCCACTCACTCACCCACCCACTCACCCACCCACCCACTCACCCACTCACCCACTCACTCACTCACCCACTCACTCACCTACCCCACTCACCCACTCACTCACTCACCCAGTCACCCACCCACTCACCCACCCACCCAATCACCCACTCACCCACTCACCCACCCACCCACTCACCCACTCACTCACCCACTCACCCACCCACCCATCCACTCACTCACTCACTCACCCACTCACACACTCACTCACCCACCCACCCACTCACCCACCCACCCACCCACTCACCCACTCACCCACCCCACCCACCCACCCACTCACCCACCCACCCACTCACCCACTCACTCACCCACCCACCCACTCACCCACCCACCCACCCACTCACCCACTCACCCACCCCACCCACCCACCCACTCACCCACCCACCCACTCACCCACTCACTCACTCACCCACTCACTCACCTACCCCACTCACCCACTCACTAACCCAGTCACCCACCCACTCACCCACCCACCCAATCACCCACTCACCCACTCACCCACCCACCCACCCATCCACTCACTCACTCACTCACCCACTCACCCACTCACTCACCCACCCACCCACTCACCCACTCACCCACCCACCCACTCACCCACCCACCCACTCACCCACTCACCCACTCACCCACCCACTCACCCACTCACTCACCCACCCACCCACTCACCCACTCACCCACCCACCCACTCACCCACCCACCCACTCACCCACTCACCCACTCACCCACCCACTCACCCACTCACCCACTCACCCACTCACTCACCCACCCACTCACCCACCCACTCACCCACCCACTCACCCACCCACTCACCCACCCCACCCACCCACCCACCCACTCACCCACCCCACTCACCCACCCACCCACCCCACTCACCCACTCACCCACCCACTCACCCACCCACCCACCCACTCACCCACCCACTCACCCACCCACCCACTCACCCACCCACTCACCCACCCACCCACCCACTCACCAACCCACCCACCTGCACGGTATTGTCCCAGCCGCCGGACAGGAAGACGTTCTCAGACTCTGGGTGCCACTGCACGGCAAAGACTCGCGAGCGGTGCCCGTCCATGAGGTGGCACGAGGCGCTGAGGACCCCAACCGGTCATTAGTGCAGTCAGCATAGACTAGCACTAGACTAGCACTAGACTAGCAGTAGACTAGCAGTAGACTAGCACTAGACTAACACTAGACTAGCACTAGCAGTAGACTAGCACTAGACTAGCAGTAGACTAGCACTAGCAGTAGACTAGCACTAGCAGTAGACTAGCACTAGACTAGCAGTAGACTAGCACTAGACTAGCACTGGCAGTAGACTAGCAGTAGACTAGCACTAGCACTAGACTAGCACTAGACTAGCACTAGACTAGCAGTAGACTAGCACTAGACTAGCACTAGCAGTAGACTAGCACTAGCAGTAGACTAGCACTAGCAGTAGACTAGCACTAGACTAGCAGTAGACTAGCACTAGACTAGCAGTAGATTAGCAGTAGACTAGCACTAGCACTAGACTAGCACTAGACTAGCACTAGCACTAGACTAGCACTAGCAGTAGACTAGCACTAGACTAGCAGTAGACTAGCACTAGACTAGCAGTAGACTAGCACTAGCACTAGACTAGCAGTAGACTAGCACTAGCAGTAGACTAGCAGTAGACTAGCACTAGACTAGCAGTAGACTAGCACTAGCACTAGACTAGCAGTAGACTAGCAGTAGACCAGCACTAGACTAGCAGTGCTAGTAAACTCAACATTGCACCACAGACTCAACACTGCACCATAGACTCAACACTACACCACAGACTCAACACTGCACCACAGACTCAACACTGCACCATAGACTCAACACTGCACCATAGACTCAACACTACACCATAGACTCATCACTGCACCATAGACTCAACACTGCACCATAGACTCAACACTGCACCACAGACTCAGCACTGCACCACAGACTCAACACTGCACGACAGACTCAACACTGCCCCATAGACTCAACACTGCCCCATAGACTCAACACTGCCCATAGACTCAACACTGCCCCATAGACTCAACACTGCACCATAGACTCAGCACTACACCATAGACTCAACACTGCACCACAGACTCAACACTGCACCACAGACTCAGCACTGCACCACAGACTCAACACTGCACCATAGACTCAGCACTGCACCATAGACTCATAGACTCAACACTGCACCATAGACTCAACACTGCCCCATAGACTCAACACTGCCCATAGACTCAACACTGCACCATAGACTCAACACTTCACCATAGGCTCAACACTGCACCATAGACTCAACACTGCACCATAGACTCAGCACTGCACCATAGACTCATAGACTCAACACTGCACCATAGACTCAACACTGCCCCATAGACTCAACACTGCCCATAGACTCAACACTGCACCATAGACTCAACACTTCTCCATAGACTCAACACTGCACCATAGACTCAACACTGCCCCATAGACTCAACACTGCCCATAGACTCAACACTGCACCATAGACTCAACACTTCACAATAGGCTCAACACTGCACCATAGACTCAACACTGCACCATAGACTCAACACTTCACCATAGACTCAACACTGCACCATAGACTCAACAGTTCACCATAGACTCAGCACTGCACCATAGACTCAACACTGCACAATAGACTCAACACTTCACCATAGGCTCAACACTGCACCATAGACTCAACACTGCCCCATAGACTCAACACTGCACCATAGACTCAATACTGCACCATAGACTCAACACTGCACCGCAGACTCAACACTGCACCACAGACTCAGCACTGCACCATAGACTCAACAATGCACCATAGACTCAACACTGCACCACAGACTCAACACTGCACCACAGACTCAACACTGCACCACAGACTCAACACTGCACCATAGACTCAACACTGCACCATAGACTCAACACTGCACCATAGACTCAACACTGCACCACAGACTCAACACTGCACCATAGACTCAACACTTCTCCATAGACTCAACACTGCACCATAGACTCAACACTGCCCCATAGACTCAACACTGCCCATAGACTCAACACTGCACCATAGACTCAACACTTCACAATAGGCTCAACACTGCACCATAGACTCAACACTGCACCATAGACTCAACACTTCACCATAGACTCAACACTGCACCATAGACTCAACAGTTCACCATAGACTCAGCACTGCACCATAGACTCAACACTGCACAATAGACTCAACACTTCACCATAGGCTCAACACTGCACCATAGACTCAACACTGCCCCATAGACTCAACACTGCACCATAGACTCAATACTGCACCATAGACTCAACACTGCACCGCAGACTCAACACTGCACCACAGACTCAGCACTGCACCATAGTCTCAACAATGCACCATAGACTCAACACTGCACCACAGACTCAACACTGCACCACAGACTCAACACTGCACCATAGACTCAACACTTCTCCATAGACTCAACACTGCACCATAGACTCAACACTGCACCATAGACTCAACACTGCACCACAGACTCAACACTGCACCACAGACTCAGCACTGCACCACAGACTCAACACTGCACCATAGACTCAGCACTGCACCATAGACTCATAGACTCAACACTGCACCATAGACTCAACACTGTCCCATAGACTCAACACTGCCCATAGACTCAACACTGCACCATAGACTCAACACTTCACCATAGGCTCAACACTGCACCATAGACTCAACACTGCACCATAGACTCAGCACTGCACCATAGACTCATAGACTCAACACTGCCCATAGACTCAACACTGCACCATAGACTCAACACTTCACAATAGGCTCAACACTGCACCATAGACTCAACACTGCACCATAGACTCAACGCTTCACCATAGACTCAACACTGCACCATAGACTCAACAGTTCACCATAGACTCAGCACTGCACCATAGACTCAACACTGCACCATAGACTCAACACTTCACCATAGGCTCAACACTGCACCATAGACTCAACACTGCCCCATAGACTCAACACTGCACCATAGACTCAATACTGCACCATAGACTCAACACTGCACCGCAGACTCAACACTTCACCACAGACTCAGCACTGCACCATAGACTCAACAATGCACCATAGACTCAACACTGCACCACAGACTCAACACTGCACCACAGACTCAACACTGCACCACAGACTCAACACTGCACCACAGACTCAACACTGCACCATAGACTCAACACTGCACCATAGACTCAACACTGCACCATAGACTCAACACTGCACCACAGACTCAACACTGCACCATAGACTCAACACTGCACCATAGACTCAACACTGCACCACAGACTCAACACTGCACCGCAGACTCAACACTGCCCCATACGCTCAACACTGCCCCATAGACTCAACACTGCACCATAGACTCAACACCGCACCATAGACTCAACACTGCACCATAGACTCAACACTGCACCATAGACTCAACACTGCACCATAGACTCAACACCGCACCATAGACTCAACACTGCACCATAGACTCAACACTTCACCATAGACTCAGCACTGCACCATAGACTCAACACTGCACCATAGACTCAACACTGCCCCATAGACTCAACACTGCCCATAGACTCAACACTGCACCATAGACTCAACACTGCACCATAGACTCAACACTTCACCATAGACTCAACACTGCACCATAGACTCAACACTGCATCGTAGACTCAACACTGCCCCATAGACTCAACACTGCACCATAGACTCAACACTGCACCATAGACTCAACACTGCACCACAGACTCAACACTGCACCACAGACTCAACACTGCACCACAGACTCAACACTGCACCACAGACTCAGCACTGCACCATAGACTCAACACTACACCATAGACTCATCACTGTGTAGGGGTGCTATGGGGAATAAACACATGGCACGGGAAGGTGTGGTTCACCCACACCTTGGTGGCTACAACAACGTCCGCTAAGGCTCCAGTGGGTATAAAGTGCGGGGAGCCAGGGAGCTCGGGGCAGAGTGTGGGGCCCGAGGCTGAAGCAACCAGTGAAGAAAGAAGGCCAGCTAGGTGAGACCCTGGGACTCCTGTGACCGCTGCCCTTTTCAGGGCCGGCACAGCAAGCCAGTGGTGCGGCCCCAGAGCCCCAGAGTCAGAGTCCTTCTAAGGGCCGGTCTGGTCGGCGGGGTGCCGAGATCTGTGCCTAACCAGGGCCGGATCTGATAGCCTCCCTTAGAGCCCTACCAGGAGGAACTGGGAGCCTAGAGCTTAGGCTAGAGAGCCTGGGGTGGTGTGTTCCTGAGTTATACGGGTGGAGGGGCCGCTACCCCTTCTAGTGTAACCCTTGTTAAGGTTTAAATAAATAGTGCTGCTTCTATTCTGCCGTCTCCGTGTCCTGGAACCCACTACAACTGGTGTCAGAAGTGGTCTTAAAATGGACACAAGGAGTACAAACCGATCACAGGAACCCCAGGAGGACGGCTCGCCTGGGATTGCGCCAGAGGCCGCGGCCGACGATCCTGGGATGTCCCAGACGCCCCAACAGCAGCCACCGCTGGAGGAGTGGCCGCCGATGGAGGACGGGTTGCAGGCGGCTCACTCTCGACTGGCCGAGCTGCTGTATGCCGCGGCTTCCACGCTGGAGGAAATCAACCGCGCGGGGCTGCGGGCGCAAAGGCGGCAGAGAGACGAACGCCGTTCAACGGCCATTCCCGCCGAAACACAGCCACCAGATTTCGGATTTGCCGCCATGACAATGTCCGCCACGGCGATTGGAGGGTCGCAGCTCCACGTGGACGCTGTGGGCCAATCAGCGGTGGTGACGTCATCACCAACGGATGCCCGCTGTCAGGACCAATCGGCGGGCACATCGTCATCACCTGCGCGACCGCCGATGGGTGTCCCCAGCCCCTCAAACACCGGTGGAGAGGCCGGAAATGGCGCGCGGCACCTCTCAGAGACGAAGCCATCGTTTCAACAACGCCTGCCGGTGTTGAAGGAGTTCGTTTCAGACGGCGGCGACTGGGGGGCCTTTCAACGCCGCTTTCTCGCTCATCAAAAGATGGCCGGCTGGACGGACAACGAGGCGTTGAGTGCGCTACCGGCCATGCTGGACGATGACGCCCTTGCTACGCTCATCACAGCTCCCAGATCAACGCGATCTACGCTACAGTCGGCGCTCCAGGTCCTCACCATAGTCTACGGGCCATCGTCGGACTGCCGCAAACTCTTCCACGAGCGGTGCAGGGGCCAGAAGGAGCCACCGCTGGCGTATCGCACGGCTCTCCTGGCCCTCGCAAAAGCGGCTTTCCCGCGGATGGACGGCGAAGGGGTGGACGCGATGGTGACGGAGAAGCTCCTGGCATTGGCCCAGGAGCTACAGATCGTCATCGTCGCAGAGGACGACGGGGACATGTGCTCCTTGCGGGCAGCAAGACACATCCACGCGCACCTGATAGCGCAGCGTCGATCACCTCTCGTCCCCAAGGGCGCAGCTGCGGTGTGCGCTGGGACGCCGACCATCCCCCCCTCCGAGGAGGTCTTCGCGGCGGGTCGCCCGGTGGAGTGGAGATCCGGAGGGAGGCCGGCTCGGACCACACCGGATCGCCAGGAGCACCCCAAGGCGCTCATCACGTGCTACAACTGTGGCCGCAAGGGCCACGTGGCTGCGGAATGCCGGGCGCCTCGTCAACGACAGCCGGGACGGTCGGACGGCGCTCCAGCCTACAGGCCTCCGCATCGCAACCCGGCAAGTCGCGGCACCCCACATGCTCGGCCTGTGCACACACCTGTCCCCACCTCGCGCGTTTCGGTGTACGGGCCTCGGGGTACGCCCATTGGTTTGTTGGGTGGCGGCGGGGTCGAGAGGGTGCTCGGGCCGGGGCAGTGGACGGAATTGGCCCACCGCATTGTTGCTGCGTCGGCAGGCTCGTCCGTGGTCGCGGGTCGCATTGACGGGGTCGAGGTGCGTATCCTCGTCGATACGGGAGCTTCGGCGACCATTGTGTCAGACTTGATTTATAATATTCTTCCCGTTCAAAGCCGCCCCTTGCTCCCAGTCACTGTTCTGTGTTACGCAGCGAATGGGGGTTCGCTGGGTATCATAGGCCAAATTCGAGCACAAATTTGCATTGGCGATATCAAACTCTCCGGGCCGATATTAGTCTCGTCCTCGCTGGCGGTTCCGTGCTTGTTGGGGACGGACTTTTTGGGCAAAATGCCGATTAAAATTCTAATTGATCAGGGTTGCATCGAGCTTCCCTCGGGCCGACGGGTAACATTCCTGCCTTCCCCTGTCACCTCAAGGGCAGCGTGCGCGTCGATACAAGCGTTCGTCACTCGGACGGTGCGTGTACCTCCCGGGGCGCAAATGCTCGTGCCCCTTCGCTTGCGTCGGCCTTTCGTGCCCGGTGTTCTGGACCAGGGAATTCTGTTAGGGCCCTCGAGGGCTGGGGAAAACGGGCTGGATCTGGTGGCCGCTCAAACGCTCGTTAAGGGGAGCGATGACCCGTTTATCCTCGTCCTTAACGTTGGCGTACAGACGGCCGTCGTTCCTCAGGGAACTGTGCTCGCGCACGCGACACCGGTCCCCGTGGTAGACACGGTTATGGGTAATGTGGGGACCAATCCTCTGGCTCAACCGCATTCTGAGGGGGACGATAGTTGGATGGACACACTATGTTCGGGCACGAGTGATCTGTCCGACTCCCAGCGTGCCGGCCTACGCACCCTTCTGACGGAATTTTCCGATGTTTTTAGTAAACACAAATATGACATTGGGTGCACGAAATTGTTGCGTCACCACATTGACACAAGTGACAATGCCCCGGTACGCCAGAATCCTTTTCGGTTAAGTCTGGCCGAAAAAGATCATGTCAAATCGGCAGTGGATGACATGCTGGCTGCAGACATTATAGCCCCTTCCACCAGTCCATGGGGAGCACCCATAGTGCTTGTCAAAAAGCACGATGGGTCCTTGCGATTCTGTGTGGATTTTCGCCGCCTTAATAAGATCTCCGTGGCCGACGCGTATCCACTTCCCCGGATGGACGAATCTCTGGATGCTCTGGCTGGCGCATGTTTTTTTTCTACGTTGGACTTGTTATCCGGATTCTGGCAACTCCCATTGGATGATGAGTCCAAGCCAAAGAGTGCGTTTCGCACACCACACGGCCTATTCCAATTTAACCGGTTACCTATGGGATTACACTCCGCTCCGGCGACATTTCAGCGCCTTATGGAACTGGTTTTGGCTGGCTTACAGTGGAACGTCTGTTTGATCTATCTGGATGACGTCATCGTGTTCAGCAAGACATTTGACGAACACCTTTTGCGCTTGCGCGCCGTGTTCCTCAAAATGCGTGCTGCGAATTTGAAATTTAAGCCGCAAAAGTGCCACCTGCTACGGGAATCCGTACGCTATTTGGGGCACATCGTCAGCCGCTCGGGCATATCCACCGATCCCGCAAAGACGCAGTGTCTCAACTCCTGGCCAACCCCCACCTCGGTGGCTGAGGTCAGGAGTTTCATTGGATTTGCGTCTTATTACCGGCGGTTCGTCGCGGATTTCGCGACCATTGCTAAGCCCTTACATGCTCTGACGGCGAAGGGAGTGAAATTTCACTGGGGCCAGGAGGAGGAGGTCGCTTTTTATTCCCTTCGTGACGCTCTCGTGCGGGCCCCTCCATTGAGCTACCCTGATTTTTCGGAACCCTTCCTGCTCGATACAGACGCCAGCAATACGGGCATTGGGGGTGTGCTCTCACAGGTGATCTGTGGTGTGGAACGCGTCGTGGCTTATGGCAGTAGGGTTTTGTCTCCGGCGGAACAGAGATACTGCGTCACGCGTCGGGAACTCTTGGCTATTGTATTTTTTATGCAACAGTATCGCCCATACCTGTACGGTCGGCATTTCACTGTCCGTACGGACCATGCGGCATTACAATATGCCTTGCGGGTGACACAGCCTTCGGGGTAATTGTTCCGATGGCTCGAAATCCTTCAGGATTATGATTTCACGACCACATATCGGAAGGGTGCTCGGCACACTAATGCGGATGCGCTGTCTCGCCTGCCGCCCGCCTCAGATTGCGCTTGTCTCAGGGGATCGGGGCGTTGTAAGCCGCCAGAGGATAGCCCCCCCTTAGATATCCCGGTTCTCGCTGCTGCCACTGAGGACCCCTTGCCTGAGGGTCCTGTCGGGGAGGGAGGTGCGGACTCCTTGCTGGGGTTGTCCGTTGCGGAATGGGGGCGCCTCCAGATGGAGGACGCATCCCTCCTCGCGTTGCGTCGTCGCGCAGGGGGTTCCGTGCGGGGGGTCGCGGGGATTGATTCGTACGGGCTGCTCCAGGGGCTCCTAATGCATTGGGATGGGAGGGCCTGCCGTCACAGGCTTGTGGTGCCATCCGCTTTGCGGGGTAAGGCCGTTTGGGCCGCACACGAGCGACTTTTGCACCTGGGGACCCACAAGACCCTTGCCGTGCTCCAGCTGGATTTCTTCTGGCCGGGTATGGCAAGGGATGTGGATGACCTCCTGGGTGCATGCACTCAGTGCGCCCAACGAAAACCACCAGCGAAAGGCGCCTGCCCACCGCTACAATCTATCACGGTCTCTCGGGTTAACGAACTCGTCGCACCCGATATATTGGGGCCCTTCCCTGCGACCCCTAGGGGTAACAAGTACCTGCTGGTTGGCGTGGAATATTTCACCCGATGGCCTATGGCATGGCCTCTCGCTAACCAGTCAGCAGCAGCCGTTGCCGAGGCCTTTGTCCAGGGCTATGTCCTCGACAAGGGTGCTCCCGAACGGCTGCTGACTGACCAAGGGAAGAACTTCTCTGGCGTCCTTCTGCACGAGGTGTGTGCGCTTCTTGGTACGAAAAATATTCGCACTTCCCCCTATCACCCACAAACCGATGGCATGGTGGAGCGGCTGCATAGGACGCTCACATCTATGTTGTGTCACCAGGTGTGTGACTCCCAGACCGATTGGGACCTTCACATTCCGGGGGTTTTGGCCGCCTATAGAATGGCTCCTCACGCGGCAACCGGCTTCTCGCCGTTCTTTTTGATGTACGGTCGCGACGTTGACCCACCAATTGCGACTCAGCTCCGCGTCTCGGAAACCAGCAGAAAATCGAAATTGGCCGACTACGTTAAATTTAATATCCTGAGGTTGACCGAGGCGTGGGAGGCAGCGGCCCAAAACTCTTCCTCTCGGCAGAAGGCCAACGAGAGGTTGCGATCGCGCCAATCACGCACACATGCGTGGAAGCCAGGCGATCAAGCCTGGCTGCACTGCCCTCAGGTGCCGTTGGCGACCTCGGCGAAATTGTTGCGGCCTTGGAGGGGCCCTGTGGTTATTGTGAAGGTTATGCGGCCGCAGTGCGTTCGTATCCAGTGGGGGAAACGCCGCTGGTACGTACACCCCTCGCGTCTGAAGCCGTTTGTGGCGCCGCGCGTCCCTCCACCACATTACACAGGCCGAGCATGTGATGTCTCCGCTGACTCCCGGACGGCGTCTTCGTCACCTGCCCTTGATGCTTCGCTAACTGTTCCACCTTCAGGCGCCTCAAGAATGACGGCTTCCAGCGCGCCTGCGCCACCCGGTGGGGACGGAGTTTGCCCTTCCGGGGTGACGGAAGACGGTGCACCTGCACAGCCGGTGCCCACTGCCGGGCCGACCGGACCCTCCCCCTACGATGGACCCGCAAATCGGACTCGCGCCAAAATGCGCCGCTTGTTGTAAAAATGGTTCTTGTTACTCTTGTTGTTCACTGTTAAGTTTTCTTGCTGCGTTGATGGGGGGGGCGGGTACAATGTATATGTGTATATAGTGTAAATTTGTATAGGTGGGTTGGGTTATTTATTGGGGTGTTCGTTCTTATGAGGCACGCACGGGTGGGGGTTTGTTGTGTTTATTGTTTGAGTATTGTTGCAGCCGGGACGGCTGCGGGTTACACGGGAGGGGGTGATGTAGGGGTGCTATGGGGAATAAACACATGACACGGGAAGGTGTGGTTCACCCACACCTTGGTGGCTACAACAACGTCCGCTAAGGCTCCAGTGGGTATAAAGTGCGGGGAGCCAGGGAGCTCGGGGCAGAGTGTGGGGCCCGAGGCTGAAGCAACCAGTGAAGAAAGAAGGCCAGCTAGGTGAGACCCTGGAACTCCTGTGACCGCTGCCCTTTTCAGGGCCGGCACAGCAAGCCAGTGGTGCGGCCCCAGAGCCCCAGAGTCAGAGTCCTTCTAAGGGCCGGTCTGGTCGGCGGGGTGCCGAGATCTGTGCCTAACCAGGGCCGGATCTGATAGCCTCCCTTAGAGCCCTACCAGGAGGAACTGGGAGCCTAGAGCTTAGGCTAGAGAGCCTGGGGTGGTGTGTTCCTGAGTTATACGGGTGGAGGGGCCGCTACCCCTTCTAGTGTAACCCTTGTTAAGGTTTAAATAAATAGTGCTGCTTCTATTCTGCCGTCTCCGTGTCCTGGAACCCACTACACATACACTAACATTACCCATACACTAACATTGCCCATTAACTAACACTACCCATAGACTAACATTACCTATACACTAACATTGCCCGTAAAGTAGCATTACCCATAGACTAACATTGCCCATAGACTAACATTGCCCATAGACTAACATTGCCTATAGTAAACATTGCCCATAGACTAACATTGCCCATAGACTAACATTACCCATAGACTAACATTGCCCATAGACTAACATTGCCCATTAACTAACATTGCCCATAGACTAACATTACCCATAGACTAACATTGCCCATAGACTAACATTACCCATAGACTAACATTGCCCAGACACTAACATTGCCCAAAGACTAACACTACCCATAGACTATCATTGCCCATAGACTAACATTGCCCATAGACTAACATAGCCCATACACTAACATTGCCCATAGACTAACATTACCCATAGACTAACATTTCCCATTAACTAACATTACCCATAGACTAACATTGCCCATACACTAACATTGCCCATAGACTAACACTCCCCATAGACTAACATTGCCCATACACTAACATTGCCCATAGACTAACATTGCCCATACACTAACATTGCCCATAGACTAACACTACCCATAGACTAACATTGCCCATAGACTAACATTGCCCATAGACTAACATTGCCCATACACTAACATTGCCCATAGACTAACATTGCCCATAGACTAACATTGCCCATTAACTAACATTGCCCATAGACTAACATTGCCCATAGACTAACATTGCCCATAGACTAACATAGCCCATAGACTAACATTGCCTATAGTAAACATTGCCCATAGACTAACATTGCCCATAGACTAACATTGCCCATAGACTAACATTGCCCATAGACTAACATTGCCCATAGACTAACATTGCCCATAGACTAACATTGCCCATAGTAAACATTGCCCATAGACTAACATTGCCCATTAACTAACATTGCCCATAGACTAACATTGCCCATAGACTAACATTGCCCATAGACTAACATTGCCCATTAACTAACATTACCCGTAGACTAACATTACCCATAGACTAACATTTCCCATAGACTAACATTGCCCATTAACTAACATTGCCCATAGACTAACATTGCCCATAGGCTAACATGGCCCATAGACTAACATTGCCCATAGACTAACATTACCCGTAGACTAACATTGCCCATATTCTAACATTGCCCATAGACTACCACTACCCATAGACTCACATTACCCATAGACTAACTTTACCCATACAGTAACATTACCCATAGACTAACATTGCCCATTAACTAACACTACCCATAGACTAACATTGCCCATAGACTAATATTACCCATAGACTAACATTGCCCATAGTAAACATTGCCCATAGACTAACATTACCCATAGACTAACATTGCCCATACACTAACATTGCCCGTAGACTAACATTACCCATAGACTAACATTGCCCATAGACTAACATTGCCCATTAACTAACATTGCCCATAGACTAACATTACCCATAGACTAACATTGCCCATAGACTAACATTACCCATAGACTAACATTGCCCAGACACTAACATTGCCCATAGACTAACACTACCCATAGACTAACATTGCCCATAGACTAACATTGCCCATAGACTAACATAGCCCATACACTAACATTGCCCATAGACTAACATTACCCATAGACTAACATTTCCCATTAACTAACATTACCCATAGACTAACATTGCCCATACACTAACATTGCCCATAGACTAACACTACCCATAGACTAACATTGCCCATACACTAACATTGCCCATAGACTAACATTGCCCATACACTAACATTGCCCATAGACTAACACTACCCATAGACTAACATTACCCATTAACTAACACTACCCATAGACTAACATTACCCATACACTAACATTGCCCGTAAAATAGCATTACCCATAGACTAACATTGCCCATAGACTAACATTGCCCATAGACTAACATTGCCTATACTAAACATTGCCCATAGACTAACATTGCCCATAGACTAACATTGCCTATAGTAAACATTGCCCATAGACTAACATTGCCCATAGACTAACATTGCCCATAGACTAACATTGCCCATAGACTAACATTGCCCATAGACTAACATTGCCCATATACTAACATTGCCCATTAACTACCATTGCCCATAGACTAACATTGCCCATAGACTAACATTGTCAATAGACTAACATTGCCCATAGACTAACATTGCCCATAGACTAACATTGCCCATAGTAAACATTGCCCATAGACTAACATTGCCCATAGACTAACATTGCCCATAGACTAACATTGCCCATAGACTAACATTGCCCATAGACTAACATTGCCCATATACTAACATTGCCCATACACTAAGATTGCCCATAGACTAACACGACCCATAGTAAACATTGCCCATAGACTAACATTGCCCATTAACTAACATTGCCCATAGACTAACATTGCCCATAGACCAACATTGCCCATATACTAACATTGCCCATAGACTAACATTGCCCATTATCTAACATTGTCCATAGACTAACATTGCCCATAGACTAACTTTGCCCATAGACTAACATTACCCATAGACTAACATTACCCATAGACTAACATTGCCCATAGACTAACATTGCCCATAGACTAACATTGCCATAAACTAACATTGCCCATAGACTAACATTGCCCATAGTAAAAATTGCCCATAGACTAACATTGCCCATTAACTAACATTGCCCATAGTAAACATTACCCATAGACTAACACTGCCCATAGACTAACATTGCCCATAGTAAACATTGCCCATAGACTAACATTACCCATAGACTAACATTGCCCATAGTAAACATTGCCCATAGACCAACATTGCCCATAGACTAACATTGCCCATAGACTAACATTGCCCATAGACTAACATTGCCCATTAACTAACATTGCCCATAGACTAACATTGCCCATAGACTAACATTGCCCATAGACTAACATTGCCCATAGACTAACATTCCCCATAGACTAATATTACCCATAGACTAACATTGCCCATTGTAAACATTGCCCATAGACTAACATTACCCATAGACTAAAATTGCCCATACACTAACATTGCCAATAGACTAACATTACCCATAGACTAACATTGCCCATAGACTAACATTACCCATAGACTAACATTGACCATAGACTAACATTACCCATAGACTAACATTGCCCAGACACTAACATTGCCCATAGACTAACACTACCCATAGACTAACATTGCCCATAGACTAACATTGCCCATAGACTAACATTGCCCATACACTAACATTGCCCATAGACTAACATTACCCATAGACTAACATTTCCCATTAACTAACATTACCCATAGACTAACATTGCCCATACACTAACATTGCCCATAGACTAACACTACCCATAGACTAACATTGCCCATACACTAACATTGCCCATATACTAACATTGCCCATACACTAACATTGCCCATAGACTAACACTACCCATAGACTAACATTGCCCATAGACTAACATTGCCCATAGACTAACATTGCCCATAGACTAACATTGCCCATAGTAAACATTGCCCATAGACTAACATTGCCCATAGACTAACATTGCCCATAGACTAACATTGCCCTCAGACTAACATTGCCCATAGACTAACATTGCCCATTAACTAACATTGCCCATAGACTAACATTGCCCATAGACTAACATTGCCAATAGACTAACATTGCCCATAGACTAACATTGCCCATAGACTAACATTGCCCATAGTAAACATTGCCAATAGACTAACATTGCCCATAGACTAACATAGCCCATAGACTAACATTGCCCATAGACTAACATTGCCCATAGACTAACATTGCCCATAGACTAACACTACCCATAGACTTACATTGCCCATAGACTAACATTACCCATAGTAAACATTGCCCACAGACTAACATTGCCCATTAACTAACATTGCCCATAGACTAACATTGCCCATAGACCAACATTGCCCATATACTTACATTGCCCATAGACTAACATTCCCCTTTAACTAACATTGTCCATAGAGTTTAACACGTAGGCTTTCGCGACCATTCTGGCGAATTGCCCGATGATGCTGGAAGTATTTACCAGCGAAACGTCGTACTCAAACTGTAAATGTGGATTAACTCTTCAACACACCGGTGGGCTGAAGTAGTGAATTATTTGTCTTTTGTCAACGTGACACTTTTTTTGCTGATTGGCCGTGTCGGGTGGTGGAGGGTTACGACACATTTATAAATAAACGCGATCTAACCCAAAAATCTTTATTATGAATTGTCCATAGACTAACATTGCCCATAGACTAACATTGCCCATAGACTATCATACCCATAGACTAACATTACCCATAGACCAACATTGCCCATAGACTAACATTGCCCATAGACTAACATTGCCCAAAGACTAACATTGCCCATAGACTAACATTGCCCATAGTAAACATTGCCCATAGACTAACATTGCCCATTAACTAACATTGCCCATAGACTAACATTGCCCATAGACTAACATTGCCCATAGACTAACATTACCCGTAGACTAACATTGCCCATAGACTAACATTGCCCATAGACTAACACTACCCATAGACTCACATTACCCATAGTCTAACTTTACCCATACACTAACATTACCCATAGACTAACATTGCCCATTAACTAACACTACCCATAGACTAACATTACCTATACACTAACATTGCCCGTAAAGTAGCATTACCCATAGACTAACATTGCCCATAGACTAACATTGCCCATAGACTAACATTGCCTATAGTAAACATTGCCCATAGACTAACATTGCCCATAGACTAACATTGCCCATAGACTAACATTGCCCATAGACTAACATTGCCCATAGACTAACATTGCCCATAGACTAATATTACCCATAGACTAACATTGCCCATAGTAAACATTGCCCATAGACTAACATTACCCATAGACTAACATTGCCCATACACTAACATTGCCCATAGACTAACATTACCCATATACTAATATTGCCCATAGACTCAACACTGCACCATTGACTCAACACTGCACCATAGACTCAACACTGCACCATAGACTCAACATTGCACCATAGACTCAACACTGCACCGTAGACTCAACACTGCACCACAGACTCAACACTGCACCATAGACTCAACACTGCACCACAGACTCAACACTGCACCACAGACTCAACACTGCACCGTAGACTCAACACTGCACCATAGACTCAGCACTGCACCATAGACTCATCACTGCACCATAGACTCAACACTGCACCACAGACTCAACACTGCACCATAGACTCAACACTGCACCATAGACTCAACTCTGCCGATAGACTCAACACTGCCCATAGACTCAACACTGCACCATAGACTCAACACTGCACCATAGACTCAACACTTCACCATAGACTCAACACTGCCCCATAGACTCAACACTGCCCATAGACTCAACACTGCACCATTGACTCAACACTGCACCATAGACTCAACACTGCACCATAGACTCAACATTGCACCATAGACTCAACACTGCACCATAGACTCAACACTGCACCATAGACTCAACAGTTCACCATAGACTCAACACCGCACCATAGACTCAACACTGCACCGCAGACTCAACACTGCCCCATAGACTCAACACTGCACCACAGACTCAACACTGCACCATAGACTCAGCACTGCACCATAGACTCAACACTGCACCATAGACTCAACACTGCCCCATAGACTCAACACTGCACTACAGACTCAACACTGCACCACAGACTCAACACTGCACCACAGACTCAGCACTGCACCATAGACTCAACACTGCACCACAGACTCAACACTGCACTGCAGACTCAACACTGCCCCATAGACTCAACACTGCCCCATAGACTCAACACTGCACCATAGACTCAACACCGCATCATAGACTCAACACTGCACCATAGACTCAACACTTCACCATAGACTCAGCACTGCACCATAGACTCAACACTGCACCATAGACTCAACACTGCCCCATAGACTCAACACTGCCCATAGACTCAACACTGCACCATAGACTCAACACTGCACCATAGACTCAACACTTCAGCATAGACTCAACACTGCCCCATAGACTCAACACTGCCCATAGACTCAACACTGCCCCATAGACTCAACACTGCACCACAGACTCAACACTGCACCAGAGACTCAACACTGCACCATAGACTCAACACTGCACCATAGACTCAACACTGCACCACAGACTCAACACTGCCCCATAGACTCAACACTGCACCATAGACTCAACACTGCACCATAGACTCAACACTGCACCACAGACTCAGCACTACACCATAGACTCAACACTGCCCCATAAACTCAACACTGCACCATAGACTCAACACTGCACCACAGACTCAGCACTACACCATAGACTCAACACTGCCCCATAAACTCAACACTGCACCACAGACTCAACAGTTCACCATAGACTCAACACTGCACCATAGACTCAACACTGCCCCATAGACTCAACACTGCCCCATAGACTCAACACTGGATCACAGACTCAACACTGCACCATAGACAACACTGCCCCATAGACTCAACACTGCCCCATAGACTCAACACTGCACCACAGACTCAACACTGCACCATAGACTCAACACTGCCCCCATAGACTCAACACTTCCCCATAGACTCAACACTGCACCATAGACTCAACACTGCACCATAGACTCAACACTTCACCATAGACTCAACACTGCACCATAGACTCAACACTTCACCATAGACTCAACACTGCACCATAGACTCAAAACCGCACCATAGACTCAACACTGCACCGCAGACTCAACACTGCCCCATAGACTCAACACTGCACCACAGACTCAACACTGCACCATAGACTCAGCACTGCACCATAGACTCAACACTGCACCATAGACTCAACACTGCCCCATAGACTCAACACTGCACCACAGACTCAACACTGCACCACAGACTCAACACTGCACCACAGACTCAACACTGCACCACAGACTCAACACTGCACCATAGACTCAACACTGCACCGTAGACTCAACACTGCACCATAGACTCAACACTGCACCGCAGACTCAACACTGCACCACAGACTCAACACTGCACCGCAGACTCAACACTGCACCGCAGACTCAACACTGCCCCATAGACTCAACACTGCCCCATAGACTCAACACTGCCCATAGACTCAACACTGCACCATAGACTCAACACTGCACCATAGACTCAACACTTCACCATAGACTCAACACTGCACCATAGACTCAACACTGCCCATAGACTCAACACTGCACCATAGACTCAACACTGCACCATAGACTCAACACTTCACCATAGGCTCAACACTGCACCATAGACTCAACACTGCACCGCAGACTCAACACTGCACCATAGACTCAACACTGCACCGTAGACTCAACACTGCACCATAGACTCAACACTGCACCGCAGACTCAACACTGCACCACAGACTCAACACTGCACCACAGACTCAACACTGCACCGCAGACTCAACACTGCACCGCAGACTCAACACTGCACCGCAGACTCAACACTGCACCACAGACTCAGCACTGCACCACAGACTCAACACTGCACCACAGACTCAACACTGCCCATAGACTCAACACTGCACCATAGACTCAACACTGCACCATAGACTCAACACTTCACCATAGACTCAACACTGCCCCATAGACTCAACACTGCCGATAGACTCAACACTGCACCATTGACTCAACACTGCACCATAGACTCAACACTGCACCATAGACTCAACATTGCACCATAGACTCAACACTGCACCGTAGACTCAACACTGCACCACAGACTCAACACTGCACCATAGACTCAACACTGCACCGTAGACTCAACACTGCACCATAGACTCAACACTGCACCGCAGACTCAACACTGCACCACAGACTCAACACTGCACCGCAGACTCAACACTGCACAGCAGACTCAACACTGCCCCATAGACTCAACACTGCCCATAGACTCAACACTGCACCATTGACTCAACACTGCACCATAGACTCAACACTTCACCATAGACTCAACACTGCACCATAGACTCAACACTGCACCGCAGACTCAACACTGCACCGCAGACTCAACACTGCACCATAGACTCAACACTGCACCACAGACTCAACACTGCACCATAGACTCAACACTGCACCGTAGACTCAACACTGCACCATAGACTCAACACTGCACCGCAGACTCAACACTGCACCACAGACTCAACACTGCACCGCAGACTCAACACTGCGCCACAGACTCAACACTGCACCGCAGACTCAACACTGCACCGCAGACTCAACACTGCCCCATAGACTCAACACTGCCCCATAGACTCAACACTGCCCATAGACTCAACACTGCACCATAGACTCAACACTGCGCCATAGACTCAACACTTCACCATAGACTCAACACTGCACCATAGACTCAACACTGCCCATAGACTCAACACTGCACCATAGACTCAACACTGCACCATAGACTCAACACTTCACCATAGACTCAACACTGCACCATAGACTCAACACTGCACCGCAGACTCAACACTGCACCACAGACTCAACACTGCACCGCAGACTCAACACTGCCCATAGACTCAACACTGCACCATAGACTCAACACTGCACCGCAGACTCAGCACTGCACCACAGACTCAACACTGCACCACAGACTCAACACTGCCCATAGACTCAACACTGCACCATAGACTCAACACTGCACCATAGACTCAACACTTCACCATAGACTCAACACTGCCCCATAGACTGAACACTGCCCATAGACTCAACACTGCACCATTGACTCAACACTGCACCATAGACTCAACACTGCACCATAGACTCAACATTGCACCATAGACTCAACACTGCACCGTAGACTCAACACTGCACCACAGACTCAACACTGCACCATAGACTCAACACTGCACCACAGACTCAACACTGCACCACAGACTCAACACTGCACCACAGACTCAACACTGCACCATAGACTCAACACTGCCCATAGACTCAACACTGCACCATAGACTCAACACTGCACCATAGACTCAACACTTCACCATAGACTCAACACTGCACCATAGACTCAACACTGCACCGCAGACTCAACACTGCACCACAGACTCAACACTGCACCGCAGACTCAACACTGCCCATAGACTCAACACTGCACCATAGACTCAACACTGCACCGCAGACTCAGCACTGCACCACAGACTCAACACTGCACCACAGACTCAACACTGCCCATAGACTCAACACTGCACCATAGACTCAACACTGCACCATAGACTCAACACTTCACCATAGACTCAACACTGCCCCATAGACTCAACACTGCCCATAGACTCAACACTGCACCATTGACTCAACACTGCACCATAGACTCAACACTGCACCATAGACTCAACATTGCACCATAGACTCAACACTGCACCATAGACTCAACACTGCACCATAGACTCAACAGTTCACCATAGACTCAACACCGCACCATAGACTCAACACTGCACCGCAGACTCAACACTGCCCCATAGACTCAACACTGCACCACAGACTCAACACTGCACCATAGACTCAGCACTGCACCATAGACTCAACACTGCACCATAGACTCAACACTGCCCCATAGACTCAACACTGCACTACAGACTCAACACTGCACCACAGACTCAACACTGCACCACAGACTCAGCACTGCACCATAGACTCAACACTGCACCACAGACTCAACACTGCACTGCAGACTCAACACTGCCCCATAGACTCAACACTGCCCCATAGACTCAACACTGCACCATAGACTCAACACCGCATCATAGACTCAACACTGCACCATAGACTCAACACTTCACCATAGACTCAGCACTGCACCATAGACTCAACACTGCACCATAGACTCAACACTGCCCCATAGACTCAACACTGCCCATAGACTCAACACTGCACCATAGACTCAACACTGCACCATAGACTCAACACTTCAGCATAGACTCAACACTGCCCCATAGACTCAACACTGCCCATAGACTCAACACTGCCCCATAGACTCAACACTGCACCACAGACTCAACACTGCACCAGAGACTCAACACTGCACCATAGACTCAACACTGCACCATAGACTCAACACTGCACCACAGACTCAACACTGCCCCATAGACTCAACACTGCACCATAGACTCAACACTGCACCATAGACTCAACACTGCACCACAGACTCAGCACTACACCATAGACTCAACACTGCCCCATAAACTCAACACTGCACCATAGACTCAACACTGCACCACAGACTCAGCACTACACCATAGACTCAACACTGCCCCATAAACTCAACACTGCACCACAGACTCAACAGTTCACCATAGACTCAACACTGCACCATAGACTCAACACTGCCCCATAGACTCAACACTGCCCCATAGACTCAACACTGGATCACAGACTCAACACTGCACCATAGACAACACTGCCCCATAGACTCAACACTGCCCCATAGACTCAACACTGCACCACAGACTCAACACTGCACCATAGACTCAACACTGCCCCCATAGACTCAACACTGCCCCATAGACTCAACACTGCACCATAGACTCAACACTGCACCATAGACTCAACACTTCACCATAGACTCAACACTGCACCATAGACTCAACACTTCACCATAGACTCAACACTGCACCATAGACTCAAAACCGCACCATAGACTCAACACTGCACCGCAGACTCAACACTGCCCCATAGACTCAACACTGCACCACAGACTCAACACTGCACCATAGACTCAGCACTGCACCATAGACTCAACACTGCACCATAGACTCAACACTGCCCCATAGACTCAACACTGCACCACAGACTCAACACTGCACCACAGACTCAACACTGCACCACAGACTCAACACTGCACCACAGACTCAACACTGCACCATAGACTCAACACTGCACCGTAGACTCAACACTGCACCATAGACTCAACACTGCACCGCAGACTCAACACTGCACCACAGACTCAACACTGCACCGCAGACTCAACACTGCACCGCAGACTCAACACTGCCCCATAGACTCAACACTGCCCCATAGACTCAACACTGCCCATAGACTCAACACTGCACGATAGACTCAACACTGCACCATAGACTCAACACTTCACCATAGACTCAACACTGCACCATAGACTCAACACTGCCCATAGACTCAACACTGCACCATAGACTCAACACTGCACCATAGACTCAACACTTCACCATAGGCTCAACACTGCACCATAGACTCAACACTGCACCGCAGACTCAACACTGCACCATAGACTCAACACTGCACCGTAGACTCAACACTGCACCATAGACTCAACACTGCACCGCAGACTCAACACTGCACCACAGACTCAACACTGCACCACAGACTCAACACTGCACCGCAGACTCAACACTGCACCGCAGACTCAACACTGCACCGCAGACTCAACACTGCACCACAGACTCAGCACTGCACCACAGACTCAACACTGCACCACAGACTCAACACTGCCCATAGACTCAACACTGCACCATAGACTCAACACTGCACCATAGACTCAACACTTCACCATAGACTCAACACTGCCCCATAGACTCAACACTGCCGATAGACTCAACACTGCACCATTGACTCAACACTGCACCATAGACTCAACACTTCACCATAGACTCAACACTGCACCATAGACTCAACACTGCACCGCAGACTCAACACTGCACCGCAGACTCAACACTGCACCATAGACTCAACACTGCACCACAGACTCAACACTGCACCATAGACTCAACACTGCACCGTAGACTCAACACTGCACTATAGACTCAACACTGCACCGCAGACTCAACACTGCAACACAGACTCAACACTGCACCGCAGACTCAACACTGCGCCACAGACTCAACACTGCACCGCAGACTCAACACTGCACCGCAGACTCAACACTGTCCCATAGACTCAACACTGCCCCATAGACTCAACACTGCCCATAGACTCAACACTGCACCATAGACTCAACACTGCGCCATAGACTCAACACTTCACCATAGACTCAACACTGCACCATAGACTCAACACTGCCCATAGACTCAACACTGCACCATAGACTCAACACTGCACCATAGACTCAACACTTCACCATAGACTCAACACTGCACCATAGACTCAACACTGCACCGCAGACTCAACACTGCACCACAGACTCAACACTGCACCGCAGACTCAACACTGCCCATAGACTCAACACTGCACCATAGACTCAACACTGCACCGCAGACTCAGCACTGCACCACAGACTCAACACTGCACCACAGACTCAACACTGCCCATAGACTCAACACTGCACCATAGACTCAACACTGCACCATAGACTCAACACTTCACCATAGACTCAACACTGCCCCATAGACTCAACACTGCCCATAGACTCAACACTGCACCATTGACTCAACACTGCACCATAGACTCAACACTGCACCATAGACTCAACATTGCACCATAGACTCAACACTGCACCGTAGACTCAACACTGCACCACAGACTCAACACTGCACCATAGACTCAACACTGCACCACAGACTCAACACTGCACCACAGACTCAACACTGCACCACAGACTCAACACTGCACCATAGACTCAACACTGCCCATAGACTCAACACTGCACCATAGACTCAACACTGCACCATAGACTCAACACTTCACCATAGACTCAACACTGCACCATAGACTCAACACTGCACCGCAGACTCAACACTGCACCACAGACTCAACACTGGACCGCAGACTCAACACTGCCCATAGACTCAACACTGCACCATAGACTCAACACTGCACCGCAGACTCAGCACTGCACCACAGACTCAACACTGCACCACAGACTCAACACTGCCCATAGACTGAACACTGCACCATAGACTCAACACTGCACCATAGACTCAACACTTCACCATAGACTCAACACTGCCCCATAGACTCAACACTGCCCATAGACTCAACACTGCACCATTGACTCAACACTGCACCATAGACTCAACACTGCACCATAGACTCAACATTGCACCATAGACTCAACACTGCACCGTAGACTCAACACTGCACCACAGACTCAACACTGCACCATAGACTCAACACTGCACCACAGACTCAACACTGCACCACAGACTCAACACTGCACCACAGACTCAACACTGCACCATCGACTCAACACTGCACCGCAGACTCAACACTGCACCATAGACTCAGAACTGCACCATAGACTCAACACTGCACCATAGACTCAACACTGCACCATAGACTCAACACTGCACCATAGACTCAATACTGCACCATAGACTCAACACTGCACCACAGACTCAACACTGCACCACAGACTCAACACTGCACCACAGACTCAACACTGCACCATCGACTCAACACTGCACCGCAGACTCAACACTGCACCATAGACTCAGAACTGCACCATAGACTCAACACTGCACCATAGACTCAACACTGCACCATAGACTCAACACTGCACCATAGACTCAACACTGCACCATAGACTCAACACTGCACCATAGACTCAACACTGCACCGCAGACTCAACACTGCACCACAGACTCAACACTGCCCATAGACTCAACACTGCACCATAGACTCAACACTGCACCATAGACTCAACACTTCACCATAGACTCAACACTGCCCCATAGACTCAACACTGCCCATAGACTCAACACTGCACCATTGACTCAACACTGCACCATAGACTCAACACTGCACCATAGACTCAACATTGCACCATAGACTCAACACTGCACCATAGACTCAACACTGCACCATAGACTCAACAGTTCACCATAGACTCAACACCGCACCATAGACTCAACACTGCACCGCAGACTCAACACTGCCCCATAGACTCAACACTGCACCACAGACTCAACACTGCACCATAGACTCAGCACTGCACCATAGACTCAACACTGCACCATAGACTCAACACTGCCCCATAGACTCAACACTGCACCACAGACTCAACACTGCACCACAGACTCAACACTGCACCACAGACTCAGCACTGCACCATAGACTCAACACTGCACCACAGACTCAACACTGCACTGCAGACTCAACACTGCCCCATAGACTCAACACTGCCCCATAGACTCAACACTGCACCATAGACTCAACACCGCATCATAGACTCAACACTGCACCATAGACTCAACACTTCACCATAGACTCAGCACTGCACCATAGACTCAACACTGCACCATAGACTCAACACTGCCCCATAGACTCAACACTGCCCATAGACTCAACACTGCACCATAGACTCAACACTGCACCATAGACTCAACACTGCACCACAGACTCAACACTGCACTGCAGACTCAACACTGCCCCATAGACTCAACACTGCCCCATAGACTCAACACTGCACCATAGACTCAACACCGCATCATAGACTCAACACTGCACCATAGACTCAACACTTCACCATAGACTCAACACTGCACCATAGACTCAACACTGCACCATAGACTCAACATTGCACCATAGACTCAACACTGCACCGTAGACTCAACACTGCACCACAGACTCAACACTGCACCATAGACTCAACACTGCACCACAGACTCAACACTGCACCACAGACTCAACACTGCACCACAGACTCAACACTGCACCATAGACTCAACACTGCCCATAGACTCAACACTGCACCATAGACTCAACACTGCACCATAGACTCAACACTTCACCATAGACTCAACACTGCACCATAGACTCAACACTGCACCGCAGACTCAACACTGCACCACAGACTCAACACTGCACCGCAGACTCAACACTGCCCATAGACTCAACACTGCACCATAGACTCAACACTGCACCGCAGACTCAGCACTGCACCACAGACTCAACACTGCACCACAGACTCAACACTGCCCATAGACTGAACACTGCACCATAGACTCAACACTGCACCATAGACTCAACACTTCACCATAGACTCAACACTGCCCCATAGACTCAACACTGCCCATAGACTCAACACTGCACCATTGACTCAACACTGCACCATAGACTCAACACTGCACCATAGACTCAACATTGCACCATAGACTCAACACTGCACCGTAGACTCAACACTGCACCACAGACTCAACACTGCACCATAGACTCAACACTGCACCACAGACTCAACACTGCACCACAGACTCAACACTGCACCACAGACTCAACACTGCACCATCGACTCAACACTGCACCGCAGACTCAACACTGCACCATAGACTCAGAACTGCACCATAGACTCAACACTGCACCATAGACTCAACACTGCACCATAGACTCAACACTGCACCATAGACTCAACACTGCACCATAGACTCAACACTGCACCACAGACTCAACACTGCACCACAGACTCAACACTGCACCACAGACTCAACACTGCACCATCGACTCAACACTGCACCGCAGACTCAACACTGCACCATAGACTCAGAACTGCACCATAGACTCAACACTGCACCATAGACTCAACACTGCACCATAGACTCAACACTGCACCATAGACTCAACACTGCACCATAGACTCAACACTGCACCATAGACTCAACACTGCACCGCAGACTCAGCACTGCACCACAGACTCAACACTGCACCACAGACTCAACACTGCCCATAGACTCAACACTGCACCATAGACTCAACACTGCACCATAGACTCAACACTTCACCATAGACTCAACACTGCCCCATAGACTCAACACTGCCCATAGACTCAACACTGCACCATTGACTCAACACTGCACCATAGACTCAACACTGCACCATAGACTCAACATTGCACCATAGACTCAACACTGCACCATAGACTCAACACTGCACCATAGACTCAACAGTTCACCATAGACTCAACACCGCACCATAGACTCAACACTGCACCGCAGACTCAACACTGCCCCATAGACTCAACACTGCACCACAGACTCAACACTGCACCATAGACTCAGCACTGCACCATAGACTCAACACTGCACCATAGACTCAACACTGCCCCATAGACTCAACACTGCACCACAGACTCAACACTGCACCACAGACTCAACACTGCACCACAGACTCAGCACTGCACCATAGACTCAACACTGCACCACAGACTCAACACTGCACTGCAGACTCAACACTGCCCCATAGACTCAACACTGCCCCATAGACTCAACACTGCACCGTAGACTCAACACTGCACCACAGACTCAACACTGCACCATAGACTCAACACTGCACCACAGACTCAACACTGCACCACAGACTCAACACTGCACCACAGACTCAACACTGCACCATCGACTCAACACTGCACCGCAGACTCAACACTGCACCATAGACTCAGAACTGCACCATAGACTCAACACTGCACCATAGACTCAACACTGCACCATAGACTCAACACTGCACCATAGACTCAACACTGCACCATAGACTCAACACTGCACCACAGACTCAACACTGCACCACAGACTCAACACTGCACCACAGACTCAACACTGCACCATCGACTCAACACTGCACCGCAGACTCAACACTGCACCATAGACTCAGAACTGCACCATAGACTCAACACTGCACCATAGACTCAACACTGCACCATAGACTCAACACTGCACCATAGACTCAACACTGCACCATAGACTCAACACTGCACCATAGACTCAACACTGCACCGCAGACTCAGCACTGCACCACAGACTCAACACTGCACCACAGACTCAACACTGCCCATAGACTCAACACTGCACCATAGACTCAACACTGCACCATAGACTCAACACTTCACCATAGACTCAACACTGCCCCATAGACTCAACACTGCCCATAGACTCAACACTGCACCATTGACTCAACACTGCACCATAGACTCAACACTGCACCATAGACTCAACATTGCACCATAGACTCAACACTGCACCATAGACTCAACACTGCACCATAGACTCAACAGTTCACCATAGACTCAACACCGCACCATAGACTCAACACTGCACCGCAGACTCAACACTGCCCCATAGACTCAACACTGCACCACAGACTCAACACTGCACCATAGACTCAGCACTGCACCATAGACTCAACACTGCACCATAGACTCAACACTGCCCCATAGACTCAACACTGCACCACAGACTCAACACTGCACCACAGACTCAACACTGCACCACAGACTCAGCACTGCACCATAGACTCAACACTGCACCACAGACTCAACACTGCACTGCAGACTCAACACTGCCCCATAGACTCAACACTGCCCCATAGACTCAACACTGCACCATAGACTCAACACCGCATCATAGACTCAACACTGCACCATAGACTCAACACTTCACCATAGACTCAGCACTGCACCATAGACTCAACACTGCACCATAGACTCAACACTGCCCCATAGACTTAACACTGCCCATAGACTCAACACTGCACCATAGACTCAACACTGCACCATAGACTCAACACTTCAGCATAGACTCAACACTGCCCCATAGACTCAACACTGCCCATAGACTCAACACTGCCCCATAGACTCAACACTGCACCACAGACTCAACACTGCACCAGAGACTCAACACTGCACCATAGACTCAACACTGCACCATAGACTCAACACTGCACCACAGACTCAACACTGCCCCATAGACTCAACACTGCACCATAGACTCAACACTGCACCATAGACTCAACACTGCACCACAGACTCAGCACTACACCATAGACTCAACACTGCCCCATAAACTCAACACTGCACCATAGACTCAACACTGCACCACAGACTCAGCACTACACCATAGACTCAACACTGCCCCATAAACTCAACACTGCACCACAGACTCAACAGTTCACCATAGACTCAACACTGCACCATAGACTCAACACTGCCCCATAGACTCAACACTGCCCCATAGACTCAACACTGGATCACAGACTCAACACTGCACCATAGACAACACTGCCCCATAGACTCAACACTGCCCCATAGACTCAACACTGCACCACAGACTCAACACTGCACCATAGACTCAACACTGCCCCCATAGACTCAACACTGCCCCATAGACTCAACACTGCACCATAGACTCAACACTGCACCATAGACTCAACACTTCACCATAGACTCAACACTGCACCATAGACTCAACACTTCACCATAGACTCAACACTGCACCATAGACTCAAAACCGCACCATAGACTCAACACTGCACCGCAGACTCAACACTGCCCCATAGACTCAACACTGCACCACAGACTCAACACTGCACCATAGACTCAGCACTGCACCATAGACTCAACACTGCACCATAGACTCAACACTGCCCCATAGACTCAACACTGCACCACAGACTCAACACTGCACCACAGACTCAACACTGCACCACAGACTCAACACTGCACCACAGACTCAACACTGCACCATAGACTCAACACTGCACCGCAGACTCAACACTGCACCACAGACTCAACACTGCACCGCAGACTCAACACTGCACCGCAGACTCAACACTGCCCCATAGACTCAACACTGCCCCATAGACTCAACACTGCCCATAGACTCAACACTGCACCATAGACTCAACACTGCACCATAGACTCAACACTTCACCATAGACTCAACACTGCACCATAGACTCAACACTGCCCATAGACTCAACACTGCACCATAGACTCAACACTGCACCATAGACTCAACACTTCACCATAGGCTCAACACTGCACCATAGACTCAACACTGCACCGCAGACTCAACACTGCACCATAGACTCAACACTGCACCGTAGACTCAACACTGCACCATAGACTCAACACTGCACCGCAGACTCAACACTGCACCACAGACTCAACACTGCACCACAGACTCAACACTGCACCGCAGACTCAACACTGCACCGCAGACTCAACACTGCACCGCAGACTCAACACTGCACCACAGACTCAGCACTGCACCACAGACTCAACACTGCACCACAGACTCAACACTGCCCATAGACTCAACACTGCACCATAGACTCAACACTGCACCATAGACTCAACACTTCACCATAGACTCAACACTGCCCCATAGACTCAACACTGCCGATAGACTCAACACTGCACCATTGACTCAACACTGCACCATAGACTCAACACTTCACCATAGACTCAACACTGCACCATAGACTCAACACTGCACCGCAGACTCAACACTGCACCGCAGACTCAACACTGCACCATAGACTCAACACTGCACCACAGACTCAACACTGCACCATAGACTCAACACTGCACTATAGACTCAACACTGCACCGCAGACTCAACACTGCAACACAGACTCAACACTGCACCGCAGACTCAACACTGCGCCACAGACTCAACACTGCACCGCAGACTCAACACTGCACCGCAGACTCAACACTGTCCCATAGACTCAACACTGCCCCATAGACTCAACACTGCCCATAGACTCAACACTGCACCATAGACTCAACACTGCGCCATAGACTCAACACTTCACCATAGACTCAACACTGCACCATTGACTCAACACTGCACCATAGACTCAACACTGCACCATAGACTCAACATTGCACCATAGACTCAACACTGCACCATAGACTCAACACTGCACCATAGACTCAACAGTTCACCATAGACTCAACACCGCACCATAGACTCAACACTGCACCGCAGACTCAACACTGCCCCATAGACTCAACACTGCACCACAGACTCAACACTGCACCATAGACTCAGCACTGCACCATAGACTCAACACTGCACCATAGACTCAACACTGCCCCATAGACTCAACACTGCACCACAGACTCAACACTGCACCACAGACTCAACACTGCACCACAGACTCAGCACTGCACCATAGACTCAACACTGCACCACAGACTCAACACTGCACTGCAGACTCAACACTGCCCCATAGACTCAACACTGCCCCATAGACTCAACACTGCACCATAGACTCAACACCGCATCATAGACTCAACACTGCACCATAGACTCAACACTTCACCATAGACTCAGCACTGCACCATAGACTCAACACTGCACCATAGACTCAACACTGCCCCATAGACTCAACACTGCCCATAGACTCAACACTGCACCATAGACTCAACACTGCACCATAGACTCAACACTGCACCACAGACTCAACACTGCACTGCAGACTCAACACTGCCCCATAGACTCAACACTGCCCCATAGACTCAACACTGCACCATAGACTCAACACCGCATCATAGACTCAACACTGCACCATAGACTCAACACTTCACCATAGACTCAACACTGCACCATAGACTCAACACTGCACCATAGACTCAACATTGCACCATAGACTCAACACTGCACCGTAGACTCAACACTGCACCACAGACTCAACACTGCACCATAGACTCAACACTGCACCACAGACTCAACACTGCACCACAGACTCAACACTGCACCACAGACTCAACACTGCACCATAGACTCAACACTGCCCATAGACTCAACACTGCACCATAGACTCAACACTGCACCATAGACTCAACACTTCACCATAGACTCAACACTGCACCATAGACTCAACACTGCACCGCAGACTCAACACTGCACCACAGACTCAACACTGCACCGCAGACTCAACACTGCCCATAGACTCAACACTGCACCATAGACTCAACACTGCACCGCAGACTCAGCACTGCACCACAGACTCAACACTGCACCACAGACTCAACACTGCCCATAGACTGAACACTGCACCATAGACTCAACACTGCACCATAGACTCAACACTTCACCATAGACTCAACACTGCCCCATAGACTCAACACTGCCCATAGACTCAACACTGCACCATTGACTCAACACTGCACCATAGACTCAACACTGCACCATAGACTCAACATTGCACCATAGACTCAACACTGCACCGTAGACTCAACACTGCACCACAGACTCAACACTGCACTGCAGACTCAACACTGCCCCACAGACTCAACACTGCACCATAGACTCAACACTGCACCACAGACTCAACACTGCACCACAGACTCAACACTGCACCACAGACTCAACACTGCACCATCGACTCAACACTGCACCGCAGACTCAACACTGCACCATAGACTCAGAACTGCACCATAGACTCAACACTGCACCATAGACTCAACACTGCACCATAGACTCAACACTGCACCATAGACTCAACACTGCCCCATAGACTCAACACTGCCCATAGACTCAACACTGCACCATTGACTCAACACTGCACCACAGACTCAACACTGCACCATAGACTCAACACTGCACCACAGACTCAACACTGCACCACAGACTCAACACTGCACCACAGACTCAACACTGCACCATCGACTCAACACTGCACCGCAGACTCAACACTGCACCATAGACTCAGAACTGCACCATAGACTCAACACTGCACCATAGACTCAACACTGCACCATAGACTCAACACTGCACCATAGACTCAACACTGCACCATAGACTCAACACTGCACCACAGACTCAACACTGCACCACAGACTCAACACTGCACCACAGACTCAACACTGCACCATCGACTCAACACTGCACCGCAGACTCAACACTGCACCATAGACTCAGAACTGCACCATAGACTCAACACTGCACCATAGACTCAACACTGCACCATAGACTCAACACTGCACCATAGACTCAACACTGCACCATAGACTCAACACTGCACCATAGACTCAACACTGCACCGCAGACTCAGCACTGCACCACAGACTCAACACTGCACCACAGACTCAACACTGCCCATAGACTCAACACTGCACCATAGACTCAACACTGCACCATAGACTCAACACTTCACCATAGACTCAACACTGCCCCATAGACTCAACACTGCCCATAGACTCAACACTGCACCATTGACTCAACACTGCACCATAGACTCAACACTGCACCATAGACTCAACATTGCACCATAGACTCAACACTGCACCATAGACTCAACACTGCACCATAGACTCAACAGTTCACCATAGACTCAACACCGCACCATAGACTCAACACTGCACCGCAGACTCAACACTGCCCCATAGACTCAACACTGCACCACAGACTCAACACTGCACCATAGACTCAGCACTGCACCATAGACTCAACACTGCACCATAGACTCAACACTGCCCCATAGACTCAACACTGCACCACAGACTCAACACTGCACCACAGACTCAACACTGCACCACAGACTCAGCACTGCACCATAGACTCAACACTGCACCACAGACTCAACACTGCACTGCAGACTCAACACTGCCCCACAGACTCAACACTGCACCATAGACTCAACACTGCACCACAGACTCAACACTGCACCACAGACTCAACACTGCACCACAGACTCAACACTGCACCATCGACTCAACACTGCACCGCAGACTCAACACTGCACCATAGACTCAGAACTGCACCATAGACTCAACACTGCACCATAGACTCAACACTGCACCATAGACTCAACACTGCACCATAGACTCAACACTGCACCATAGACTCAACACTGCACCACAGACTCAACACTGCACCACAGACTCAACACTGCACCACAGACTCAACACTGCACCATCGACTCAACACTGCACCGCAGACTCAACACTGCACCATAGACTCAGAACTGCACCATAGACTCAACACTGCACCATAGACTCAACACTGCACCATAGACTCAACACTGCACCATAGACTCAACACTGCACCATAGACTCAACACTGCACCATAGACTCAACACTGCACCGCAGACTCAGCACTGCACCACAGACTCAACACTGCACCACAGACTCAACACTGCCCATAGACTCAACACTGCACCATAGACTCAACACTGCACCATAGACTCAACACTTCACCATAGACTCAACACTGCCCCATAGACTCAACACTGCCCATAGACTCAACACTGCACCATTGACTCAACACTGCACCATAGACTCAACACTGCACCATAGACTCAACATTGCACCATAGACTCAACACTGCACCATAGACTCAACACTGCACCATAGACTCAACAGTTCACCATAGACTCAACACCGCACCATAGACTCAACACTGCACCGCAGACTCAACACTGCCCCATAGACTCAACACTGCACCACAGACTCAACACTGCACCATAGACTCAGCACTGCACCATAGACTCAACACTGCACCATAGACTCAACACTGCCCCATAGACTCAACACTGCACCACAGACTCAACACTGCACCACAGACTCAACACTGCACCACAGACTCAGCACTGCACCATAGACTCAACACTGCACCACAGACTCAACACTGCACTGCAGACTCAACACTGCCCCATAGACTCAACACTGCCCCATAGACTCAACACTGCACCATAGACTCAACACCGCATCATAGACTCAACACTGCACCATAGACTCAACACTTCACCATAGACTCAGCACTGCACCATAGACTCAACACTGCACCATAGACTCAACACTGCCCCATAGACTCAACACTGCCCATAGACTCAACACTGCACCATAGACTCAACACTGCACCATAGACTCAACACTTCAGCATAGACTCAACACTGCCCCATAGACTCAACACTGCCCATAGACTCAACACTGCCCCATAGACTCAACACTGCACCACAGACTCAACACTGCACCAGAGACTCAACACTGCACCATAGACTCAACACTGCACCATAGACTCAACACTGCACCACAGACTCAACACTGCCCCATAGACTCAACACTGCACCATAGACTCAACACTGCACCATAGACTCAACACTGCACCACAGACTCAGCACTACACCATAGACTCAACACTGCCCCATAAACTCAACACTGCACCATAGACTCAACACTGCACCACAGACTCAGCACTACACCATAGACTCAACACTGCCCCATAAACTCAACACTGCACCACAGACTCAACAGTTCACCATAGACTCAACACTGCACCATAGACTCAACACTGCCCCATAGACTCAACACTGCCCCATAGACTCAACACTGGATCACAGACTCAACACTGCACCATAGACAACACTGCCCCATAGACTCAACACTGCCCCATAGACTCAACACTGCACCACAGACTCAACACTGCACCATAGACTCAACACTGCCCCCATAGACTCAACACTGCCCCATAGACTCAACACTGCACCATAGACTCAACACTGCACCATAGACTCAACACTTCACCATAGACTCAACACTGCACCATAGACTCAACACTTCACCATAGACTCAACACTGCACCATAGACTCAAAACCGCACCATAGACTCAACACTGCACCGCAGACTCAACACTGCCCCATAGACTCAACACTGCACCACAGACTCAACACTGCACCATAGACTCAGCACTGCACCATAGACTCAACACTGCACCATAGACTCAACACTGCCCCATAGACTCAACACTGCACCACAGACTCAACACTGCACCACAGACTCAACACTGCACCACAGACTCAACACTGCACCACAGACTCAACACTGCACCATAGACTCAACACTGCACCGTAGACTCAACACTGCACCATAGACTCAACACTGCACCGCAGACTCAACACTGCACCACAGACTCAACACTGCACCGCAGACTCAACACTGCACCGCAGACTCAACACTGCCCCATAGACTCAACACTGCCCCATAGACTCAACACTGCCCATAGACTCAACACTGCACCATACACTCAACACTGCACCATAGACTCAACACTTCACCATAGACTCAACACTGCACCATAGACTCAACACTGCCCATAGACTCAACACTGCACCATAGACTCAACACTGCACCATAGACTCAACACTTCACCATAGGCTCAACACTGCACCATAGACTCAACACTGCACCGCAGACTCAACACTGCACCATAGACTCAACACTGCACCGTAGACTCAACACTGCACCATAGACTCAACACTGCACCGCAGACTCAACACTGCACCACAGACTCAACACTGCACCACAGACTCAACACTGCACCGCAGACTCAACACTGCACCGCAGACTCAACACTGCACCGCAGACTCAACACTGCACCACAGACTCAGCACTGCACCACAGACTCAACACTGCACCACAGACTCAACACTGCCCATAGACTCAACACTGCACCATAGACTCAACACTGCACCATAGACTCAACACTTCACCATAGACTCAACACTGCCCCATAGACTCAACACTGCCGATAGACTCAACACTGCACCATTGACTCAACACTGCACCATAGACTCAACACTTCACCATAGACTCAACACTGCACCATAGACTCAACACTGCACCGCAGACTCAACACTGCACCGCAGACTCAACACTGCACCATAGACTCAACACTGCACCACAGACTCAACACTGCACCATAGACTCAACACTGCACTATAGACTCAACACTGCACCGCAGACTCAACACTGCAACACAGACTCAACACTGCACCGCAGACTCAACACTGCGCCACAGACTCAACACTGCACCGCAGACTCAACACTGCACCGCAGACTCAACACTGTCCCATAGACTCAACACTGCCCCATAGACTCAACACTGCCCATAGACTCAACACTGCACCATAGACTCAACACTGCGCCATAGACTCAACACTTCACCATAGACTCAACACTGCACCATAGACTCAACACTGCACCGCAGACGCAACACTGCACCACAGACTCAACACTGCACCGCAGACTCAACACTGCCCATAGACTCAACACTGCACCATAGACTCAACACTGCACCACAGACTCAACACTGCACCGCAGACTCAACACTGCCCATAGACTCAACACTGCACCATAGACTCAACACTGCACCGCAGACTCAGCACTGCACCACAGACTCAACACTGCACCACAGACTCAACACTGCCCATAGACTCAACACTGCACCATAGACTCAACACTGCACCATAGACTCAACACTTCACCATAGACTCAACACTGCCCCATAGACTCAACACTGCCCATAGACTCAACACTGCACCATTGACTCAACACTGCACCATAGACTCAACACTGCACCATAGACTCAACATTGCACCATAGACTCAACACTGCACCGTAGACTCAACACTGCACCACAGACTCAACACTGCACCATAGACTCAACACTGCACCACAGACTCAACACTGCACCACAGACTCAACACTGCACCACAGACTCAACACTGCACCATAGACTCAACACTGCCCATAGACTCAACACTGCACCATAGACTCAACACTGCACCATAGACTCAACACTTCACCATAGACTCAACACTGCACCGCAGACTCAACACTGCACCACAGACTCAACACTGCACCGCAGACTCAACACTGCCCATAGACTCAACACTGCACCATAGACTCAACACTGCACCGCAGACTCAGCACTGCACCACAGACTCAACACTGCACCACAGACTCAACACTGCCCATAGACTGAACACTGCACCATAGACTCAACACTGCACCATAGACTCAACACTTCACCATAGACTCAACACTGCCCCATAGACTCAACACTGCCCATAGACTCAACACTGCACCATTGACTCAACACTGCACCATAGACTCAACACTGCACCATAGACTCAACATTGCACCATAGACTCAACACTGCACCGTAGACTCAACACTGCACCACAGACTCAACACTGCACCATAGACTCAACACTGCACCACAGACTCAACACTGCACCACAGACTCAACACTGCACCACAGACTCAACACTTCACCATAGACTCAACACTGCCCCATAGACTCAACACCGCACCACAGACTCAACACTGCACCATCGACTCAACACTGCACCGCAGACTCAACACTGCACCATAGACTCAGAACTGCACCATAGACTCAACACTGCACCATAGACTCAACACTGCACCATAGACTCAACACTGCACCATAGACTCAACACTGCACCATAGACTCAACACTGCACCACAGACTCAACACTTCACCATAGACTCAACACTGCCCCATAGACTCAACACCGCACCACAGACTCAACACTGCACCATAGACTCAACACTGCCCCATAGACTCGACACTGCACCACAGACTCAGCACTGCACCATAGACTCAGCACTGCACCACAGACTCAACACTGCACCATAGACTCAACACTGCACCATAGACTCAACACTGCACCATATACTCAACACTGCACCGCAGACTCAACACTGCACCGCAGACTCAACACTGCACCGCAGACTCAACACTTCACCATAGACTCAACACTGCCCCATAGACTCAACACCGCACCACAGACTCAACACTGCACCACAGACTCAACACTACACCAAAGACTCAACACTGCACCATAGGCTCAACACTGCACCACAGACTCAACACTGCACCATAGACTCAACACTGCACCATAGACTCAACACTGCACCACAGACTCAACACTGCACCATAGACTCAACACTGTACCACAGACTCAACACTGCACAATAGACTCAACACTGCACCACAGACTCAACACTGCACCACAGACTCAACATTGCACCGTAGACTCAACACTGCACCGTAGACTCAACACTGCACCATAGACTCAACACTGCACCGCAGACTCAACACTGCACCACAGACTCAACACTGCACCGCAGACTCAACACTGCACCATAGACTCAACACTGCACCGTAGACTCAACACTGCACCACAGACTCAACACTGCCCCATAGACTCAACACTGCCCCATAGACTCAACACTGCACCATAGACTCAACACTGCACCGTAGACCCAACACTGCACCACAGACTCAACACTGCACCACAGACTCAACACTGCACCATAGACTCAACACTGCACCACAGACTCAACACTGCACCATAGACTCAACACTGCACCACAGACTCAACACTGCCCCATAGACTCAACACTGCACCATACACTCAACACTGCCCCATAGACTCAACACTGCACCATGGACTCAACACTGCACCATAGACTCAACAGTTCACCATAGACTCAGCACTGCACCATAGACTCAGCACTGCACCACAGACTCAACACTGCACCATAGACTCAACACTGCCCCATAGACTCAACACTGCCCCATAGACTCAACACTGCATCACAGACTCAACACTGCACCATAGACTCAACACTGCCCCATAGACTCAACACTGCCCCATAGACTCAACACTGCACCACAGACTCAACACTGCACCATAGACTCAACACTGCCCCATAGACTCAACACTGCCCCATAGACTCAACACTACACCACAGACTCAACACTGCACCATAGACTCAACACTGCACCACAGACTCAACACTGCACCATAGACTCAGCACTGCACCATAGACTCAACACTGCACCATAGACTCAACACTGCCCCATAGACTCAAAACTGCACCATAGACTCAACACTGCACCACAGACTCAACACTGCACCATAGACTCAACACTGCACCGTAGACTCAACACTGCACCATAGACTCAACACTGCACCGCAGACTCAACACTGCACCACAGACTCAACACTGCACCGCAGACTCAACACTGCGCCACAGACTCAACACTGCACCGCAGACTCAACACTGCACCGCAGTGTTGAGTCTGCGGTGCAGACTCACGTCCTCACCTGGGTGAGCGTGGGTGAGCCACTCACGCCCTCACCTGGGCGAGCGTGGGTGAGCGTGGGTGACCCACTCACGCCCTCACCTGGGCGAGCGTGGGTGAGCGTGGGTGACCCACTCACGCCCTCACCTGGGCGAGCGTGGGCGAGCGTGGGTGAGCGTGGGTGACCCACTCACGCCCTCACCTGGGCGAGCGTGGGTGAGCGTGGGTGACCCACTCACGCCCTCACCTGGGCGAGCGTGGGTGAGCGTGGGTGACCCACTCACGCCCTCACCTGGGCGAGCAGGTGAGCGTGGGTGAGCCACTCACGCCCTCACCTGGGCGAGCAGGTGAGCGTGGGTGAGCCACTCACGCCCTCACCTGGGCGAGCAGGTGAGCGTGAGCGAGCGTGTCTTGACGTCGTAGACGCGCAGCTCCCCGTCTCCACCGCCGGTGGTGAGCCACGCGCCCGAGGAGGAGGCTGAGGCACACAGAGTGTGCGTGGGCTCACGCGCCAGCGGGCAGGGCGAGCGCACGGACACCGTCCACAGGGACACGCGGCCACTCGCGTCTGTGGGGGGTGGACACACGGCGACACACACACACACACAGAGTCACACACAGACACACAGAGTCACACAGAGTCACACACAGAGTCACACAGAGTCACACAGAGAGTCACACAGAGTCACACACAGACACAGAGTCACACACAGAGTCACACAGACACACAGAGTCACACACACACAGAGTCACACACACACACAGAGTCACACACACACAGAGTGTGCGTGGGCTCACGCGCCAGCGGGCAGGGCGAGCGCACGGACACCGTCCACAGGGACACGCGGCCACTCGCGTCTGTGGGGGGTGGACACACGGCGACACACACACACACAGACACACAGAGTCACACAGAGTCACACACACACAGAGTCACACACACACAGAGTCACACACACACAGAGTCACACAGAGTCACACAGAAACAGACACACAGAGTCACACACACACAGACACACAGAGTCACACACACACAGACACACAGAGTCACACACACACAGACACACAGACACACGGCGACACACACAGACACACAGAGTCACACACACACACACACAGAGTCACACACACACAGAGCCACACAGAGTCACACACAGAGTCACACACACAGACACACAGAGTCACACAGACACACAGAGTCACACACACAGAGTCACACAGACACACAGAGTCACACACACAGAGTCACACACAGACACACAGAGTCACACACACACAGAGTCACACAGACACACAGAGTCACACACACACAGAGTCACACACACACACAGAGTCACACACACACAGAGTGTGCGTGGGCTCATGCGGCAGCGGGCAGGGCGAGCGCACGGACACCGTCCACAGGGACACGCGGCCACTCGCGTCTGTGGGGGGTGGACACACGGCGACACACACAGACACAGACACACAGAGTCACACAGAGTCACACACACACAGAGTCACACACACACAGAGTCACACACACACAGAGTCACACAGAGTCACACAGACACAGACACACAGAGTCACACACACACAGACACACAGAGTCACACACACACAGACACACAGAGTCACACACACACAGACACACAGACACACGGCGACACACACAGACACACAGAGTCACACACACACACACAGAGTCACACACACACAGAGTCACACACACACAGAGTCACACACACACACAGAGTCACACACACACAGACACACACACACACAGACACACAGAGTCACACAGAGTCACACACACACAGAGTCACACACAGAGTCACACACACAGAGTCACACAGACACACGGCGACACACACAGACACACAGAGTCACACACACACACAGAGTCACACAGACACACGGCGACACACACACACAGAGTCACACACACACAGAGTCACACAGAGTCACACAGACACACGGCGACACACACAGAGTGTGCGTGGGCTCACGCGCCAGCGGGCAGGGCGAGCGCACGGACACCGTCCACAGGGACACGCGGCCACTCGCGTCTGTGGGGGGTGGACACACGGCGACACACACAGACACACAGAGTCACACACACACAGAGTCACACACACACACACACACAGAGTCACACACAGACACACAGAGTCACACAGAGTCACACACAGAGTCACACAGAGTCACACACAGAGTCACACAGAGTCACACACAGAGTCACACACAGAGTCACACACAGAGTCACACACAGAGTCACACACAGAGTCACACAGAGTCACACACAGACACAGAGTCACACACAGAGTCACACACAGAGTCACACACATGGTCACACACAGACACACAGAGTCACACAGAGTCACACACAGAGTCACACAGAGTCACACACAGAGTCACACAGAGTCACACACAGAGTCACACACAGAGTCACACACAGAGTCACACAGAGTCACACACAGACACAGAGTCACACACAGAGTCACACACAGAGTCACACACATGGTCACACACAGACACACAGAGTCACACAGAGTCACACACAGAGTCACACACAGAGCCACACAGAGTCACACACAGACACAGAGTCACACACAGAGTCACACACAGAGTCACACACATGGTCACACACAGACACATGAAGTGTCGAACGCCCGCTGGCAGGAGGTCACGGGGCAGACCCAGGTGCCACGGGTCGACTGAGATGACTGGCTGATGCACCACCTGTGCCCCCTACTGTGCCAACCTGCTGTGCTTTAGCCACCCGGCGCTCCGCTCGCTGTTGTGAGCGTCGCTCCTCCGCCCTCCGTTGTTATTGGAGGGCGACTGCCTCCAACTGCCCAGTAGCATCCTTCACGAGCCTCCTCCACAGAGGCCGATCTTGACACCGCTGGTATCAGTCATCGGCAAGTCCACTCAGCTCCACGTCCTCCTGTACCACATCACTCCATCTCTTCTCTAGCCCGTGCCGCGCCCGCTTAGCCCCCTCAATCCGGCCAAACAAAAGCTGTTTCGGCATGCGGTGGCTGGGCATGCGGGCTACATGACCCAGCCATCGCAGCCTTGCCTGCCGGAGGAGCTCACCGATGGGACCCTGCCCAGATCTTTCAAGGATTTGTGAGCTCCTCACACAATCCAGTCTGGTTAAACCCAGGATGGATCGTAGGCAGGTCAGCCTAAATGTTTCTAACCGGCGAAGATGTTCCATTAGGTGGGGTCCACGTTTCGCAAGCGTAGAGAAGGGAGGGAATGATCGTGGCCGAGAAGACCTGAAGCTTAGTGCAGAGCGACAGACCAGGTAGCTTCCACACAGCGTTACGCAACCGATGAAAAGATATTGCCGCTCGACTGATTCGGAGTGAGACCTCTGCTGTTAAACTGGAGCCAGTCATAAGCACACTGCCCAGGTATGGGAAACTCTCCACTCTCTCCACAACTGCCCCATCACCGATTGGGAGTTGTGGGGGTGGAGTGTCCGATGGTACAAAATACCCAGGCAGGTGCTTAGTTTTGGTGGGGCTGATGGTAAGGCCCCACCTCTTAGTGGCACGCTCCAGTCTCAGCAGCAGCGTCTCCAACTCCTCCTCTGACTGAGCAGCTATTACCAAGTCATCAGCATACATAACGTGGTTGAGCAATAGGGAGCCATCCCTTGACCGCACCCGGGCATCGATTAGCCTCCCATTATATCTGTACCATATGGAGATTCCCCCGGTACAGCTATTGAAGGCTTCACGAACTACGTGGTCAAAATAGATGTTAAATAATGTGGGAGCCAGAGGACATCCCTGTCGCACCCCAAGGTGTACAGGGAATGGCTCTGACTCCCGGCCACGTAGTTTTACCCGGGCCCGCTCACCATCATGAAGGTCCTTAATGATCGTGAGCAGAGGGTCAGGTACTCCAAAAGCACGAAGAACGACCCAGAGCCCAGGCCTACTGATGGTATCATAGGCCTTGACCAGGTCAATAAAGCAGAGATGTAGGTCTTGTTGGAATTCCCTACACCTCTGCTGTAGCAGACGGACAGAAAATATGGCATCTGTGCAGGACCGCCCTTTCCTGAAACCGCATTGGGGCTCCGCAAGCCTCTCCTCAGCGTGCCTGGCAAGGCGATGCTGAATAATCCTTGCCAGGACCTTTCCCGGCACACTGAGGAGTGAGATGCCCCTGTAGTTGTTACAGTCTGTGCGGTCCCCCTTCTTAAAAAGGGGGACCACCAGGGCATCCTTCCAATCCTGCGGAACCCGTCCAGTGGTCCAGACTGTTGTTATGATGTCATATAGGGCAGTCTGTGCACAAACGCCACCCTCCCTCAGCATTTCGCTTGGGAGATCATCTCTGCCCGCTGCCTTTCCTGGTCTCAGACTCCGGATCGCCTTCAATACTTCCTCAGCAGATGGCACCTCAGCCAGCCACTCACAGGGGGTGACTTCATCCAATATTTGAGGCACCGCAGCCTCAGCAGGGTCATCCTCACTTTGTGCCACGATGTTTTCCTGGCTGAGGGATTTTCCCTCCCCCAGGACCTCACAGAAATGCTCAGCAAATCTGCGAACCTGTTCCTGGGGGTCGGAAATTGGATCACCGTTTTTTCCCCTAATGATGGTAATAGGTGTGGCGCTGCAGGTTACTTTTTTGATGGAGTTAAATAGAGATTTGTGATCACGGGCCACTGAGGCAGACTCCATCTCCTCAGCAACCCGCGACCACCACCCATCCTTGCAGCGCCTCACGGCTCTCCGAACCTCCGAGCGAAGGCTGCGGTAAGCCTCCTCATTCTCTGACGTGGGATTCTGTAGCCGATGACAGTGGGCCTGTCGCTTTTTCTCAACCATCCTGAACAACTCCTCTGTCATCCAGGGTGTCTGGGGAGGTCTGGACCGCGTACCCAAAGCAGCCATTGCAGCTGCATGAGTCACAGTCCTAAACCTCGCCCATTTACCCTCGACATCAGGAGGAGTCGGGGACGATGCCAATCCCAGCCGCAAGCGATGATGAAATTCTCGCTTGCAACTTTCATCAGATAACTGAGACCAGGCCACTTTAGGTTGGAATGGGGTCCTGGGTGTACACCCACCACCGGAGTGGAAGAATGGCAGGCGCATCTTACAGATGACTAGTCGATGGTCAGAGGGCAGATCAGCTCCACGGTAGGTCCTGGTGTCAAGGACATGGGCTTGCATTCGCTGGTCCGTCACTATGTAGTCCAGCAGATGTTCTTGCTTGGACCCGGCATGCATCCATGATGTTGTGTGGATGCGCCGATGCCGGAACAGCGTGTTGGTAATTACAAGCCCATGGGCTGCACAAAAATCTAGCAGCCTCCTACCGTTGTTATTGAGCTGATCTGGCCCATGCCCTCCAATCACTCCAGACCAGGTGCCAGTATCATGACCAACTCGGGCATTGAAGTCACCCAACATGATGACTCTATCCCGAGGGGCCACTTTAGCCAGCACCTGTGACAGGAGGTCATAGAAGGCATCTGACTCATCGGCTTTGCCTGCATCCCTCCACGGATGTTCATCTTCGGTGGGGGCATAAGTAACCACGACCACCATTCCTCGCCTCCGGTTGATGGGAAGGCGAGCCCAAAGTAGCCTGGGGCTTACAGCTTCCCACACCTCACCGCCACGCTCCCACGCCCCCTTCATTCTTTTGTTCAAGAGAAGACCCACACCCTGTTGTTTGGCAGTCTGCTGCCCCGAGTAGAGGACTGTCCACCCCTCATAGTGGCAGGAGCCAGAGCCGGTCCACCGGACCTCCTGAATGCCGCATAGATCCAGGCGGTACCGGTCCAGCTCCCGACAGAGGAGTGGCAGCCTCTCCTCTGCAGTGAGCGTTCGAACATTCCACGTGGCCACCCGTAGTGGCTTTTCGTTGTTTCTGGAGTAGCCCCGAGGGTAGGTATTCAATCTCCTGGCTCCGCCAATTGGGGTTTGGCCAGGAGACGTCATAGACGCCTGGCCCCCCGGGGCCTCCGGCACAAGCTTAGTTGTTACATATTTCAGTTTAATTCGTGGTTTTGTGGTAATTAATTGAAGGTGGAGGGGTTACCAGCCCCTCGCACCCGTCCAGAGCCCCCGTTTAGCCCCTGTGGTGGACACATATGCCATGAGGGGAGGAGCCAATCAAAATTGGAACTCCCCCCACAGCGCTGTCCACGACAGAGTTGCCCGTCCGGCACCGCGAGGAGGTAGGGGGTTGTTTTGCCGGACAGAGTCACACACACACACAGAGTCACACACACACACAGAGTCACACACACACACATACACAGAGTCACACACACACAGAGTCACACACAGACACACAGAGTCACACACACACACACACAGAGTCACACACAGACACACAGAGTCACACACAGACACACAGAGTCACACACACACACAGAGTCACACACACACAGAGTCACACACAGAGTCACACAGAGTCACACACACACACAGAGTCACACACACACAGAGTTACACACAACAACAACCGCCATTCGCCACTAAGTGGCGGTGACGTCACCACGACGCTTGTGCCAGGCTATGTGCACCCTGAGGCCACGTGAAGTGTCGAACGCCCGCTGGCAGGAGGTCACGGGGCAGACCCAGGTGCCACGGGTCGACTGACTGAGATGACTGGCTGATGCACCACCTGTGCCCCCTACTGTGCCAACCTGCTGTGCTTTAGCCACCCGGCGCTCCGCTCGCTGTTGTGAGCGTCGCTCCTCCGCCCTCCGTTGTTGTTGGAGGGCGACTGCCTCCAACTGCCCAGTAGCATCCTTCACGAGCCTCCTCCACAGAGGCCGATCTTGACACCGCTGGTACCAGTCATCGGCAAGTCCACTCAGCTCCACGTCCTCCTGTACCACATCACTCCATCTCTTCTCTAGCCCGTGCCGCGCCCGCTTAGCCCCCTCAATCCGGCCAAACAAAAGCTGTTTCGGCATGCGGTGGCTGGGCATGCGAGCTACATGACCCAGCCATCGCAGCCTTGCCTGCCGGAGGAGCTCACCGATGGGACCCTGCCCAGATCTTTCAAGGATTTGTGAGCTCCTCACACAATCCAGTCTGGTTAAACCCAGGATGGATCGTAGGCAGGCCAGCCTAAATGTTTCTAACCGGCGAAGATGTTCCATTAGGGGGGTCCACGTTTCGCAAGCGTAGAGAAGGGAGGGAATGACCGTGGCCGAGAAGACCTGAAGCTTAGTGCGGAGCGACAGACCAGGTAGCTTCCACACAGCATTACGCAACCGATGAAAAGATATTGCCGCTCGACTGATTCGGAGTGAGACCTCTGCTGTTAAACTGGAGCCAGTCATAAAGTTACACAGACACACAGAGTCACACACACAGGGCCACACGTCTCCCCGTGTGTCTCCGTGTTTCCCCGCGTGTCTCTCTCCCTTCGTGTCTCCGTGTGTCTCGGTGTCTCTCTCCCCGCGCGTCTCCGTGTCTCCCCGCGTGTCTCTGTGTCTCTGCGTACACGTGGCTACGAGGCGGATGTCTCTCTCGGTGTCCGTCTGCGGCAGAAAGACGAGCGAGGTGACGGGCACGCCGTGTCTCAGCGCGTGTCTCCGTGTCTCAGCGTGTCCCTGCGTGTCGCCGTGTTTCAGCGTGTCCGCGTCTCTCAGCACGTGGATGCACGTCCATCCACGCAGCTCATGGATCTGCCAGACAACCACGAGAAACGCATCCATCAACATCACCATCCATCACCAATCTTCAACATCACCATCAACATCACCATCCATCAACATCATCAACATCACCATCCATCATCATCCATCATCATCAACATCCATCATCATCCATCATCATCAACATCCATCATCATCCATCATCATCAACATCCATCACCATCCATCAACATCATCAACATCACCATCCATCAACATCCATCATCATCCATCAACATCCATCATCACTATCCATCACCATCAAGATCACCATCCATCATCATCCATCAACATCACCATCAACATCACCATCCATCATCATCAACATCACCATCCATCACCATCCATCACCATCCATCAACATCACCATCCATCATCATCCATGTCTGTGTGTGTGTCTGTGTGTGTGTCTGTGTGTGTCTGTGTGTGTGTCTGTGTGTGTCTGTGTGTGTGTCTGTGTGTGTCTGTGTGTGTGTCTTTGTGTGTTTATGTTTGTCTCTGGCTCCCTATTGCTCAACCACGTTATGTATGCCGGTGATCTGGTGATTGCTGCTCACTCAGAGGAGGAGTTGGAGGCGCTGCTGCTGAGACTGGAGCGTGGCACTAAGGGCTGGGGCCTTACCATCAGCCCCACCAAAACTAAGCACCTGCCTGGGTATTTTGTACCATCGGACACTCCACCCCCACAACTCCCAATCGGTGATGGGGCAGTTGTGGAGAGAGTGGAGAGTTTCCCATACCTGGGCAGTGTGCTCATGACCGGCTCCAGTTTAACAGCAGAGGTCTCGCTCCGAATCAGTCGAGCGGCAATATCTTTTCATCGGTTGCGTAACGCTGTGTGGAAGCTACCTGGTCTGTCGCTCCGCACGAAGCTTCAGGTCTTCTCGGCCACGGTCATTCCCTCCCTTCTCTACGCTTGCGAAACGTGGACCCCCATAATGGAAAAATCTTCATCGGTTAGAAACATTTAGGCTGGTCCCTGCCTACGATCCATCCTGGGTTTAACCTGCAGGCTGGATTGTGTGAGGAGCTCACAAATCCTTGAAGGATCTGGACACAGTCCCATCGGTGAACTCCTCCGGCAGGCAAGGCTGCGTTGGCTGGGTCATGTAGCCCACATGCCCAGCCACCGCATGCCCAAGCAGCTTCTGTTTGGCCCCATAGAGAGGGCTAAACGGGCGCGGCACGGGCTATAGAAGAGGTGGAGTGATGTGGTACAGGAGGACGTGGAGCTGAGTGGACTTGCCGACGACTGGTACCAGCGGTGTCAAGGTCGGCCACTGTGGAGGAGGATGCTCGTGAAGGACGCTACTGCTGCTGCTGCTGCTGCTACTGGGCAGTTGGAGGCAGTCGCCCTCCAGTAACAACGGGGTGTAGAGGAGCGACGCTCAGAACAACGAGCGGAGCACCGGGCGGATAAAACGCAGCGAGTTGGCACAGTAGGGGGTACAGGTGGTGCACCTAGCCTGGCACAGCAGGGGGTAAAGGTGATGGTGCATCGACCGCTCATCTCAGTCAACCCACGGCACCTGCTTGATCTGTCCCGTGACCTCCTCCTGCACCTAGCCTGGCACAGCAGCACAACCCAGAGACCCATAGAGACCCACATATACCCATAGAGACCCCACAAAGACCCATGTTTATAGTTATCAGGTGTAAGGCCCCTCTGAGCTGACGTCATCATCATCGTCACGTGGACATTGACAGCAGCAGCAGCAGCCAAAGCCTCTGACCGAGCGTGGCGACGTTGACTCTGAACGTGGAGGGGACAAACGGAGGAGGAGCCGGAGACAAAATCCACGCAGCGACCACCACGGGGAGAGAGACGCAGACTGCACAGAGACAGCAGCAGCAGCAGGGTCGGGGTGGAACCCACGACCTCCTGTAGACCAGGCGAGGTAGTTAACATCTCATAGTCACCGTGGTGATGATGATGATGAGAGACACAGACCTCCTGTAGACCAGGCGAGGTAGCTAACATCTCATAGTCACCGTGGTGATGATGATGATGAGAGACACAGACCTCCTGTAGACCAGGCGAGGTAGTTAACATCTCATAGTCACCGTGGTGATGATGATGATGAGAGACACAGACCTCCTGTAGACCAGGCGAGGTAGCTAACATCTCAGTCACCGTGATGATGAGAGAGACACAGACCTCCTGTGTACCAGGAGAGGTAGTTAACATCTCATAGTCACCGTGATGATGAGAGACACAGACCTCCTGTAGACCAGGCGAGGTAGTTAACATCTCATAGTCACCGTGATGATGAGAGACACAGACCTCCTGTAGACCAGGCGAGGTAGTTAACATCTCATAGCCACCGTGGTGATGATGAGAGAGACACAGACCTCCTGTAGACCAGGCGAGGTAGTTAACATCTCATAGTCACCATGATGATGATGAGAGACACAGACCTCCTGTAGACCAGGCGAGGTAGCTAACATCTCATAGCCACCGTGGTGATGATGAGAGAGAGACACAGACCTCCTGTAGACCAGGCGAGGTAGCTAACATCTCATAGCCACCGTGGTGATGATGAGAGAGAGACACACAGACCTCCTGTATACCAGGCGAGGTAGTTAACATCTCATAGCCACCGTGGTGATGATGAGAGAGACACAGACCTCCTGTAGACCAGGCGAGGTAGTTAACATCTCATAGTCACCATGATGATGATGAGAGACACAGACCTCCTGTAGACCAGGCGAGGTAGCTAACATCTCATAGCCACCGTGGTGATGATGATGAGAGAGACACAGACCTCCTGTAGACCAGGCGAGGTAGTTAACATCTCATAGCCACCGTGATGATGAGAGACACAGACCTCCTGTAGACCAGGCGAGGTAGTTAACATCTCATAGCCACCGTGGTGATGATGAGAGAGAGACACAGACCTCCTGTAGACCAGGCGAGGTAGCTAACATCTCATAGCCACCGTGGTGATGATGAGAGAGAGACACACAGACCTCCTGTAGACCAGGCGAGGTAGTTAACATCTCATAGCCACCGTGGTGATGATGAGAGAGACACAGACCTCCTGTAGACCAGGCGAGGTAGTTAACATCTCATAGTCACCATGATGATGATGAGAGACACAGACCTCCTGTAGACCAGGCGAGGTAGCTAACATCTCATAGCCACCGTGGTGATGATGATGAGAGAGACACAGACCTCCTGTAGACCAGGCGAGGTAGTTAACATCTCATAGCCACCGTGATGATGAGAGACACAGACCTCCTGTGTACCAGGCGAGGTAGTTAACATCTCATAGTCACCGTGGTGATGATGATGAGACAGAGACACAGACCTCCTGTAGACCAGGCGAGGTAGTTAACATCTCATAGCCACCGTGGTGATGATGAGAGACACAGACCTCCTGTAGACCAGGCGAGGTAGTTAACATCTCATAGCCACCGTGGTGATGAGAGACACAGACCTCCTGTAGATCAGGCGAGGTAGTTAACATCTCATAGTCACCGTGGTGATGATGAGAGACACAGACCTCCTGTAGACCAGGCGAGGTAGTTAACATCTCATAGTCACCGTGGTGATGATGATGATGAGAGAGACAGACCTCCTGTGTACCGGGCAAGGTAGTTAACATCTCATAGTCACCGTGATGATGATGAGAGACACAGACCTCCTGTATACCAGGCGAGGTAGTTAACATCTCATAGCCACCGTGGTGATGATGAGAGAGAGACACAGACCTCCTGTATACCAGGCGAGGTAGTTAACATCTCATAGCCACCATGGTGATGATGAGAGAGAGACACAGACCTCCTGTAGACCAGGCGAGGTAGCTAACATCTCATAGCCACCGTGGTGATGATGAGAGAGAGACACACAGACCTCCTGTAGACCAGGCGAGGTAGTTAACATCTCATAGCCACCGTGGTGATGATGAGAGAGACACAGACCTCCTGTAGACCAGGCGAGGTAGTTAACATCTCATAGTCACCATGATGATGATGAGAGACCCAGACCTCCTGTAGACCAGGCGAGGTAGCTAACATCTCATAGCCACCGTGGTGATGATGATGAGAGAGACACAGACCTCCTGTAGACCAGGCGAGGTAGTTAACATCTCATAGCCACCGTGATGATGAGAGACACAGACCTCCTGTGTACCAGGCGAGGTAGTTAACATCTCATAGTCACCGTGGTGATGATGATGAGACAGAGACACAGACCTCCTGTAGACCAGGCGAGGTAGTTAACATCTCATAGCCACCGTGGTGATGATGAGAGACACAGACCTCCTGTAGACCAGGCGAGGTAGTTAACATCTCATAGCCACCGTGGTGATGAGAGACACAGACCTCCTGTAGATCAGGCGAGGTAGTTAACATCTCATAGTCACCGTGGTGATGATGAGAGACACAGACCTCCTGTAGACCAGGCGAGGTAGTTAACATCTCATAGTCACCGTGGTGATGATGATGATGAGAGAGACAGACCTCCTGTGTACCGGGCAAGGTAGTTAACATCTCATAGTCACCGTGATGATGATGAGAGACACAGACCTCCTGTATACCAGGCGAGGTAGTTAACATCTCATAGCCACCGTGGTGATGATGAGAGAGAGACACAGACCTCCTGTATACCAGGCGAGGTAGTTAACATCTCATAGCCACCATGGTGATGATGAGAGAGAGACACAGACCTCCTTTAGACCAGGCGAGGTAGTTAACATCTCATAGCCACCGTGGTGATGATGATGATGATGAGAGAGAGACACAGACCTCCTGTATACCGGGCGAGGTAGTTAACATCTCATAGTCACCATGGTGATGATGAGAGACACAGACCTCCTGTGTACCAGGCGAGGTAGTTAACATCTCAGCCACCGTGGTGATGATGAGAGAGACACAGACCTCCTGTAGACCAGGCGAGGTAGTTAACATCTCATAGTCACCGTGGTGATGATGATGATGAGAGACACAGACCTCCTGTGTACCGGGCGAGGTAGTTAACATCTCATAGCCACCGTGGTGATGATGAGAGACACATACCTCCTGTGTACCGGGCGAGGTAGTTAACATCTCATAGCCACCGTGGTGATGATGAGAGACACAGACCTCCTGTAGACCAGGCGAGGTAGTTAACATCTCAGTCACCGTAATGATGATGAGAGACACAGACCTCCTGTAGACCAGGCGAGGTAGTTAACATCTCATAGTCACCGTGGTGATGATGAGAGAGAGACACAGACCTCCTGTAGACCAGGCGAGGTAGTTAACATCTCATAGCCACCGTGGTGATGATGAGAGAGAGACACAGACCTCCTGTAGACCAGGCGAGGTAGTTAACATCTCATAGCCACCGTGGTGATGATGAGAGAGAGACGCAGACTCCACATAGACATCGTCAGGGTCCGGGATTGAACCCACGCCCTCCTGTGTGCCAGGCCGACACGGTGGTGGTTACCTTGATGGTGCCGTTAGCCAGGCCCATTGCCACCAGCGAGCCATCGGGGCTGAACCGGCAACACATCACCTCTGCCTCAGCCTCTCTGTAGCGGCAGAATCATCATCATCATCAGTAGCATCATCATCCACATCATCATTATCATCTACATCATCATCCGCAGTAGCATCATCTACATCATCATCTACATCATCATCATTAGCAGCATCATCATCTACATCATCATCATCAGTAGCATCATCAGCATCATCAGTAGCAGCATTATTATCATCATCTACATCATCATCAGTAGCATCATCATCTACATAATCATCAGTAGCAGCATCATCATCATCTACATCATCATCAGTAGCAGAATCATCAGCATCATCAGTAGCAGCATTATTATCATCATCTACATCATCATCAGTAGCATCATCAGCATCATCAGTAGCAGCATTATTATCATCATCTACATCATCATCAGTAGCAGAATCATCAGCTACATCATCAGCTACATCATCAGCTACATCATCTACCCCCTAACACGAGCGCTATCCCTGTCCGGGGGGGATGAGGGGGGGGTAACGGGGGGTAAGGGGATGGGGGGGTAAGGTGAGAGTAGGGGGATGGGGGGGGGGTAAGGGGGGGATGAGGGGGGGTAAGGGGGGAGTGGAGGGATGAGGGGGGGTAGGGGGATGAGGGGGGGGGGGTAAGGGGGGAGTGGGGGGATGAGGGGGGGGGTCTCACATGACGCTGGAGATCTGCAGGCAGCCGGAGGTCACGGGACCCTCCGGGGTGGGAGGGGTTGGAGGGGTTGCCGGGACTCCCTCGCAGGGGTCTGGGGGGGGTCCCGGGCGGGGGGAGCCCCCCCAGAGAGGGCGGCGGGGGCTCACGAGCAGTCCCAGCATGGCGCGCGGCACAAAGCTCCCCCAGGTAGCCTCTAGCAGGGCTGTAGGGGCAAGTGCTGCTAGTGGCGAGTAGCACCACCTATGATGTACACACAGACAAAGCTCCCCCAGGTAGCCTCTAGCAGGGCTGTAGGGGCAAGTGCTGCTAGTAGCGAGTAGCACCACCTATGATGCACACACAGACAAAGCTCCCCCAGGTAGCCTCTAGCAGGGCTGTAGGGACAAGTGCTGCTAGTGGCGAGTAGCACCACCTATGATGTACACACAGACAAAGCTCCCCCAGGTAGCCTCTAGCAGGGCTGTAGGGGCAAGTGCTGCTAGTAGCGAGTAGCACCACCTATGATGCACACACAGACAAAGCTCCCCCAGGTAGCCTCTAGCAGGGCTGTAGGGACAAGTGCTGCTAGTGGCGAGTAGCACCACCTATGATGCACACACACAGACAAAGTTCCCCCAGGTAGCCTCTAGCAGGGCTGTAGGGACAAGTGCTGCTAGTGGCGAGTAGCACCACCTATGATGTACACACAGACAAAGCTCCCCCAGGTAGCCTCTAAGGGAGGCACAGTACAAGACGGATGTTAGCTGTGTCTGGGAATTGAACTTAGGTCGCCGGGTTCACAGCATTATGGATGTGCTCACTGTGAGTCTCAGTGATTGACACTGAACCCTGTAGGATGACCCTCAGTGATGAACACTGAGGGATGACCCTCAGTGATGAACACTGAACCCTGTAGGATGACCCTCAGTGATTGACACTGAACCCTGTGGGATGACCCTCAGTGATGAACACTGAGGGATGACCTTCAGTGGTTGACACTGAACCCTGTAGGATGACCCTCAGTGATGAACCCTGTAGGATGACCCTCAGTGATGAACACTGAACCCTGTAGGATGACCCTCAGTGATGAACCCTGTAGAATGACCCTCAGTGATTGACACTGAACCCTGTAGGATGACCCTCAGTGATGAACCCTGTAGGATGACCCTCAGTGATTGACACTGAACCCTGTAGGATGACCCTCAGTGATTGACACTGAACCCTGTAGGATGACCCTCAGTGATGAACCCTGTAGGATGACCCTCAGTGATTGACACTGAACCCTGTAGGATGACCCTCAGTGATGAACCCTGTAGGATGACCCTCAGTGATTGACACTGAACCCTGTAGGATGACCCTCAGTGATGAACACTGAACCCTGTAGGATGACCCTCAGTGATGAACCCTGTAGGATGACCCTCAGTGATTGACACTGAACCCTGTAGGATGACCCTCAGTGATTGACACTGAACCCTATGGCACGTTAATAAATTTTGTTATTTTTACCGCGAAAGTAACAAAAAGTCGCCTCATAAAACCGTCACCCACAACGACGCCCCGTGACCCAAAGTGCAAGCGACAAAATAGGCGGCAAAAGTGAACGAAAGTGAGTTGAACCTTTCTTCACAGTTTTAAAATTAAAGTTTTAAAAATTGACGCTTTAAGGTTAAAATTTTACCTTCTCCACAACGAAGGGATTCGCCCCCTCCGCGCGTTGCCGTGGTAACGGCGAGTTTGTGTTGAATGTGTCTGAGGTGGCGAGGGCAGCTGCCTGTACTTTTTTTAAAAATTGTTTTAATACGCGAAAGCTTCTCGAATTAATTGTATCTATGTCAGTGATGTCCACATAGAGAGAGAGAGAGAGATTTAAAAAAATACTATTAATATAATTTTGTTTAAGCGGCCGATAAATAATCGCGGCCCGCCATCTTACGTCGGGAGGAGAAGCGATTTGATTGGCTGAGCCGACTGGGTGGGCGGGGCGAGTGTGGCGACGTTGCCGTTGGAGCGGCGAGTTTGTGTTGAATGTGTCTGAGGTGGCGAGGTCAGCTGCCTGTACTTTTAAAATATATTTTTGTTAATACGCGAAAGCTTCTCTAATTAATTGTATCTCTGTCAGTGATGTCTACAGAGAGAGATTTTTTTTAAAAAAAATAACGATTATTAAAAAATTGTTTAAGCGGCCGTTGAAGAATCTCGGGCCGCCATCTTACGTAGGGAGGCGAAACGATTTGATTGGCTTAGCTGTCTGGGTGGGCGGGGCGAGTGTGTTGCGACGTTGCCACGGTAACGGCGAGTTTGTGTTGACTGAGTCTGAGGTGGCGAGGACAGGTGCCTGTAAATAGCCAACTTTTGAAACAAGAAAAATAGTTTTAACACGCGAAAGCTTCTCGAATTAATTGTATCTCTGTGGTGGCGAGATAGATATAAAATAACGAAATTTGAAGATTGTATCACCGATTATTAGTCATTTTGTCTAAGCGGCCGTTGAACAATTTAGGGGCCGCCATCTTACGTAGGAACGGGAATCGGTTTTGATTGGTTGAGGTGGCGAGCGAACGTGCCTATAAATATACAACTTTAAAAACATATTTTTAATTCGCTAAAGATTATCGAATTAATTATATCTGTGGTATCCAGAGAGAAATTAAAAAAACAATAACGATTCTTTGAATTAGTATTTTTTTTAAATCGGCCGTTGAAGACACCCACCGCCATGTTACGTAGGGAAGGGGAACGATTTGATTGGTTTAGCCACGTGGGTGGGCGGGGCGTGAGTGAAAGCGACGTTGCCTTGGTAACGGCGAGTTCGCGTGAGGTAACGACGGATTCCTGTAAATAGCAAAAACATTTCTATTTTAAAGTTTTAAAAACGCGAAAAGATTCTCGAATTAATTTTATCTCTCTGTGGTGGCAAAAAAATCGGATCCACACACCGAAAAGATAGACGTCAACAAAGTCGAAATTAATCGCAGTAACAGTTCCATTTCTGATGGTCTGAAATCCGTTTTAGCTAAAGGCCTAAACTTTGCTGTCACACCGAGACACTTACCGGTTAATGATATCATTGCGCATGTCGACGTTGCACTCAAGGGCTTGAGTCACATCTCTGCAGACGTAGCAAGATCTGAAATCGCTGCAACCCTCAAAAACGCTAAGTTGCCACCCAGCAACATCAGCAAAGACGAACGTTTTGAATTATCTCAATTAAAAAAGAGGGATGATATTGTCGTCCTCTCAGCCGACAAAGGCAATGCCACTGTCATCATGGACAAAACAGAATATAACAACAAAATTCATGAACTACTCAACGATGGCAGCTATACAAAAATAAAAAGAGATCCCACCAACAGCCTGGTCACCAAAACGAACAAAATCATCTCTGATTCAACAGCATTAATTGATGAGATCAAACTTGAAACCCTCTGCTGCCAGACCACCAAGATTATATGGCCCTCCAAAGATACACAAAGAAGATACACCCCTTCGTCCCATCGTCTCTACTATCAGCTCCCCCACCTACAAACTGGCACGTTTTCTGGCTGATATACTGCGACCTTTCACTGGAAAAACCACCTCTGCGGTACTAAATTCTACTCACCTGGTATCGACAATCAAAGGCATTTCTCTGTCCCCAAACGACCTGCTTGTCAGTTTTGATGTGGTGTCCTTGTTCACCAAAGTCCCGGTACCTGACACCATCGCTATCATTGAAGACCTGGTTCATCAAGGACTGCATACTGATGTACCCCCCCTGGTGAGACATTGCTTAACCAACACATACTTCACCTGGAATGGAACTTTCTACAAACAAACTGAGGGCACCCCAATGGGCTCCCCCCTATCTCCGGTTGTAGCCAACGTATTCATGGAAAAATTTGAAACTGACGCCATCCAGACTGCCACTCTGCGCCCAACCTTATGGAAGAGGTACGTTGATGACACCTTTGTCATCTGGCCACATGGCCAGCCTGCTCTAGACCAATTCCGCGACCACATCAATTCCATACACCCAGCCATCAGATTTACCATGGAGGTCGAAAAAGATGGCAAACTACCCTTTTTGGATGTCTTAATTAAAAGGAGACATGATGGTTCAATAAGCCACTCTGTCTACAGGAAAGCTACCCATACAGATGCTTACTTGAAACCGGATTCCCACCACCATCCATCCCAGAAGAACTCCCTCATCAAGACTCTATACCATAGAGCCCAATGCATTTCCGACCAGGAACACATTACCAGTGAACTCAAGCAGGTACACCAGGCTCTCAGGGCTAATGGCTACTCCGACTACACAATCCGCAAAGCCATCACTCCAGTCATGAAGAAGGATCCTCTTGTGGAGCCACTCAAAACCATCACCTTACCCTACATTGCAGGGGTCACTAAAAAGATCTCCAAAATCCTGAATTAACACAAGATCCAGGTCCGATTCAACACAGTACATAAAATCCGTGATTTAGTTCCATCTGTAAAAGATGCTGTTCCAGACATACAGTACCCGGGCGTTTACAAACTAAAGTGCCTCTGTGGTAGTAGCTACATTGGAGAAACCTAAAAGACATATCTCGGACCGCATCCGCGAACATAAAGCAGACTTGAAACACGGTAGGACGAACTCCTCTGCCGTGGCAGATCACTGTTATAATTCAGTGGGCTCACATGACATTGACTTCTCCAAGACGGAGGTTCTTTGCAAACCAACCGGCTACCATGAGAGATTCGTTCATGAGGCCATTCACATATACAAGCACAGAGACAATTTCAACCGAGAAGATGGATTCTGGCTTAGTAACCACTGGAAAGATGTTTTAAATCATTTCTGTTCTTAATTAATTGTATTTTTACAATGACCTTCAGACCGCAGCTCTTTCGCCAGCATTGCCTCTTAATACCTCTCACACCACGGTTAATGGTATGGTTTTACAACATGGAGTATACTAGGGCCTCGCAGCTGTCTCTCTCCCCCTCCTCTGTTCCGACCATGGACGAACTCGTCCGTCTGAACGGGGCCCGTAGCTATCCGTGGTGCTAAAGTTGAGGGTAAGAATCCACCCATTTTTTCGCCATATAGCATTGTGATATATAACGACTTATTGTTGGTAGCTTAGCTGATTGGAGAATATAGAGTTTATTGATAACATTAAGGTAATTAATATTTTAGTTTTTATTGGTTCACTATATAGTACTGTGAATAGCTCAGATGTGTAGGCCTTGACTTCAACATAGTCATTTCTGTGACCAGTCACTAGCTAATCACTCAGTTATTTCAATGCTAAATTCGCCTAGTTATTTCAATGCTAAATTCTCCTGTTTGATTTGTACTAAGTGCCTCGGTGAATGTGTATGGTCTGACTTTAACGTAGCTATTTCTGTGAGCAGTTACAAGCTAATCACTCAGCTATTTCAATGCTAAATTCTATGCTAATTCCATTGTCAAGGGGTGCCTCTGCGGATGTGTATGCTTTAACTTAGCTATTTCAATGCTAAATTCTATGCTAATTCCATTGTCAAGGGGTGCCTCTGCGGATGTGTATGCTTTAACTTTTAACATAACTATTTCTGTGACCAGTCACAAGCTAATCATTCAGCCATTTCAATGCTAAATTATATGCTAATTCCTTTGTCAAGGCGCTTTGTTCCTTTCACACAGCTTAAAGGCCGTATCTGAACGTGGCTCTTTCACTCCAGCGCTGTCCTACCAGACAGTCTCGTCCCTTCACCTGATGAAGGCCGCTTGTTTTGTGGCCGAAACGTCGTGAAAATATTATTGTGTTATTTTATTTTATCAATTTATTATTTTATTCTCATTCTACGTGACTTTACCGAAAGAACCAAAGAAGATGAATCATTGCAGTCACGAAAGCTTTAAATCTAAATTTTAATTGGAAGACTATCACCGACTATAGTAGTACTACACTACAACACTACTATAGTACTACACTACTATAGTACTACACTACTATAGTACTACACTACTATAGTACTACACTACTACACTACTATAGTACTACACTACTACAGTACTACACTACTACAGTACTACACTACTACAGTACTACACTACTACAGTACTACACCACTACAGTACTACACTACTACAGTACTACACTACTATAGTACTGCACTACTATAGTACTACACTACTACAGTACTACACTACTATAGTACTACACTACTACACTACTACAGTACTACACTACTATAGTACTACACTACGATAGTACTACACTACTATAGTACTATATACTATAGTACTACACTACTACACTATAGTACTACACTACTATAGTACTGCACTGCCATATAATACTACACTACTATAGTACTACACTACACTATAGTACTATAGTACTACACTACACTATAGTACTATAGTACTACACTGCACTATAGTACTACACTACACTATAGTACTACACTACACTATAGTATTACACTATAGTACTACACTACAGTACTACACTACTATAGTACTACACTACTATAGTACTATAGTACTACTCTACTATAGTACTATAGTACTACACTACTATAGTACTACACTACTACAGTACTACACTACTACACTACTATAGTACTACACTACTACAGTACTACACTACTACACTACTATAGTACTACACTACTACACTACTATAGTACTACTCTACTATAGTACTATAGTACTACACTACACTATAGTACTACACTACTATAGTACTACACTATGATAGTACTATATACTATAGTACTACACTACTACACTATAGTACTACACTATGATAGTACTATATACTATAGTACTACACTACTACACTATAGTACTACACTACACTATAGTACTATAGTACTACACTACACTATAGTACTACACTACACTATAGTACTACACTACTATAGTACTACACTACTATAGTACTACATTACTATAGTACTACACTACTATAGTAGTACTACACTACACTATAGGACTACACCACTATAGTACTACTCTATACTATAGTACTAAACTACTATAGTACTACACTACTATAGTACTATAGTACTACTCTATACTATAGTACTACACTACTATAGTACTACACTACACTATAGTACTACACTACACTATAGTACTACACCACTATAGTACTACACTATAGTACTACACTACTATAGTACTACACTATAGTACTACACCACTATAGTACTACACTATACTATAGTACTACACTATACTATAGTACTACACTACACAATAGTACTACACTATAGTACTACACTACACTATAGTACTACACTATAGGACTATAGTACTAAACTACTATAGTACTACACTACACTCCTATAGTACTACACTACTATAGTACTACACTACTATAGTACTACACTACTATAGTACTACACTAAAGTACTACACTATAGTACTACATTACACTATAATACTCCACTATAGTACTTCACTAGACTATAGTACTACACTACTATAGTACTACACTACAGTACTACCCTACTATAGTACACTACTATAGTACTACACTACACTATAGTACTACACTACTATAGTACTACACTACTATAGTACTAAACTACTATAGTACTACTCTATACTATAGTACTACACTACACTATAGTACTACACTACTATAGTACTACACTACTATAGTACTATAGCACTACTCTATACTATAGTACTACACTACTATAGTACTACACTACACTATAGTACTACACCACTATAGTACTACACTACTATAGTACTACACTACACTACTATAGTACTACACTACTATAGTACTACACTACACTAGAGTACTACACTACTATAGTAGTACTACACTGCTATAGTACTACATACTACTATAGTATATCATATACTTTAGTAGTATACTATAGTACTATACTACTATGGTACTACACTATAGTACTACACTACTATAGTACTACACTACACTAGAGTACTACACTACTATAGTACTACATACTATAGTATATCATATACTTTAGTAGTATACTATAGTACTATACTACTATTGTACTACACTACTACACCCACTCCATGGCTATCAGTGCCCGACCTGACGAAAGACCAAGTCAGACCAGATTGGTCACCCCGTGACCCATACAAAACCTCAACGATCACCCTACAAAGTCTATGGGTAGAGACTTTAACATTGGAGTCGATGGGTAGAGACTTTAACATTGGAGTCTATGAGTAGATACTTTAACATTGGAGTCTATGAGTAGATACTTTAACATTGGAGTCTATGGGTAGATACTTTAACATTGGAGACTATGGGTAGAGACTTTAACATTGGAGTATATAGGTAGATACTTTAACATTGGAGACTATGGGTAGACACTTTAACATTGGAGTCTATAGGTAGACACTTTAACATTAGAGTCTATAAGTAGACACTTTAACATTGGAGTCTATGGGTAGAGACTTAAACATTGGAGTCTATGGGTAGAGACTTACACATTGGAGTCTATGGGTAGAGACTTACACATTGGAGTCTATGGGTAGAGACTTACACATTGGTGTCTATGGGAAGAGACTTTAACATTGGAGTCTATGGGTAGAGACTTTAACATTGGAGTCTATGGGTAGAGACTTTAACATTGGAGTCTATGGGTAGAGACTTTAACATTGGAGTCTATGGGTAGAGACTTTAACATTGGCGTCTATGGGTAGAGACTTTAACATTGGAGTCTATGGGTAGAGACTTTAACATTGGAGTCTATGGGTAGAGACTTTAACATTGGGGTCTATAGGTAGAGACTTTAACATTGGAGTATATGGGTAGAGACTTTAACATTGGAGTCTATGGGTAGAAACTTTAACATTGGAGTCTATGAGTAGATACTTTAACATTGGAGTCTATGGGTAGATACTTTAACATTGGAGACTATGGGTAGAGACTTTAACATTGGAGTATATAGGTAGATACTTTAACATTGGAGACTATGGGTAGACACTTTAACATTGGAGTCTATAGGTAGACACTTTAACATTAGAGTCTATAAGTAGACACTTTAACATTGGAGTCTATGGGTAGAGACTTTAACATTGGAGTCAATGGGTAGAGACTTTAACATTGCAGTCTATGGGTAGATACTTTAACGTTGGAGTCTATAGGTAGAGACTTTAACGTTGGAGTCTATGGGTAGATACTTTAACATTGGAGTCTATGGGTAGAGGCTTTAACATTGGAGTCTATAGGTAGAGACTTTAACATTGGAGTCTATGGGTAGACTTTAACATTGGTGTCTGTGGGTAGATACTTTAACATTGGAGTCTATGGGTAGAGACTTTACATTGGAGACTATAGGTAGAGATTTTAACATTGGAGTCTATGGGTAGACACTTTAACATTGGAGTCTATGGGTAGAGGCTTTAACATTGGAGTCTATGGGTAGACACTTTAATATTGGAATCTATAGGTAGAGACTTTAACATTGGAGTCTATGGGTAGAGACTTTAACATTGGAGTCTATGGGTAGACACTTTAACATTGGATTCTATGGGTAGAGACTCTAACATTGGAGTCTATGGGTAGATACTTTAACATTGGAGTCTATGGGTAGAGACTTTAACATTGGAGTCTATGGGTAGAGACTTTAACATTGGAGTCTATGGGTAGAGACTTTAACATTGGAGTCTATGGGTAGAGACTTTAACATTGGAGTCTATGGGTAGAGACTTACACATTGGAGTCTATGGGTAGAGACTTACACATTGGAGTCTATGGGTAGAGACTTACACATTGGTGTCTATGGGAAGAGACTTTAACATTGGAGTCTATGGGTAGAGACTTTAACATTGGAGTCTATGGGTAGAGACTTTAACATTGGAGTCTATAAGTAGACACTTTAACATTGGAGTCTATGGGTAGAGACTTTAACATTGGAGTCACTGGGTAGAGACTTTAACATTGCAGTCTATGGGTAGATACTTTAACGTTGGAGTCTATAGGTAGAGACTTTAACGTTGGAGTCTATGGGTAGATACTTTAACATTGGAGTCTATGGGTAGAGGCTTTAACATTGGAGTCTATAGGTAGAGACTTTAACATTGGAGTCTATGGGTAGACTTTAACATTGGTGTCTGTGGGTAGATACTTTAACATTGGAGTCTATGGGTAGACTTTAACATTGGTGTCTGTGGGTAGATACTTTAACATTGGAGTCTATGGGTAGAGACTTTACATTGGAGTCTATAGGTAGAGATTTTAACATTGGAGTCTATGGGTAGACACTTTAACATTGGAGTCTATGGGTAGAGGCTTTAACATTGGAGTCTATGGGTAGACACTTTAACATTGGAATCTATAGGTAGAGACTTTAACATTGGAGTCTATGGGTAGAGACTTTAACATTGGAGTCAATGGGTAGAGACTTTAACATTGGAGTCTATGGGTAGACTTTAACATTGGTGTCTGTGGGTAGAGATTTTAACATTGGAGTCTATGGGTAGACACTTTAACATTGGAGTCTATGGGTAGAGGCTTTAACATTGGAGTCTATGGGTAGACACTTTAACATTGGAATCTATAGGTAGAGACTTTAACATTGGAGTCTATGGGTAGAGACTTTAACATTGGAGTCTATGGGTAGACACTTTAACATTGGATTCTATGGGTAGAGACTCTAACATTGGAGTCTATGGGTAGATACTTTAACATTGGAGTCTATGGGTAGAGACTTTAACATTGGAGTCTATGGGTAGAGACTTTAACATTGGAGTCTATGGGTAGAGACTTTAACGTTGGAGTCTATGGGTAGAGACTTACACATTGGAGTCTATGGGTAGAGACTTACACATTGGAGTCTATGGGTAGAGACTTACACATTGGAGTCTATGGGTAGAGACTTACACATTGGTGTCTATGGGAAGAGACTTTAACATTGGAGTCTATGGGTAGAGACTTTAACATTGGAGTCTATGGGTAGAGACTTTAACATTGGAGTCTATGGGTAGAGACTTTAACATTGGAGTCTATGGGTAGAGACTTTAACATTGGCGTCTATGGGTAGAGACTTTAACATTGGAGTCTATAGGTAGAGACTTTAACGTTGGAGTCTATGGGTAGATACTTTAACATTGGAGTCTGTGGGTAGAGGCTTTAACATTGGAGTCTATAGGTAGAGACTTTAACATTGGAGTCTATGGGTAGACTTTAACATTGGTGTCTGTGGGTAGATACTTTAACATTGGAGTCTATGGGTAGAGACTTTACATTGGAGTCTATGGGTAGACTTTAACATTGGTGTCTGTGGGTAGATACTTTAACATTGGAGTCTATGGGTAGAGACTTTACATTGGAGTCTATAGGTAGAGATTTTAACATTGGAGTCTATGGGTAGACACTTTAACATTGGAGTCTATGGGTAGAGGCTTTAACATTGGAGTCTATGGGTAGACACTTTAACATTGGAATCTATAGGTAGAGACTTTAACATTGGAGTCTATGGGTAGAGACTTTAACATTGGAGTCAATGGGTAGAGACTTTAACATTGGAGTCTATGGGTAGACTTTAACATTGGTGTCTGTGGGTAGAGATTTTAACATTGGAGTCTATGGGTAGACACTTTAACATTGGAGTCTATGGGTAGAGGCTTTAACATTGGAGTCTATGGGTAGACACTTTAACATTGGAATCTATAGGTAGAGACTTTAACATTGGAGTCTATGGGTAGAGACTTTAACATTGGAGTCTATGGGTAGACACTTTAACATTGGATTCTATGGGTAGAGACTCTAACATTGGAGTCTATGGGTAGATACTTTAACATTGGAGTCTATGGGTAGAGACTTTAACATTGGAGTCTATGGGTAGAGACTTTAACATTGGAGTCTATGGGTAGAGACTTTAACATTGGAGTCTATGGGTAGAGACTTACACATTGGAGTCTATGGGTAGAGACTTACACATTGGAGTCTATGGGTAGAGACTTACACATTGGTGTCTATGGGAAGAGACTTTAACATTGGAGTCTATGGGTAGAGACTTTAACATTGGAGTCTATGGGTAGAGACTTTAATATTGGAGTCTATGGGTAGAGACTTTAACATTGGAGTCTATGGGTAGAGACTTTAACATTGGCGTCTATGGGTAGAGACTTTAACATTGGAGTCTATGGGTAGAGACTTTAACATTGGAGTCTATGGGTAGAGACTTTAACATTGGGGTCTATAGGTAGAGACTTTAACATTGGAGTATATGGGTAGAGACTTTAACATTGGAGTCTATGGGTAGAAACTTTAACATTGTAGTCTATGGGTAGAGACTTTAACATTGGAGTCTATGGGTAGAGACTTTAACATTGTAGTCTATGGGTAGAGACTTTAACATTGGAGTCTATGGGTAGACACTTTAACATTGGAGTCTATGGGTAGAAACTTTAACATTGTAGTCTATGGGTAGAGACTTTAACATTGGAGTCTATGGGTAGAGACTTTAACATTGGCGTCTATGGGTAGAGACTTTAACATTGGAGTCTATGGATAGAGACTTTATCATTGGAGTCTATGGGTAGAGACTTTAACATTGGGGTCTATAGGTAGAGACTTTAACATTGGAGTATATGGGTAGAGACTTTAACATTGGAGTCTATGGGTAGAGACTTTAATATTGGAGTCTATGGGTAGAGACTTTAACATTGGAGTCTATGGATAGAGACTTTAACATTGGAGTCTATGGGTAGAGACTTTAACATTGGAGTCTATGGGTAGAGACTTTAACATTGGAGTCTATGGGTAGAGACTTTAATATTGGAGTCTATGGGTAGAGACTTTAACATTGGAGTCTATGGATAGAGGCTTTAACATTGTAGTCTATGGGTAGACACTTTAACATTGGAGTCTAGGGGCAGAGACTTTAACATTGGAGTCTATGGGTAAAGACTTTAACATTGTAGTCTATGGGAGACTTTAACATTGGAGTCTATGGGTAGAGACTTTAACATTGGAGTCTATGGGTAGAGACTTTAACATTGGAGTCTATGGGTAGAGACTTTAACATTGGTGTCTATGGGTAGAGACTTACACATTGGAGTCTATGGGTAGAGACTTACACATTGGTGTCTATGGGTAGAGACTTTAAAATTGGAGTCTATGGGTAGAGAATTACACATTGGAGTCTATAGGTAGAGACTTTAACATTGGAGTCTATGGGTAGAGACTTACACATTGGAGTCTATGTACAAGACTGCGTAGCTGTCAAACCGTACGGCTTAACAGCTACGCAGCTATCCACCGGGTCAAGCAGAGCCTGGCCTTGCTGATGAGACACTGAATGTGGAGACCGCTCCCCGCCCCCCCCCCGAGCTACCGGGCGCCCCTGCCCGCGTCCGCAGTGGCAACTCCACGTTCCAAGGTTGGCGGGGGGGGGGGGGGGGCCGAGGCCGCGTCCATCCGTCGTGAAGAAAAGAAATCCCGCGGGAGTCGGCGCTGGAACCGAGATCGCTTTTACTGGGACAATCATCGACAGTGGGTGGTGTGCGGGCGAGGTCGGGGTGGGCGACAGCTTATTCAAGACGCAGCTGTCACCGCCACAAGCTGTCACCGCCACAAGCTGTCACCGCCAGCAGCAGCAGAAAGTGTCTCAGCTACATAGCCAGCAACAGCAGCAGCAGCAAGAGGAGCAGAAAGTCTCAGCGACATAGCCAGCAACAGCAGCAGCAGCGGAAAGTGTCTCAGCGACATAGCCAGCAACAGCAGCAACAGCGGAAAGTGTCTCAGCTACATAGCCAGCAGCAACAGCAGCAACAGCAGCAACAGCAGCAGCGGAAAGTGTCTCAGCAACATAGCCAGCAACAGCAGCAGCAGCGGAAAGTGTCTCAGCGACATAGCCAGCAACAGAAAGTGTCTCAGCTACATAGCCAGCAACAGAAAGTGTCTCAGCTACATAGCCAGCAACAGCAGCAGCAGCGGAAAGTGTCTCAGCGACATAGCCAGCAGCAACAGCAGCAGCGGAAAGTGTCTCAGCTACATAGCCAGCAGCAACAGCAGCAGAAAGTGTCTCAGCTACATAGCCAGCAGCAGCAGCGGAAAGTGTCTCAGCGACATAGCCAACAACAGCAGCAGCAGAAAGTGTCTCAGCAACATAGCCAGCAACAGCAGCAGCGGAAAGTGTCTCAGCGACATAGCCAGCAACAGCAGCAGCAGCAGCAGAAAGTGTCTCAGCTACATAGCCAGCAACAGCAGCAGCAGCAGTGGAAAGTGTCTCAACTACATAGCCAGCAACAGCAGCAGCAGCAGCGGAAAGTGTCTCAGCTACATAGCCAGCAACAGCAGCAACAGCAGCGGAAAGTGTCTCAGCTACATAGCCAGCAGCAACAGCAGCAGAAAGTGTCTCAGCTACATAGCCAGCAACAGCAGCAGCAGCAGCGGAAAGTGTCTCAGCTACATAGCCAGCAGCAGCAGCAGAAAGTGTCTCAGCTACATAGCCAGCAGCAGCAGCAGCGGAAAGTGTCTCAGCTACATAGCCAGCAGCAGCAGCAGCAGAAAGTGTCTCAGCGACATAGCCAGCAGCAGCAGCAGCAGAAAGTGTCTCAGCTACATAGCCAGCAACAGCAGCAGCAGAAAGTGTCTCAGCTACATAGCCAGCAGCAGCAAGAGGAGCAGAAAGTGTCTCAGCGACATAGCCAGCAGCAGCAGCAACAGCAAGTGAATCAGCGACATAGCCAGCAGCAGCAGAAAGTGTCTCAGCGACATAGCCAGCAGCAGCAGCAGAAAGTGTCTCAGCGACATAGCCAGCAACAGCAGCAACAGCGGAAAGTGTCTCAGCGACATAGCCAGCAGCAACAGCAGCAGCGGAAAGTGTCTCAGCGACATAGCCAGCAGCAGCAGCGGAAAGTGTCTCAGCGACATAGCCAGCAGCAACAGCAGCAGCAGCGGAAAGTGTCTCAGCGACATAGCCAGCAACAGCAGCAGCAGAAAGTGTCTCAGCTACATAGCCAGCAACAGCAGCGGAAAGTGTCTCAGCGACATAGCCAGCAGCAACAGCAGCAACAGCAGCAGCGGAAAGTGTCTCAGCTACATAGCCAGCAACAGCAGCAGCAGAAAGTGTCTCAGCTACATAGCCAGCAGCAGCAGCGGAAAGTGTCTCAGCGACATAGCCAGCAGCAGCAGCGGAAAGTGTCTCAGCGACATAGCCAGCAGCAGCAGCGGAAAGTGTCTCAGCGACATAGCCAGCAGCAGCAGCGGAAAGTGTCTCAGCTACATAGCCAGCAACAGCAGCAACAGAAAGTGTCTCAGCTACATAGCCAGCAACAGAAAGTGTCTCAGCTACATAGCCAGCAACAGCAGCAGCAGCGGAAAGTGTCTCAGCTACATAGCCAGCAGCAGCAGCAGCAGCGGAAAGTGTCTCAGCTACATAGCCAGCAGCAACAGCAGCAACAGCAGCAGCAGCGGAAAGTGTCTCAGCTACATAGCCAGCAACAGAAAGTGTCTCAGCTACATAGCCAGCAACAGCAGCAGCAGAAAGTGTCTCAGCTACATAGCCAGCAGCAGCAGCAAGAGGAGCAGAAAGTCTCTCAGCTACATAGCCAGCAACAGCAGCAACAGCAGCAAGTGTCTCAGCTACATAGCCAGCAGCAAGAGGAGCAGAAAGTGTCTCAGCTACATAGCCAGCAGCAGCAACAGCAAGTGAATCAGCTCATAGCCAGCAGCGACAACAACAGCAAGTGAATCAGCTACATAGCTATCAGCAACAGCAAGTGAATCAGCGACATAGCCATCAGCAGCAGCAACAGCAGCAAGTGTCTCAGCTACATAGCCAGCAGCAGCAACAGCAAGTGAATCAGCTCATAGCCAGCAGCGACAGCAATTGAATCAGCGACATAGCCAGCAGCAGCAACAGCAAGTGAATCAGCGACATAGCCATCAGCAGCAACAGCAAGTGAATCAGCTACATAGCTATCATCGACAGCAAGTGAATCAGCGACATAGCCATCAGCAACAACAGCAAGTGAATCAGCGACATAGCCATCAGCAGCAACAGCAAGTGAATCAGCTACATAGCTATCATCGACAGCAAGTGAATCAGCGACATAGCCAGCAGCAGCAACAGCAAGTGAATCAGCTCATAGCCAGCAGCAGCAACAGCAAGTGAATCAGCTCATAGCCAGCAGCGACAACAACAGCAAGTGAATCAGCTACATAGCTATCAGCAACAGCAAAAGCAAGTGAATCAGCGACATAGCCATCAGCGACAGCAAGTGAATCAGCGACATAGCCAGCAGGAGGAGGAGGAGGAGTGTTTCCGCTGCAGCAGCATCAGCAACAACAGCAAGTGAATCAGCGACATAGCTATCAGCAACAGCAACAGCAAGTGAATCAGCGACATAGCCATCAGCAGCAACAGCAAGTGAATCAGCAACATAGCTATCAGCAACAGCAACAGCAAGTGAATCAGCAACATAGCTATCAGCAACAGCAACAGCAAGTGAATCAGCGACATAGCCATCAGTGACAACAGCAAGTGAATCAGCGACATAGCCATCAGCAGCAACAGCAAGTGAATCAGCGACATAGCCATCAGCGACAGCAAGTGAATCAGCGACATAGCCATCAGCAACAACAGCAAGTGAATCAGCGACATAGCCAGCAGCAGCAACAGCAAGTGAATCAGCTACATAGCCATCAGCAGCAACAGCAAGTGAATCAGCGACATAGCCAGCAGCAGCAACAGCAAGTGAATCAGCTACATAGCCATCAGTGACAACAGCAAGTGAATCAGCGACATAGCCATCAGTGACAACAGCAAGTGAATCAGCGACATAGCCATCAGTGACAACAGCAAGTGAATCAGCGACATAGCCATCAGTGACAACAGCAAGTGAATCAGCGACATAGCCATCAGTGACAACAGCAAGTGAATCAGCGACATAGCCAGCGACAACAGCAAGTGAATCAGCGACACAGCCATCAGCAGCAACAGCAAGTGTCTCAGCGACATAGCCAGCAGCAGCAACAGCAAGTGAATCAGCGACATAGCCAGCGACAACAGCAAGTGAATCAGCGACATAGCCAGCAGCAGCAACAGCAAGTGAATCAGTGACATAGCCATCATCGACAGCAAGTGAATCAGCGACATAGCCATCAGTGACAACAGCAAGTGAATCAGCGACATAGCCAGCAGCAGCAGCAGGAGTGTTTCCACAGCAGCAACAACAGCTGCACAAACAGCCGCTTGTGCTGTGCGCCAGCCGCAGGCAGGCTGGAGGTGACCTCTGTGAGCAGAACGCGTCAGGGACAGGCCGCGCGCTCTCGCTGTAGGACTACAGACACGCAGCCGATGCATCAATAACAAACAAACAACACAAATATACAACTACAGCAGCTTGCAGCAGCTGTGTCAGCTGTGTCAGCTGTTACATTGCCCACACAGCCGACAGCAGCTACGTCAGCTGCAGGCGGTAGGCCACGTGTCGGCTGTAAGGCACAGCAGGCGACGTTCGAAAAGTTAGACGCATTGGAAGCATCACTCAGAGCCAGCTGCGTCAGCTGTGCGAGACACAGCAGCACCAGCGAACAGCAGCTGAGTCAGCTGTGTCAGAGACAGCAGCAGCTGAGTCAGCTGTGTCAGAGACAGCAGCACCAACGAACAGCAGCTGAGTCAGCTGTGTCAGAGACAGCAGCACCAGCAAACAGCAGCTGTGCGAGACACAGCAGCACCAGCGAACAGCAGCTGAGTCAGCTGTGTCAGAGACAGCAGCACCAGCGAACAGCAGCTGTGTCAGACAGCAGCACCAGCTAACAGCAGCTGAGTCAGCTGTGTCAGAGACAGCAGCAGCTGAGTCAGCTGTGTCAGAGACAGCAGCACCAGCGAACAGCAGCTGAGTCAGCTGTGTCAGAGACAGCAGCAGCTGAGTCAGCTGTGTCAGAGACAGCAGCACCAGCGAACAGCAGCTGAGTCAGCTGTGTCAGAGACAGCAGCAGCTGAGTCAGCTGTGTCAGAGACAGCAGCAGCTGAGTCAGCTGTGTCAGAGACAGCAGCACCAGCTAACAGCAGCTGAGTCAGCTGTGTCAGAAACAGCAGCACCAGCGAACAGCAGCTGAGTCAGCTGTGTCAGAGACAGCAGCACCAGCAAACAGCAGCTGAGTCAGCTGTGTCAGAGACAGCAGCACCAGCTAACAGCAGCTGTGTCAGAGACAGCAGCACCAGCTAACAGCAGCTGAGTCAGCTGAGTCAGACACAGCAGCACCAGCGAACAGCAGCTGAGTCAGCTGTGTCAGACACAGCAGCTGATACAAGCTGCAGCAGCTGTATCAGCAGCAGCTGACAACAGCTGCCGACAGAGCAGCTGCAGCTTGTGTCAGCTACAGCTGACACCGTCTCCTGTGAAACTTGATGACGCATCATAGCCCCCTGCACAGCGCAAGAGACAGCTACCATAACAGCTACGAACATCAGCATCAGATACAGCTGTGTGAGCATCAGATACAGCTGTGTGAGCATCAAAGACAGCTGTGTGAACATCAGAGACAGCTGTGTGAGCATCAGAGACAGCTGTGTGAACATCAGAGACAGCTGTGTGAGCATCAGAGACAGCTGTGTGAACATCAGAGACAGCTGTGTGAACATCAGAGACAGCTGTGTGAACATCAGAGACAGCTGTGTGAGCATCAGAGACAGCTGTGTGAACATCAAAGACAGCTGTGTGAACATCAAAGACAGCTGTGTGAACATCAGAGACAGCTGTGTGAACATCAGATACAGCTGTGTGAACATCAGAGACAGCTGTGTGAACATCAGAGACAGCTGTGTGAACATCAAAGACAGCTGTGTGAACATCAGATACAGCTGTGTGAATATCAAAGACAGCTGTGTGAACATCAAAGACAGCTGTGTGAACATCAAAGACAGCTGTGTGAACATCAGAGACAGCTGTGTGAACATCAGAGACAGCTGTGTGATCAGAGACAGCTGTGTGAACATCAGAGACAGCTGTGTGAACATCAGAGACAGCTGTGTGAACATCAGAGACAGCTGTGTGAACATCAGAGACAGCTGTGTGAACATCAGAGACAGCTGTGTGAACATCAGAGACAGCTGTGTGAACATCAGAGACAGCTGTGTGAGCATCAGAGACAGCTGTGTGAACATCAAAGACAGCTGTGTGATCATCAGATACAGCTGTGTGAGCATCAGAGACAGCTGTGTGAACATCAGAGACAGCTGTGTGAACATCAAAGACAGCTGTGTGAACATCAGAGACAGCTGTGTGAACATCAGAGACAGCTGTGTGAACATCAGAGACAGCTGTGTGAACATCAGATACAGCTGTGTGAACATCAGAGACAGCTGTGTGAACATCAAAGACAGCTGTGTGAACATCACAGACAGCTGTGTGAACATCACAGACAGCTGTGAGCATCAGAGACAGCTGTGTGAACATCAGAGACAGCTGTGTGAACATCAAAGACAGCTGTGTGAACATCAGAGACAGCTGTGTGAACATCACAGACAGCTGTGTGAACATCAGATACAGCTGTGTGAACATCAGAGACAGCTGTGTGAACATCAGAGACAGCTGTGTGAGCATCAGAGACAGCTGTGTGAACATCAGAGACAGCTGTGTGAACATCAAAGACAGCTGTGTGAACATCAGAGACAGCTGTGTGAACATTAGATACAGCTGTGTGAACATCAGAGACAGCTGTGTGAACATCAGAGACAGCTGTGTGAACATCAGATACAGCTGTGTGAGCATCAGAGACAGCTGTGTGAACATCAAAGACAGCTGTGTGATCATCAGATACAGCTGTGTGAGCATCAGAGACAGCTGTGTGAACATCAGAGACAGCTGTGTGAACATCAAAGACAGCTGTGTGAACATCAGATACAGCTGTGTGAACATCAGAGACAGCTGTGTGAACATCAGAGACAGCTGTGTGAGCATCAGAGATAGCTGTGTGAACATCAGAGACAGCTGTGTGAACATCAGAGACAGCTGTGTGAACATCAGAGACAGCTGTGTGAGCATCAGAGACAGCTGTGTGAACATCAGATACAGCTGTGTGAACATCAGAGACAGCTGTGTGAACATCAGAGACAGCTGTGTGAACATCAGAGACAGCTGTGTGAACATCAGAGACAGCTGTGTGATCAGAGACAGCTGTGTGAACATCAGATACAGCTGTGTGAACATCAGATACAGCTGTGTGAACATCAGATACAGCTGTGTGAACATCAGAGACAGCTGTGTGAACATCAGAGACAGCTGTGTGAACATCAGAGACAGCTGTGTGAACATCAGAGACAGCTGTGTGAACATCAAAGACAGCTGTGTGAACATCAGATACAGCTGTGTGAACATCAGAGACAGCTGTGTGAACTTCAGATACAGCTGTGTGAACATCAGATACAGCTGTGTAAACATCAGAGACAGATGTGTGAGCATCAGATACAGCTGTGTGAACATCAGATACAGCTGTGTGAACATCAGAGACAGCTGTGTGAACATCAGATACAGCTGTGTGAACATCAGAGACAGCTGTGTGAACATTAAAGACAGCTGTGTGAACATCAGAGACAGCTGTGTGAACATCAGAGACAGCTGTGTGAACATCAGATACAGCTGTGTGAGCATCAGAGACAGCTGTGTGAACATCAGAGACAGCTGTGTGAACATCAGAGACAGCTGTGTGAACATCAGAGACAGCTGTGTAAACATCAGAGACAGATGTGTGAACATCAGAGACAGATGTGTGAGCATCAGATACAGCTGTGTGAGCATCAGAGACAACTGTTATCAACATCGTATACACACGAATCATCATCAGACACCGCTGTGTCGGGGGAAGGCACTGTGGGTGTGTAGTGACACTGTGTGTGTGTGTAGTGACACTGTGTGTGTGTAGTGACACTGTGTGTGTGTAGTGACACTGTGTGTGTGTGTAGTGACACTGTGTGTGTGTAGTGACACTGTGTGTGGGTAGTGACACTGTGTGTGGGTAGTGACACTGTGTGTGTGTAGTGACACTGTGTGTGTGTGTAGTGACACTGTGTGTGTGTGTGTGTAGTGACACTGTGTGTGTGTGTAGTGACACTGTGTGTGTGTGTGTAGTGACACTGTGTGTGTAGTGACACTGTGTGTGTGTGTAGTGACACTGTGTGTGTGTGTAGTGACACTGTGTGTGTGGGTAGTGACACTGTGTGTGTAGTGACACTGTGTGTGTGTGTGTAGTGACACTGTGTGTGTGGGTAGTGACACTGTGTGTGTAGTGACACTGTGTGTGTGTGTAGTGACACTGTGTGTGTGTAGTGACACTGTGTGTGTGTGTAGTGACACTGTGTGTGTGTGTAGTGACACTGTGTGTGTGTAGTGACACTGTGTGTGTGTAGTGACACTGTGTGTGTGTGTGTGTAGTGACACTGTGTGTGGGTAGTGACACTGTGTGTGTGTAGTGACACTGTGTGTGTGTAGTGACACTGTGTGTGTGTGTGTAGTGACACTGTGTGTGTGTGTAGTGACACTGTGTGTGTAGTGACACTGTGTGTGTGTAGTGACACTGTGTGTGTAGTGACACTGTGTGTGTAGTGACACTGTGTGTGTAGTGACACTGTGTGTGTGGGTAGTGACACTGTGTGTGTAGTGACACTGTGTGTGTGTGTAGTGACACTGTGTGTGTGGGTAGTGACACTGTGTGTGTGTGTAGTGACACTGTGTGTGTGTGTAGTGACACTGTGTGTGTGTGTAGTGACACTCTGTGTGGGTAGTGACACTGTGTGTGTGGGTAGTGACACTGTGTGTGTGGGTAGTGACACTGCGTGTGTGGGTAGTGACACTGCGTGTGTGTGTAGTGACACTGTGTGTGTGTGGTGACACTGTGTGTGTGTGGTGACACTGTGTGTGTGGGTAGTGACACTGTGTGTGTGTGTGTAGTGACACTGTGTGTGTGTGTGTAGTGACACTGTGTGTGTGTAGTGACACTGTGTGTGTGTAGTGACACTGTGTGTGTGTAGTGACACTGTGTGTGTGTGTAGTGACACTGTGTGTGGGTAGTGACACTGTGTGTGGGTAGTGACACTGTGTGTGTGTAGTGACACTGTGTGTGTGTGTAGTGACACTGTGTGTGTGTGTAGTGACACTGTGTGTGTGTGTAGTGACACTGTGTGTGTGTGTAGTGACACTGTGTGTGTAGTGACACTGTGTGTGTGTAGTGACACTGTGTGTGTGTAGCGACACTGTGTGTGTGTGTAGCGACACTGTGTGTGTGTAGCGACACTGTGTGTGTGTAGCGACACTGTGTGTGTGTAGTGACACTGTGTGCGTGGGTAGTGACACTGTGTGTGTGTGTAGTGACACTGTGTGTGTGTAGTGACACTGTGTGTGTGTGTGTAGTGACACTGTGTGTGTGTGTGTAGTGACACTGTGTGTGTGTGTAGTGACACTGTGTGTGTGTGTAGTGACACTGTGTGTGTGTGTAGTGACACTGTGTGTGTGTGTAGTGACACTGTGTGTGTGTGTAGTGACACTGTGTGTGTGTGGTGACACTGTGTGTGTGTAGTGACACTGTGTGTGTGTAGTGACACTGTGTGTGTGTGTAGTGACAGTGTGTGTGTGTAGTGACACTGTGTGTGTGTAGTGACACTGTGTGTGTGTAGTGACACTGTGTGTGTGTAGTGACACTGTGTGTGTAGTGACACTGTGTGTGTGTTTAGTGACACTGTGTGTGTGTGTAGTGACACTGTGTGTGTGTGTAGTGACACTGTGTGTGTGTGGTGACACTGTGTGTGTGTAGTGACACTGTGTGTGTGTAGTGACACTGTGTGTGTGCAGTGACACTGTGTGTGTGTGTAGTGACACTGTGTGTGTGTGTAGTGACACTGTGTGTGTGTGGGTAGTGACACTGTGTTTGTGTGTAGTGACACTGTGTGTGTGTAGTGACACTGTGTGTGTAGTGACACTGTGTGTGTGTAGTGACACTGTGTGTGTGTAGTGACACTGTGTGTGTGTGTAGTGACACTGTGTGTGTGTGTAGTGACACTGTGTGTGTGTAGTGACACTGTGTGTGTGTAGTGACACTGTGTGTGTGTGTAGTGACACTGTGTGTGTGTGTAGTGACACTGTGTGTGTGTGTAGTGACACTGTGTGTGTGTAGTGACACTGTGTGTGTGTGTAGTGACACTGTGTGTGTGTGGGTAGTGACACTGTGTGTGTAGTGAAACTGTGTGTGTGTAGTGACACTGTGTGTGTAGTGACACTGTGTGTGTGTGTAGTGACACTGTGTGTGTGTGTGTAGTGACACTGTGTGTGTGTAGTGACACTGTGTGTGTGTGTGTAGTGACACTGTGTGTGTGTGTAGTGACACTGTGTGTGTGGGTAGTGACACTGTGTGTGTGTGTAGTGACACTGAGTGTGTGCGTGTAGTGACACTGTGTGTGTGTAGTGACACTGTGTGTGTGTGTGTGTAGTGACACTGTGTGTGTGTGTGTAGTGACACTGAGTGTGTGCGTGTAGTGACACTGTGTGTGTGTAGTGACACTGTGTGTGTGTGTAGTGACACTGTGTGTGTGTGTGTAGTGACACTGTGTGTGTGTAGTGACACTGTGTGTGTGTGGGTAGTGACACTGTGTGTGTGTAGTGACACTGTGTGTGTGTGTAGTGACACTGTGTGTGGGTAGTGACACTGTGTGTGTGTGTAGTGACACTGTGTGTGTGGGTAGTGACACTGTGTGTGTGCGTGTAGTGACACTGTGTGTGTGGGTAGTGACACTGTGTGTGTAGTGACACTGTGTGTGTGTGTAGTGACACTGTGTGTGTGTGTAGTGACACTGTGTGTGTGTGGGTAGTGACACTGTGTGTGTGTAGTGACACTGTGTGTGTGTGTGTAGTGACACTGTGTGTGTGTAGTGACACTGTGTGTGTAGTGACACTGTGTGTGTGTGGGTAGTGACACTGTGTGTGTGGGTAGTGACACTGTGTGTGTAGTGACACTGTGTGTGTGTGTAGTGACACTGTGTGTGTTTGTGTAGTGACACTGTGTGTGTGTGTAGTGACACTGTGTGTGTGTGTAGTGACACTGTGTGTGTGTGTGTGTAGTGACACTGTGTGTGTGTGTAGTGACACTGTGTGTGTGTAGTGGCACTGTGTGTGTGTGTAGTGACACTGTGTGTGTGTGTAGTGACACTGTGTGTGTGTAGTGACACTGTATGTGTGTAGTGACACTGTGTGTGTGTAGTGGCACTGTGTGTGTGTGTGTAGTGACACTGTGCGTGTGTAGTGACACTGTGTGTGTAGTGACACTGTGTGTGTGTGTAGTGACAGTGTGTGTGTGTGTAGTGACACTGTGTGTGTAGTGACACTGTGTGTGTGTGTAGTGACACTGTGTGTGTGTAGTGACACTGTGTGTGTGTGTGTAGTGACACTGTGTGTGTGTGTAGTGACACTGTGTGTGTGTGTAGTGACACTGTGTGTGTGTGTAGTGACACTGTGTGTGTGTGTAGTGACACTGTGTGTGTGTCGGTAGTGACACTGTGTGTGTGTGTAGTGACACTGTGTGTGTGTAGTGACACTGTGTGTGTGTGTAGTGACACTGTGTGTGTGTAGTGACACTGTGTGTGTGTGGGTAGTGACACTGTGTGTGTGTAGTGACACTGTGTGTGTGTAGTGACACTGTGTGTGTGTGTAGTGACACTGTGTGTGTGTGCAGTGACACTGTGTGTGTGTAGTGACACTGTGTGTGTGTGTAGTGACACTGTGTGTGTGTGTAGTGACAGTGTGTGTGTGTGTAGTGACACTGTGTGTGTGTGTAGTGACACTGTGTGTGTGTGGTGACACTGTGTGTGTGTAGTGACACTGTGTGTGTGTGTGTAGTGACACTGTGTGTGTGTGTAGTGACACTGTGTGTGTGTGTAGTGACACTGTGTGTAGTGACACTGTGTCTGTGTGTAGTGGCACTGTGTGTGTGGGTAGTGACACTGTGTGTGTGTGTAGTGACACTGTGTGTGTGTGTGTAGTGACACTGTGTGTGTGTGTAGTGACACTGTGTGTGTGTGTGGGTAGTGACACTGTGTGTGTGTGTAGTGACACTGTGTGTGTGTAGTGACACTGTGTGTGTGTGTAGTGACACTGTGTGTGTGTGTAGTGACACTGTGTTTGTAGTGACACTGTGTGTGTGTAGTGACACTGTGTGTGTAGTGACACTCTGTGTGTGTAGTGACACTGTGTGTGTGTGGGTAGTGACACTGTGTGTGTGTAGTGACACTGTGTGTGTAGTGGCACTGTGTGTGTGTAGTGACACTGTGTGTGTGTGTAGTGACACTGTGTGTGTAGTGACACTGTGTGTGTGTGTAGTGACACTGTGTGTGTAGTGACACTGTGTGTGTGTAGTGACACTGTGTGTGTGTGTGTAGTGACACTGTGTGTGTGTGTGTAGTGACACTGTGTGTGTGTGTAGTGACACTGTGTGTGTGTGTAGTGACACTGTGTGTGTGTGTAGTGACACTGTGTGTGTGTGTGTGTAGTGACACTGTGTGTGTAGTGACACTGTGTGTGTGTGTAGTGACACTGTGTGTGTGTGTAGTGACACTGTGTGTGTGTAGTGACACTGTGTGCGTGTAGTGGCACTGTGTCTGTGTGTAGTGACACTGTGTGTGTGTAGTGACACTGTGTGTGTGTAGTGACACTGTGTGTGTGTAGTGGCACTGTGTGTGTGTGTAGTGACACTGTGTGTGTGTGTGTAGTGACACTGTGTGTGTGTGTAGTGGCACTGTGTGTGTGTGTAGTGACACTGTGTGTGTGTGTAGTGACACTGTGTGTGTGTAGTGGCACTGTGTGTGTGTGTGTAGTGACACTGTGTGTGTGTAGTGACACTGTGTGTGTGTGTAGTGACACTGTGTGTGTGTGTGTGTAGCGACACTGTGTGTGTGTGTGTGTAGTGACACTGTGTGTGTGTAGTGACACTGTGTGTGTGTAGTAGCACTGTGTGTGTGTAGTGACACTGTGTGTGTGTAGTGACACTGTGTGTGTGTAGTGGCACTGTGTGTGTGTGTAGTGACACTGTGTGTGTGTGTGGGTAGTGACACTGTGTGTGTGTGTGTGTGTAGTGACACTGTGTGTGTGTGTGTAGTGGCACTGTGTGTGTGTGGGTAGTGATCGAAGGGAGTCACGCACGGAGATTCCCGGTTCGCACGGCACGAGATTTAAGGCACACGTAAGGTGGAGGCTGTTACGGTGACGGTGCTGGTGGTGATGGTGGTGGTGGTGGCGGTGGTGGTGGTGGCGATGGTGGTGACGGCGGTGGTGACGGTGGTGGTGACGGTGGTGGTGGCGGTGGTGACGGTGGTGGTGACGGCGCGACTGGCGGGGGTTTAAATAGTCAAAGTGCTTTTCAGCGATGGTTGCGAGCCAAGGAGTCGAGTCAGTGGCGCCACAGGAAGTGACGTCGCTTGGTGCGGCCCGCCACAGGAAGTGACGTCGGAGCTCCCGCCACCACAGGAAGTGACGTCGCTTGGTGCGGCCCCGCCACAGGAAGTGACGTCAGAGCTCCCGCCACCGCAGGAAGTGACGTCGCTCGGCGCGGCCCAGCCACAGGAAGTGACGTCGCTCGGCGCGGCCCAGCCACAGGAAGTGACGTCGCTCGGTGCGCCCCACCACAGGAAGTGACGTCGGCGCTCCCGCCTCCGCAGGAAGTGACGTCGCGGATCCCTCCGCCGCAGGAAGCGACGTCGGAGCTCCCGCCGCCGCAGGAAGTGACGTCACTTGGTGCGGCCCGACACAGGAAGTGACGTCGGAGCTCTCGCCGCCGCAGGAAGTGACGTCGCTTGGTGCGGCCCAGCCACAGGAAGTGACGTCGCTTGGTGCGGCCCAGCCACAGGAAGTGACGTCGCTTGGTGCGGCCCGCCACAGGAAGTGACGTCGGGGCTCCCGCCGCCGCAGGAAGTGACGTCGGAGCTCTCGCCGCCGCAGGAAGTGACATCACAGACTCCGGGGGGGGCGTGGGGAGAGCGAGCGAGGGGGCGAGGGAGAACCGTCGAGGCTTGGCGGTGGCTCGGGAAGTCTCCGTCGTAGGCCGGAGTCGGCCGGCGATTGCCGGGCAGCTCACGGCGAAGACCGCGGCGGCGGCGGCGGCGGCGGCGGCGGCGGCAAAGTCGGCGAGGGGGGGGAGGAGGCGGTGGTTGAGGGACGGGCGGGGGAGGGGGTGTTGGCGGTGGGCCCCAGACCGTGACCGGCGTTGCCAGGCCGGCTCGGCGTTGGGCCCGGGCTCCGTGCGGAGTGAGGGGCCGGGGGGAGGGGGGGGGGTCCCGAGGGGGGGGGTCAGGAGAGCGTGGTGGCGAGGATGATGATGAGGATGATGACGAGGATGGCGACGCACACTCCAATCACAATGAGTTTCTGGAGGGCATGCGGTGGGGGAAGGAGGAGAGAGAGGGAGGAGAGAGATGGAGACACACACACACACAGACACACAGACACACACACACACACACAGACACACACACACAGACACACACAGACACACAGAGACACACACAGACACACACACACAGACACACAGAGACACACACAGACACACAGAGACACACACAGACACACAGAGACACACACAGACACACAGAGACACACACACAGACACACAGAGACACACACACAGACACACACACACACAGACACACACAGAGACACACACACACAGACACACACACACACAGAGACAAACAGACACACACACAGACACACACAGAGACACACACAGACACACAGACACACACACAGGTACACACACAGATACACACACAGACACACAGAGACACACACACACACACACAGACACACACACACAGACACACAGAGACACACACACACAGACACACACACACACAGACACACAGACACAGACACACACACACACACAGACACACACAGACACACAGAGACACACACAGACACACACACACAGACACACAGAGACACACACAGACACACAGAGACACACACACAGACACACAGAGACACACACACAGACACACAGAGACACACACACAGACACACACACACACACAGAGACAAACAGACACACACACAGACACACACAGAGACACACACAGACACACAGACACACACACAGGTACACACACAGATACACACACAGACACACAGAGACACACACACACACACAGACACACACACACAGACACACAGAGACACACACACACACAGACACACACAGAGACACACACACACAGACACACACACACACACAGACACACACACACACACAGACACACACAGACACACACACGCAGACACACACACACACACGCCTGTGTTAATGGTTGTACCTGCGAGCGAGAATCGTTAGTAAGCCACCACCATCACCCGCATGCAACATTCACCATCACCATCATGAGCACCATCACCACGACGACGAAGCACCATCACCATCACCATGGAAACGAAGCACTATCACCGCAAGCACCATCACCACGACGCCGAAGCACCATCACCACGACAACTAGAACCATCACCACGACAACTAGAACCATCACCACGACAACTAGAACCATCGCCACGACAACTAGAACCATCGCCACGACGACGACGAGCACCATCACCACAACCAGAACCATCACCATGACAACCAGAGCCGTGGCCATGACAACTAGAACCATCACCATGACAACTAGAACCGTGGCCTTTGACCGTGAGCACCATCACCATGACGACGACCATCACCACGGAGAGAGAGGGGGAGGGAGGGGGAGGAGGGGGAGGAGGGAGGGGGGGAGGGGAGAGGGGAGGGGAGGGAGGGGGGAGGGGAGGGAGGGGGGGAGGAGGAAGGGAGGGAGGGGGAGGGGGAGGTGTTTGTGGTCTCTGCCGGCCTCCAGCGAAGCCACAGCAGTGGCGGGCACCACCGCCACCGACTCACCACTTCACCTTGAGGCCCACGGCCAGGCCTACAACGAGAGCCACGACAGCGGCCAGGACTAGGAGGCAAACCACCACCAGGATGGTGCGCTGGGCGGCGCGGGCAGCAACCACAACAACAACCACAACAACACAAACAACAACACAAACAACAACAACAACAACAACAACGAGCGTTAGGTGGGGGTATGGCGGCGATGTCAACGCGTGTTGTGGTGGTGGTGGTGTCACTACCATCGTCATCACAGTCACCATCACCACCACCACCATCAACAACAACAACAACAACCGCCATTCGCCACTAAGTGGCGGTGACGTCACCACGACGCTTGTGCCAGGCTATGTGCACCCTGAGGCCACGTGAAGTGTCGAACGCCCGCTGGCAGGAGGTCACGGGGCAGACCCAGGTGCCACGGGTCGACTGACTGAGATGACTGGCTGATGCACCACCTGTGCCCCCTACTGTGCCAACCTGCTGTGCTTTAGCCACCCGGCGCTCCGCTCGTTGTTGTGAGCGTCGCTCCTCCGCCCTCCGTTGTTGTTGGAGGGCGACTGCCTCCAACTGCCCAGTAGCATCCTTCACGAGCCTCCTCCACAGAGGCCGATCTTGACACCGCTGGTACCGGTCATCGGCAAGTCCACTCAGCTCCACGTCCTCCTGTACCACGTCACTGCATCTCTTCTCTAGCCCGTGCCGCGCCCGCTTAGCCCCCTCAATCCGGCCAAACAAAAGCTGTTTCGGCATGTGGTGGCTGGGCATGCGGGCTACATGACGCAGCCAACGCAGCCTTGCCTGCCGGAGGAGCTCACCGATGGGACCGTGCCCAGATCTTTCAAGGATTTGTGAGCTCCTCACACAATCCAGCCTGCAGGTTAAACCCAGGGTGGATCGTAGGCAGGCTAGCCTAAATATTTCTAACCGGCGAAGATGTTCCATTAGGGGGGTCCACATTTCACAAGCGTAGAGAAGGGAGGGAATGACCGTGGCCGAGAGGACTTGAAGCTTCGTGCATAACGACAGACCAGGTAGCTTCCACACAGCATTACGAAACCGATGAAAAGATATTGCCGCTCGACTGATTCGGAGAGAGACCTCTGCTGTTAAACTGGAGCCGGTCATAAGCACACTGCCCAGGTTTGGGAAACTCTCCACTCTCTCCACAACTGCCCCATCACCAATTGGGAGTTGTGGGGGTGGAGTGTCCGATGGTACAAAATACCCAGGCAGGTGCTTAGTTTTGGTGGGGCTGATGGTAAGGCACCACCTCTTAGTGGCACCTTCCAGTCTCAGCAGCAGCGTCTCCAACTCCTCCTCTGAATGAGCAGCTATTACCAAATTATCGGCATACATAACCTGGCTGAGCAATAGGGAGCCATCCCTTGACCGCACCCGGGCATCGATCAGCCTCCCATTGTATCTGTACCATATGGAGATTCCCCCGGTACAGCTATTGAAGGTTTCACGAACTATGTGGTCAAAATAGATGTTAAATAATGTGGGAGGCAGAGGACATCCCTGTCGCACCCCAAGGTGTACAGGGAATGGCTCTGACTCCCGGCCACGTAGTTTTACCCGGGCCCGCTCACCATCATGAAGGTCCTTAATGATCGTGAGCAGAGGGTCAGGGAAAGCACCAAGAACAACCCAGAGCCCAGGCCTACTGATGGTGTCATAGGCCTTGACCAGGTCAATAAAGCAGAGATGTAGGTCTTGTTGGAATTCCCGACACCTCTGCTCTAGCAGACGGACAGAAAATATGTCATCTGTGCAGGACTGCCCTTTCCTGAAACCGCATTGGGGCTCCGCAAGCCTCAACCTCAGCGTGTCTGGCAAGGCGATGTTGAATAATCCTTGCCAGGAAAAGCCGCTACGGGTGGCCACGTGGAATGTTCAAACGCTCACTGCGAAGGAGAGGCTGCCACTCCTCTGTTGGGAGCTGGACCGGTACCGCCTGGATCTCTGTGGCATTCAGGAGGGCCGGTGGACCGGCTCTGGCTCCTGCCACCATGAGGGGTGGACAGACCTCTACTCGGGGCAGGAGACTGCCAAACAACAGGGTGTGGCTCTTCTTCTGAACAAAAGAATGAAGGGGGCGTGGGAGCGTGGCGGTGAGGTGTGGGAAGCTGTAAGCCCCAGGCTACTTTGGGCTCGCCTTCCCATCAACCGGAGGCGAGGAGTGGTGGTCGTGGTTACTTATGCCCCCACCAAAGACGAACATCCGTGGAGGGATGCAGGCAAGGCCGATGAGTCAGATGCCATCTATGACATCCTGTCACAGGTGCTGGCTAAAGTGGCACCTCGGGATAGAGTCATCATGTTGGGTGACTTCAATGCCCGAGTTGGTCATGATGCTGGCACCTGGTCTGGAGTGATTAGAAGGCATGGGCCGGATCAGCTTAATAACAACGGTAGGAGGCTGCTAGATTTTTGTGCAACCCATGGGCTTGTAATTACCAACACGCTGTTCCGGCATCGGCGCATCCACACAACATCATGGATGCATGCCGGGTCCAAGCAAGAACATCTGCTGAACTACATAGTGACGGACCAGCGGATGCGATCCCATGTCCTTAACACCAGGACCTACCGTGGAGCTGATCTGCCCTCTGACCATCGACTTGTCATCTGTAAGATGCGCCTGCCGTCCCCCACTCCTCCTGATGTCGAGGGTAAATGGGCGAGGTTTAGGACTGTGACTCATGCAGCTGCAATGGCTGCTTTGGTACGTGGTCCAGACCTCCCCAGAGACCCTGGTTGACAGAGGAGGTGTTCAGGATAGTTGAGAAAAAGCGACAGGCCCACTGTCATCGGCTACAGAATCCCACATCAGAGAATGAGGAGGCTTACCGCAGCCTTCGCTCGGAGGTTCGGAGAGCCGTGAGGCGCTGCAAGGATGGGTGGTGGTCGCGGGTTGCTGAGGAGATGGAGTCTGCCTCAGTGGCCCCTGATCACAAATCTCTATTTAACTCCATCAAAAAAGTAACCTGCAGCGCCACACCTATTACCATCATTAGGGGAAAAAACGGTGACCCAATCTCCGACCCCTAGGAACAGGTTTGCAGATTTGCTGAGCATTTCTGTGAGGTCCTGGGGGAGGGGAAATCCCTCAGCCAGGAAAACATCGTGGCACAAAGTGGGGATGACCCTGCTGAGGCTGCGGTGCCTCAAATATTGGAAGAAGTCACCCCCTGTGAGTGGCTGGCTGAGGTGCCATCTGTTGAGGAAGTACTGAAGGCGATCCGGAGTCTGAGACCAGGAAAGGCACCGGACAAAAATGATCTCCCAAGCGAAATGCTGAGGGAGGGTGGCATTTGTGGTCAACCACATTATGTATGCCGATGATTTGGTAATTGATGCTCACTCAGAGGAGGAGTTGGAGACGCTGCTGCTGAACCTGGAGCGTGCCACTAATAGATGGGGCCTTACCATCAGAGCCACCAAAACTAAGCACCTGCCTGGGTATTTTGTACCATCGGACACTCCACCCCCACAACTCCCAATCGGTGATGGGGCAAATTTTGACTTTAAAACTTTCGTGGCCGCACGAATGAATATTCTTTGGTTCTTTCGGTAAAGTCACGGAGATAGAAATAATAATAACAAAAATAAAATAAAAAATGACAAAAAAATATAAAAAACCACAACGTTTCGATCACAACACAAGCGGCCGTCTTCGGGAGGAAAGATGGGGAAGGTCACGGGAGGGGACCGCTTTCAAAAACAGCGGGGGGCATGGCACAAGCGCTCCGTTTGGCGGATCCGGAGCGCGGGGCTCCGTCAAAAACGGTGTCACTGTGGTGGGCGGGGCTCCGTCAAAAACGGTGTCACTGTGGTGGGCAGGGCTCCGTCAAAAACGGTGTCACTGTGGTGGGCGGGGCTCCGTCAACAACGGTGTCACGGGGCGTGGTGGGCGGGGCTCCGTCAACAACGGTGTCACTGAGGTGGGCGGGGCTCCGTCAACAACGGTGTCACTGTGGTGGGCGGGGCTCCGTCAACAACGGTGTCACGGGGCAGTGGTGGGCGGGGCTCCGTCAACAACGGTGTCACTGTGGTGGGCGGGGCTCCGTCAACAACGGTGTCACGGGGCGTGGTGGGCGGGGCTCCGTCAAAAACGGTGTCACTGTGGTGGGCGGGGCTCCGTCAACAACGGTGTCACGGGGCGTGGTGGGCGGGGCTCCGTCAACAACGGTGTCACTGAGGTGGGCGGGGCTCCGTCAACAACGGTGTCACTGTGGTGGGCGGGGCTCCGTCAACAACGGTGTCACGGGGCGTGGTGGGCGGGGCTCCGTCAACAACGGTGTCACTGAGGTGGGCGGGGCTCCGTCAACAACGGTGTCACGGGGCAGTGGGCGGGGCTCCGTCAACAACGGTGTCACTGTGGTGGGCGGGGCTCCGTCAACAACGGTGTCACTGTAGTGGGCGGGGCTCCGTCAACAACGGTGTCACGGGGCAGTGGTGGGCGGGGCTCCGTCAACAACGGTGTCACGGGGCGGTGGGCGGGGCTCCGTCAACAACGGTGTCACTGTGGTGGGCGGGGCTCCGTCAACAACGGTGTCACTGTGGTGGGCGGGGCTCCGTCAACAACGGTGTCACTGTAGTGGGCGGGGCTCCGTCAACAACGGTGTCACGGGGCAGTGGTGGGCGGGGCTCCGTCAACAACGGTGTCACGGGGCGGTGGGCGGGGCTCCGTCAACAACGGTGTCACTGTGGTGGGCGGGGCTCCGTCAACAACGGTGTCACTGTGGTGGGCGGGGCTCCGTCAACAACGGTGTCACTGTGGTGGGCGGGGCTCCGTCAACAACGGTGTCACGGGGCAGTGGTGGGCGGGGCTCCGTCAACAACGGTGTCACGGGGAAGTGGTGGGCGGGGCTCCGTCAACAACGGTGTCACTGTGGTGGGCGGGGCTCCATCAACAACGGTGTCACGGGGCAGTGGGCGGGGCTCCGTCAACAACGGTGTCACTGTGGTGGGCGGGGCTCCGTCAACAACGGTGTCACTGTGGTGGGCGGGGCTCCGTCAACAACGGTGTCACGGGGCGGTGGGCGGGGCTCCGTCAACAACGGTGTCACTGTGGTGGGCGGGGCTCCGTCAACAACGGTGTCACGGGGCAGTGGTGGGCGGGGCTCCGTCAACAACGGTGTCACTGTGGTGGGCGGGGCTCCGTCAACAACGGTGTCACTGTGGTGGGCGGGGCTCCGTCAACAACGGTGTCACTGTGGTGGGCGGGGCTCCGTCAACAACGGTGTCACTGTGGTGGGCGGGGCTCCGTCAACAACGGTGTCACTGTGGTGGGCGGGGCTCCGTCAACAACGGTGTCACGGGGCAGTGGTGGGCGGGGCTCCGTCAACAACGGTGTCACTGTGGTGGGCGGGGCTCCGTCAACAACGGTGTCACGGGGCAGTGGTGGGCGGGGCTCCGTCAACAACGGTGTCACGGGGCAGTGGTGGGCGGGGCTCCGTCAACAACGGTGTCACGGGGCGTGGTGGGCGGGGCTCCGTCAACAACGGTGTCACTGAGGTGGGCGGGGCTCCGTCAACAACGGTGTCACTGTGGTGGGCGGGGCTCCGTCAACAACGGTGTCACGGGGCGTGGTGGGCGGGGCTCCGTCAACAACGGTGTCACTGAGGTGGGCGGGGCTCCGTCAACAACGGTGTCACGGGGCAGTGGGCGGGGCTCCGTCAACAACGGTGTCACTGTGGTGGGCGGGGCTCCGTCAACAACGGTGTCACTGTAGTGGGCGGGGCTCCGTCAACAACGGTGTCACGGGGCAGTGGTGGGCGGGGCTCCGTCAACAACGGTGTCACTGTGGTGGGCGGGGCTCCGTCAACAACGGTGTCACGCGGTAGTGGTGGGCGGGGCAAATGTGCCCTGGGGTCAGGTAGCGAGAAAGCCCAAATGACGCCATGACTTGACTTGTGGTCCCCCTTGACAAGAGAGGAAACGCAAATCGAGCCATGACCCAAAGCGGTCGTCGAAGCACTTCCAACGATTGCCGCCTCGGTTGAAATTGTGTGCGTGTCTGTCCGTGCGGATGGCTTCGTGACCCCGGGGCTACGCCCATTTCAAACCTTTTTTTCCAGCGGTCCGCCTCGGCCAAGGGGCGGCGCTGTCCCGCCTCGCGACGGACGCTTGGTGCGTTGGGCCCCGAAACGTCGCGATTTATTACACAGTGAAACCTTGGATTGCGAGCACAATTCGTTCCGGGAGCGAGGTTGGAATCCAAAGCACTCGTAATATCAAAGCACTCGTAACATCAAAGCACTCGTAATATTAAAGCACTTGTAATATCAAAACACTCGTATATCAAAACACTCGTATATTAAAGCACTCGTAATATCAAAACACTCGTATATCAAAACACTCGTGATATCAAAACACTCGTGTACCAAAACACTCGTGATATCAAAGGACTCGTATATCAAAACACTCGTGATATCAAAGCACTCGTAATATCAAAACACTCGTGTACCAAAACACTCGTGATATCAAAGGACTCGTATATCAAAACACTCGTGATATCAAAGCACTCGTAATATCAAAACACTCGTGTACCAAAACACTCGTGATATCAAAGCACTCGTAACATCAAAACACTCGTGTACCAAAACACTCGTGATATCAAAGCACTCGTAATATCAAAACACTCGTATATCAAAGCACTCGTAATATCAAAACACTCGTGTACCAAAACACTCGTGATATCAAAGGACTCGTATATCAAAACACTTGTGATATCAAAGCACTCGTAATATCAAAACACTCGCATATCAAAGCACTCGTAATATCAAAACACTCGTGTACCAAAGCACTCATATATCAAAGGACTCGTATATCAAAGCACTCGTAAATCAAAACACTCGTAAATCAAAGCACTCGTATATCAAAACACTCGTATATCAAAGCACTCGTATATCAAAGCACTCGTATATCAAAACACTCGTATATCAAAGGACTCGTATATCAAGGCACTCGTATATCAAAGCACTCGTACATCAAAACACTCGTATATCAAATCACTCGTAATATCAAAGCACTCGTAATATCAAAGCACTCGTATATCAAAGCACTTGTAATCCAAAGCACTCGCATATCAAAACACTCGTATATCAAAACACTCGTACATCAAAGCACTCGTATATCAAAGCACTCGTATATCAAAGCACTCGCATATCAAAGCACTCGCATATCAAAGCACTCGCATATCAAAACACTCGCATATCAAAGCACTCGTAATATAAAAAAACTCGCATATCAAAACACTCGTAATATCAAAGCACTCGTATATCAAGGCACTCGTATATCAATGCACTCGTATATCAAAGCACTCGTATTATCAAAGCACTCGCATATCAAAGCACTCGTATTATCAAAGCACTCGTATATCAAAGCACTCGCATATCAAAGCACTCGCATATCAAAACACTCGCATATCAAAGCACTCGTAATATCAAAGCACTCGTATATCAAAACACTCGTAATATCAAAGCACTCGTATATCAAAACACTCGTAATATCAAAACACTCGCATATCAAAGCACTCGTATTATCAAAACACTCGTATATCAAAACACTCGTAATATCAAAACACTCGTATGTCAAAACACTCGTATATCAAAACACTCGTAATATCAAAACATTCGTATATCAAAGCACTCGTACATCAAAGGACTCGTATATCAAAGCACTCGTATATCAAAACACTCGCATATCAAAGCACTCGCATATCAAAACACTCGCATATCAAAGCACTCGTAATATCAAAGCACTCGTATATCAAAACACTCGTAATATCAAAGCACTCGTATATCAAAGCACTCGTAATATCAAAACACTCGCATATCAAAGCACTCGTATTATCAAAACACTCGTATATCAAAACACTCGTAATATCAAAACACTCGTATGTCAAAACACTCGTATATCAAAACACTCGTAATATCAAAACATTCGTATATCAAAGCACTCGTATATCAAAACACTCGTAATATCAAAACACTCGTATATCAAAACACTCGTAATATCAAAACACTCGTAATATCAAAGCACTCGTACATCAAAGGACTCGTATATCAAAGCACTCGTATATCAAAACACTCGCATATCAAAGCACTCGTATATCAAAACACTCGTAATATCAAAACACTCGTATATCAAAGCACTCGCATATCAAAGCACTCGCATATCAAAGCACTCGCATATCAAAGCACTCGTATATCAAAGCACTTGTAATATCAAAGCACTCGTATATCAAAACACTCGTATATCAAAGCACTCGTATATCAAAGCACTCGTAATATCAAAGCACTCGTATATCAAAACACTCGTAACATCAAAGCACTCGTATATCAAAGCACTCGTATATCAAAGCACTCGTATATCAAGGCAATCGTATATCAAAACACTCGTATATCAAAGCATTCGCATATCAAAACACTCGTATATCAAAACACTCGTATATCAAAGCACTCGTAATATCAAAGCACTCGTATATCAAAACACTCGTAACATCAAAGCACTCGTATATCAAAGCACTCGTATATCAAAGCACTCGTATATCAAGGCAATCGTATATCAAAACACTCGTATATCAAAGCATTCGTATATCAAAACACTCGTAACATCAAAGCACTCGTAATATCAAATCACTCGTATATCAAAACACTCGTATATCAAAACACTCGTATATCAAAGCATTCGCATATCAAAACACTCGCATATCAAAACACTCGTAATATCAAAACACTCGTAATATCAAAGCACTCGTAATATCAAAACACTCGTGTACCAAAGCACTCATATATCAAAGGACTCGTATATCAAAGCACTCGTAAATCAAAACACTCGTAAATCAAAGCACTCGTAAATCAAAACACTCGTATATCAAAACACTCGTATATCAAAGCACTCGTATATCAAAACACTCGTATATCAAAGGACTCGTATATCAAAACACTCGTATATCAAGGCACTCGCATATCAAAGCACTCGTACATCAAAACACTCGTATATCAAAACACTCGTAACATCAAAGCACTCGTATATCAAAACACTCGTATATCAAAGCATTCGCATATCAAAACACTCGCATATCAAAACACTCGTAATATCAAAACACTCGTAATATCAAAGCACTCGTAATATCAAAACACTCGTGTACCAAAGCACTCGCATATCAAAGCACTCGTATATCAAAGCACTCGTAATATCAAGGCACTCGTATATCAAAGCACTCGTATATCAAAACACTCGTATATCAAGGCACTCGCATATCAAAGCACTCGTATATCAAGGCACTCGCATATCAAAGCACTCATAATATCAACAACACTATAGTACTGTAGTAAATAGTATACACGTGGTCACAACACTATAGTACTATAGTAAACAGTACACACGTGGTCACAACACTATAGTACTGTAGTAAACAGTATACACGTGGTCACAACACTATAGTACTATAGTAAACAGTATACACGTGGTCACAACACTATAGTACTATAGTAAACAGTATACACGTGGTCACAACACTATAGTACTATAGTAAACAGTATACACGTGATCACAACACTATAGTACTGTAGTAAACAGTATACACCTGGTCACAACACTATAGTACTATAGTAAACAGTATACACGTGGTCACAACACTATAGTACTATAGTAAACAGTATACACATGGTCACAACACTATAGTACTATAGTAAACAGTACACACGTGGTCACAACACTATAGTACTATAGTAAACAGTATACACGTGCTCACAACACTATAGTACTATAGTAAACAGTATACGTGGTCACAACACTATAGTACTGTAGTAAACAGTATACACGTGGTCACAACACTATAGTACTATAGTAAACAGTATACACGTGGTCACAACACTATAGTACTATAGTAAACAGTATACACGTGGTCACAACACTATAGTACTGTAGTAAACAGTATACACGTGGTCACAACACTATAGTACTATAGTAAACAGTATACACGTGGTCACAACACTATAGTACTATAGTAAACAGTACACACCTGGTCACAACACTATAGTACTGTAGTAAACAGTATACACGTGGTCACAACACTATAGTACTGTAGTAAACAGTATACACGTGGTTACAACACTATAGTACTGTAGTAAACAGTATACACGTGGTCACAACACTATAGTACTATAGTAAACAGTATACACGTGGTTACAACACTATAGTACTGTAGTAAACAGTATACACGTAGTCACAACACTATAGTACTGTAGTAAACAGTATACACGTAGTCACAACACTATAGTGCTATAGTAAATAGTATACACGTGGTCACAACACTATAGTACTATAGTAAACAGTATACACGTAGTCACAACACTATAGTACTGTAGTAAACAGTATATACGTGGTCACAACACTATAGTACTATAGTAAACAGTATATACGTGGTCACAACACTATAGTACTGTAGTAAACAGTATACACGTGGTCACAACACTATAGTACTATAGTAAACAGTATACACGTGGTCCCAACACTATAGTACTATAGTAAACAGTACACACGTGGTCACAACACTATAGTACTATAGTAAACAGTATACACGTGGTCACAACACTATAGTACTATAGTAAACAGTATACGTGGTCACAACACTATAGTACTATAGTAAACAGTATACACGTGGTCACAACACTATAGTACTATAGTAAACAGTATACGTGGTCACAACACTATAGTACTGTAGAAAACAGTATACACGTGGTCACAACACTATAGTACTGTAGTAAACAGTATACACGTGGTCACAACACTATAGTACTGTAGTAAACAGTATACACGTGGTCACAACACTATAGTACTATAGTAAACAGTATACACGTGGTCACAACACTATAGTACTATAGTAAACAGTATACACGTGGTCACAACACTATGGTACTATAGTAAACAGTATACACGTGGTCACAACACTATAGTACTGTAGTAAACAGTATACACGTGGTCACAACACTATAGTACTATAGTAAACAGTATACACGTGGTCACAACACTATAGTACTGTAGTAAACAGTATACACGTGGTCACAACACTATAGTACTATAGTAAACAGTATACACGTGGTCACAACACTATAGTACTATAGTAAACAGTATACACGTGGTCACAACACTATAGTACTGTAGTAAACAGTATACACGTGGTCACAACACTATAGTACTATAGTAAACAGTACACACGTGGTCACAACACTATAGTACTGTAGTAAACAGTATACACGTGGTCACAACACTATAGTACTATAGTAAACAGTATACACGTGGTCACAACACTATAGTATTGTAGTAAACAGTATACACGTGGTCACAACACTATAGTACTATAGTAAACAGTATACACGTGGTCACAACACTATAGTACTGTAGTAAATAGTGGTCACAACAATATAGTACTATAGTAAACAGTATACACGTGGTCACAACACTATAGTACTATAGTAAACAGTAAACACGTGGTCACAACACTATAGTACTATAGTAAACAGTATACACGTGGTCACAACACTATAGTACTATAGTAAACAGTATACACGTGGTCACAACACTATAGTACTATAGTAAACAGTATACACGTGGTCACAACACTATAGTACTGTAGTAAACAGTATACACGTGGTCACAACACTATAGTACTGTAGTAAACAGTATACACGTGGTCACAACACTATAGTACTATAGTAAACAGTATACACGTGGTCACAACACTATAGTACTGTAGTAAACAGTATACACGTGTTCACAACACTATAGTACTATAGTAAACAGTACACACGTGGTTACAACACTATAGTACTGTAGTAAACAGTATACACGTGGTCACAACACTATAGTACTGTAGTAAACAGTAAACACGTGGTCACAACACTATAGTACTATAGTAAACAGTATACACGTGGTCACAACACTATAGTACTGTGGTAAACAGTATACACCTGGTCACAACACTATAGTACTATAGTAAACAGTATACACGTGGTCACAACACTATAGTACTATAGTAAACAGTATACACGTGGTCACAACACTATAGTACTGTAGTAAACAGTATACACGTGGTCACAACACTATAGTACTATAGTAAACAGTATACACGTGGTCACAACACTATAGTATTGTAGTAAACAGTATACACGTGGTCACAACACTATAGTACTATAGTAAACAGTATACACGTGGTCACAACACTATAGTACTGTAGTAAATAGTGGTCACAACAATATAGTACTATAGTAAACAGTATACACGTGGTCACAACACTATAGTACTATAGTAAACAGTAAACACGTGGTCACAACACTATAGTACTATAGTAAACAGTATACACGTGGTCACAACACTATAGTACTATAGTAAACAGTATACACGTGGTCACAACACTATAGTACTATAGTAAACAGTATACACGTGGTCACAACACTATAGTACTGTAGTAAACAGTATACACGTGGTCACAACACTATAGTACTGTAGTAAACAGTATACACGTGGTCACAACACTATAGTACTATAGTAAACAGTATACACGTGGTCACAACACTATAGTACTGTAGTAAACAGTATACACGTGTTCACAACACTATAGTACTATAGTAAACAGTACACACGTGGTTACAACACTATAGTACTGTAGTAAACAGTATACACGTGGTCACAACACTATAGTACTGTAGTAAACAGTAAACACGTGGTCACAACACTATAGTACTATAGTAAACAGTATACACGTGGTCACAACACTATAGTACTGTGGTAAACAGTATACACCTGGTCACAACACTATAGTACTATAGTAAACAGTATACACGTGGTCACAACACTATAGTACTATAGTAAACAGTATACACGTGGTCACAACACTATAGTACTATAGTAAACAGTATACACGTGATCACAACACTATAGTACTATAGTAAACAGTATACACGTGGTCACAACACTATAGTACTATAGTAAACAGTATACACGTGGTCACAACACTATAGTACTATAGTAAACAGTATACACGTGGTCACAACACTATAGTACTATAGTAAACAGTATACACGTGGTCACAACACTATAGTACTATAGTAAACAGTATACACGTGGTCACAACACTATAGTACTATAGTAAACAGTATACACGTGATCACAACACTATAGTACTGTAGTAAACAGTATACACGTGGTCACAACACTATAGTACTATAGTAAACAGTATACACGTGGTCACAACACTATAGTACTATAGTAAACAGTATACACGTGGTCACAACACTATAGTACTATAGTAAACAGTACACACGTGGTCACAACACTATAGTACTATAGTAAACAGTACACACGTGGTCACAACACTATAGTACTATAGTAAACAGTATACACGTGGTTACAACACTATAGTACTGTAGTAAACAGTATACACGTGGACACAACACTATAGTACTATAGTAAACAGTATACACGTGGTCACAACACTATAGTACTGTAGTAAACAGTATACACGTGATCACAACACTATAGTACTATAGTAAACAGTATACACGTGATCACAACACTATAGTACTGTAGTAAACAGTATACACGTGGTCACAACACTATAGTACTATAGTAAACAGTATACACGTGGTCACAACACTATAGTACTATAGTAAACAGTATACACGTGGTCACAACACTATAGTACTATAGTAAACAGTACACACGTGGTCACAACACTATAGTACTATAGTAAACAGTACACACGTGGTCACAACACTATAGTACTATAGTAAACAGTATACACGTGGTTACAACACTATAGTACTGTAGTAAACAGTATACACGTGGACACAACACTATAGTACTATAGCAAACAGTATACACGTGGTCACAACACTATAGTACTGTAGTAAACAGTATACACGTGGTCACAACACTATAGTACTATAGTAAACAGTATACACGTGGTCACAACACTATAGTACTATAGTAAACAGTATACACGTGGTCACAACACTATAGTACTATAGTAAACAGTACACACGTGGTCACAACACTATAGTACTATAGTAAACAGTACACACGTGGTCACAACACTATAGTACTATAGTAAACAGTATACACGTGGTCACAACACTATAGTACTGTAGTAAACAGTATACACGTGGTCACAACACTATAGTACTGTAGTAAACAGTACACACGTGGTCACAACACTATAGTACTATAGTAAACAGTACACACGTGGTCACAACACTATAGTACTGTAGTAAACAGTATACACGTGGACACAACACTATAGTACTATAGTAAACAGTACACACGTGGTCACAACACTATAGTACTATAGTAAACAGTACACACGTGGTCACAACACTATAGTACTGTAGTAAACAGTATACACGTGGACACAACACTATAGTACTATAGTAAACAGTACACACGTGGTCACAACACTATAGTACTATAGTAAACAGTACACACGTGGTCACAACACTATAGTACTATAGTAAACAGTATACACGTGGTTACAACACTATAGTACTGTAGTAAACAGTATACACGTGGACACAACACTATAGTACTATAGTAAACAGTATACACGTGGTCACAACACTATAGTACTGTAGTAAACAGTATACACGTGGTCACAACACTATAGTACTGTAGTAAACAGTATACACGTGGTCACAACACTATGGTACAGTGGTAAACAAGATACACGTGGTCACAACACTATAGTACTATAGTAAAGAGCAAACGCTCGCACGGATGTTCACTATTACGACTGAGACCGAGCTTGGGAGATGACGATTACCCACAATCCCGCAGCGAGAGAGAGGAACCATTGGCTCGGCTGTGATCACGTGACACCCGGCAGACAAAGGGTACATACTGTACCAAGCTACTCGCAATCCAAGGTTTTTGCCGTGCTACCGACGTGGTGACTCAACAGGATAGATAACCTGCAGTCACGGCAACGCTTCAAATGGAGATTGAATCTTCCTTGATAGCTAGTGAGTGAGTGTACTAGTGGGTGTACTAGTGAGTGTGTTGATGAGTGAGTGTACTAGTGGGTGTACTAGTGGGTGTAATAGTAAGTGTACTAGTGAGTGTGTTAATGAGTGAGTGTACTAGTGAGTGTACTAGTGAGTGTACTAGTGAGTGTACTAGTAAGTGAGTGTACTAGTGAGTGTACTAGTGAGTGTACTAGTGAGTGAGTGTACTAGTGAGTGTGTTAATGAGTGAGTGTACTAGTGAGTGTGTTAATGAGTGAGTGTACTAGTAAGTGAGTGTACTAGTGAGTGTACTAGTGAGTGTACTAGTGAGTGAGTGTACTAGTGAGTGTACTAGTGGGTGTGTTAATGAGTGAGTGTACTAGCGAGTGTACTAGTGAGTGAGTGTACTAGTGAGTGTACTAGTGAGTGAGTGTACTAGTGAGTGTACTAGTGAGTGTACTAGTGAGTGAGTGTGCTAGTGAGTGTACTAGTGAGTGTACTAGTGGGTGTACTAGTGAGTGTGCTAGTGAGTGTACTAGTGGGTGTACTAGTGAGTGAGTGTGCTAGTGAGTGTACAAGTGAGTGTACTAGTGAGTGCACTAGTGAGTGTACTAGTGGGTGTACTAGTGAGTGTGTTAATGAGTGAGTGTACTAGTGAGTGTACTAGTGAGTGTACTAGTGAGTGTGCTAGTGAGTGAGTGTACTAGTGAGTGAGTGTACTAGTGAGTGAGTGTACTAGTGAGTGTACTAGTGAGTGAGTGTGCTAGTGAGTGAGTGTACTAGTGAGTGAGTGTACTAGTGAGTGAGTGTGCTAGTGAGTGTACTAGTGAGTGAGTGTACTAGTGAGTGAGTGTACTAGTGAGTGTACTAGTGAGTGTGCTAGTGAGTGAGTGTACTAGTGAGTGAGTGTACTAGTGAGTGAGTGTACTAGTGAGTGTGCTAGTGAGTGAGTGTACTAGTGAGTGAGTGTACTAGTGAGTGAGTGTACTAGTGAGTGTACTAGTGAGTGAGTGTACTAGTGAGTGTGCTAGTGAGTGTACTAGTGAGTGTACTAGTGAGTGTACTAGTGAGTGAGTGTACTAGTGAGTGAGTGTACTAGTGAGTGTACTAGTGAGTGAGTGTACTAGTGAGTGAGTGTGCTAGTAGTCAGGTGGCCGTCTCACCTTACGTGTCTTGGTCTGCATCTTGACGGCCTTCTTAGTCTGCTCCTTGGCCTGGCCCACGTAGTCCACAGAGTTCTCCACATTGTGCTCAATGTTGTTCACCATCTCACCCTGCAGCACACACACACACACGCACACACACACTCACACTCAAACACACGCACACACACACTCAAACACACACACACACTCAAACACACACACTCAAACACACACACACACACACACTCAAACACACACACACACACTCAAACACACACACACACACACTCATACACACACACACACTCAAACACACGCACACACACACACACACAGACGCGCACACACACACACTCAAACACACTCAAACACACGCACACACACACACAGACGCGCACACACACATACACACTCAAACACACGCACACACACACTCAAACACACGCACACACACACGCACACACGCACACACACACACACACACTCAAACACACGCACACACACACACACACGCACACACACACACACTCAAACACACACGCACACACACACACTCAAACACACACACACACGCACACACACACACTCAAACACACACACACACACACTCAAACACACACACACACAGTGACACACACACACACACTCAAACACACACACACACACACTCAAACACACACACACGCACACACACTCAAACACACACACACACACACACTCAAACACACGCACACACACACACTCAAACACACGCACACACACACGCACGCACACACACAGACGCGCACACACACACACACTCAAACACACGCACACACACACACACTCAAACACACGCACACACACACGCACACACACACACACACACGCACACACACACTCAAACACACGCACACACACACACACTCAAACACACGCACACACACACACAGACGCACACACACACACACTCAAACACACGCACACGCACACACACACTCAAACACACGCACACACACACACACTCAAACACACACACTCAAACACACGCACACACACACACACAAACACACGTACACACACACTCAAACACACGCACACACACACACACAAACACACGTACACACACACTCAAACACACGCACACACACACACACACTCAAACACACGCACACACACACACAGACGCGCACACACACACACACACAAACACACGCACACACACACACACACTCAAACACACACACACTCAAACACACGCACACACACACACACACTCAAACACACGCACACACACACACACACTCAAACACACGCACACACACACACACACTCAAACACACGCACACACTCAAACACACACACACACACTCAAACACACGCACACACACACACACACGCACGCACACACACACTCAAACACACGCACACACACACACACACTCAAACACACGCACACACACACACACACTCAAAGACACGCACACACACACACACTCAAAGACACGCACACACACACACGCACACATGCACACACTCAAACACACGCACAACAACAACAACAACAACCGCCATTCGCCACTAAGTGGCGGTGACGTCACCACGACGCTTGTGCCAGGCTATGTGCACCCTGAGGCCACGTGAAGTGTCGAACGCCCGCTGGCAGGAGGTCACGGGGCAGACCCAGGTGCCACGGGTCGACTGACTGAGATGACTGGCTGATGCACCACCTGTGCCCCCTACTGTGCCAACCTGCTGTGCTTTAGCCACCCGGCGCTCCGCTCGCTGTTGTGAGCGTCGCTCCTCCGCCCTCCGTTGTTGTTGGAGGGCGACTGCCTCCAACTGCCCAGTAGCATCCTTCACGAGCCTCCTCCACAGAGGCCGATCTTGACACCGCTGGTACCAGTCATCGGCAAGTCCACTCAGCTCCACGTCCTCCTGTACCACATCACTCCATCTCTTCTCTAGCCCGTGCCGCGCCCGCTTAGCCCCCTCAATCCGGCCAAACAAAAGCTGTTTCGGCATGCGGTGGCTGGGCATGCGGGCTACATGACCCAGCCATCGCAGCCTTGCCTGCCGGAGGAGCTCACCGATGGGACCCTGCCCAGATCTTTCAAGGATTTGTGAGCTCCTCACACAATCCAGTCTGGTTAAACCCAGGATGGATCGTAGGCAGGCCAGCCTAAATGTTTCTAACCGGCGAAGATGTTCCATTCGGGGGGTCCACGTTTCGCAAGCATAGAGAAGGGAGGGAATGACCGTGGCCGAGAAGACCTGAAGCTTAGTGCGGAGCGACAGACCAGGTAGCTTCCACACAGCGTTACGCAACCGATGAAAAGATATTGCCGCTCGACTGATTCGGAGTGAGACCTCTGCTGTTAAACTGGAGCCAGTCATAAGCACACTGCCCAGGTATGGGAAACTCTCCACTCTCTCCACAACTGCCCCATCACCGATTGGGAGTTGTGGTGGTGGAGTGTCCGATGGTACAAAATACCCAGGCAGGTGCTTAGTTTTGGTGGGGCTGATGGTAAGGCCCCACCTCTTAGTGGCATGCTCCAGTCTCAGCAGCAGCGTCTCCAACTCCTCCTCTGACTGAGCAGCTATTACCAAGTCATCAGCATACATAACGTGGTTGAGCAATAGGGAGCCATCCCTTGACCGCACCCGGGCATCGATTAGCCTCCCATTATATCTGTACCATATGGAGATTCCCCCGGTACAGCTATTGAAGGCTTCACGAACTACGTGGTCAAAATAGATGTTAAATAATGTGGGAGCCAAAGGACATCCCTGTCGCACCCCAAGGTGTACAGGGAATGGCTCTGACTCCCGGCCACGTAGTTTTACCCGGGCCCGCTCACCATCATGAAGGTCCTTAATGATCGTGAGCAGAGGGTCAGGTACTCCAAAAGCACGAAGAACGACCCAGAGCCCAGGCCTACTGATGGTATCATAGGCCTTGACCAGGTCAATAAAGCAGAGATGTAGGTCTTGTTGGAATTCCCTACACCTCTGCTGTAGCAGACGGACAGAAAATATGGCATCTGTGCAGGACCGCCCTTTCCTGAAACCGCATTGGGGCTCCGCAAGCCTCTCCTCAGCGTGCCTGGCAAGGCGATGCTGAATAATCCTTGCCAGGACCTTTCCCGGCACACTGAGGAGTGAGATGCCCCTGTAGTTGTTACAGTCTGTGCGGTCCCCCTTCTTAAAAAGGGGGACCACCAGGGCATCCTTCCAATCCTGCGGAACCCGTCCAGTGGTCCAGACTGTTGTTATGATGTCATATAGGGCAGTCTGTGCACAAACGCCACCCTCCCTCAGCATTTCGCTTGGGAGATCATCTCTGCCCGCTGCCTTTCCTGGTCTCAGACTCCGGATCGCCTTCAATACTTCCTCAGCAGATGGCACCTCAGCCAGCCACTCACAGGGGGTGACTTCATCCAATATTTGAGGCACCGCAGCCTCAGCAGGGTCATCCTCACTTTGTGCCGCGATGTTTTCCTGGCTGAGGGATTTTCCCTCCCCCAGGACCTCACAGAAATGCTCAGCAAATCTGCGAACCTGTTCCTGGGGGTCAGAAATTGGATCACCGTTTTTTCCCCTAATGATGGTAATAGGTGTGGCGCTGCAGGTTACTTTTTTGATGGAGTTAAATAGAGATTTGTGATCACGGGTCACTGAGGCAGACTCCATCTCCTCAGCAACCCGCGACCACCACCCATCCTTGCAGCGCCTCACGGCTCTCCGAACCTCCGAGCGAAGGCTGCGGTAAGCCTCCTCATTCTCTGACGTGGGATTCTGTAGCCGATGACAGTGGGCCTGTCGCTTTTTCTCAACCATCGTGAACAACTCCTCTGTCATCCAGGGTGTCTGGGGAGGTCTGGACCGCGTACCCAAAGCAGCCATTGCAGCTGCATGAGTCACAGTCCTAAACCTCGCCCATTTACCCTCGACATCAGGAGGAGTCGGGGACGATGCCAATCCCAGCCGCAAGCGATGATGAAATTCTCGCTTGCAACTTTCATCAGATAACTGAGACCAGGCCACTTTAGGTTGGAATGGGGTCCTGGGTGTACACCCACCACCGGAGTGGAAGAATGGCAGGCGCATCTTACAGATGACTAGTCGATGGTCAGAGGGCAGATCAGCTCCACGGTAGGTCCTGGTGTCAAGGACATGGGCTCGCATTCGCTGGTCCGTCACTATGTAGTCCAGCAGATGTTCTTGCTTGGACCCGGCATGCATCCATGATGTTGTGTGGATGCGCCGATGCCGGAACAGCGTGTTGGTAATTACAAGCCCATGGGCTGCACAAAAATCTAGCAGCCTCCTACCGTTGTTATTGAGCTGATCTGGCCCATGCCCTCCAATCACTCCAGACCAGGTGCCAGTATCATGACCAACTCGGGCATTGAAGTCACCCAACATGATGACTCTATCCCGAGGGGCCACTTTAGCCAGCACCTGTGACAGGAGGTCATAGAAGGCATCTGACTCATCGGCTTTGCCTGCATCCCTCCACGGATGTTCATCTTCGGTGGGGGCATAAGTAACCACGACCACCATTCCTCGCCTCCGGTTGATGGGAAGGCGAGCCCAAAGTAGCCTGGGGCTTACAGCTTCCCACACCTCACCGCCACGCTCCCACGCCCCCTTCATTCTTTTGTTCAAAAGAAGACCCACACCCTGTTGTTTGGCAGTCTGCTGCCCCGAGTAGAGGACTGTCCACCCCTCATGGTGGCAGGAGCCAGAGCCGGTCCACCGGACCTCCTGAATGCCGCATAGATCCAGGCGGTACCGGTCCAGCTCCCGACAGAGGAGTGGCAGCCTCTCCTCTGCAGTGAGCGTTCGAACATTCCACGTGGCCAACCGTAGTGGCTTTTCGTTGTTTCTGGAGTAGCCCCGAGGGTAGGTATTCAATCTCCTGGCTCCGCCAATTGGGGTTTGGCCAGGAGACGTCATAGACGCCTGGCCCCCCGGGGCCTCCGGCACAAGCTTAGTTGTTACATATTTCATTCGTAGTTTCGTGGTAATTAATTGAAGGTGGAGGGGTTACCAGCCCCTCGCACCCGTCCAGAGCCCCCGTTTAGCCCCTGTGGTGGACACATATGCCATGAGGGGAGGAGCCAATCAAAATTGGATCTCCCCCCACAGCGCTGTCCACGACAGAGTTGCCCGTCCGGCACCGCGAGGAGGTAGGGGGTTGTTTTGCCGGACACACGCACACACACACACGCACACACGCACACACTCAAACACACACACACACTCAAACACACACTCAAACACACGCACACACACACACTCAAACACACACAACAACAACCGCCATTCACCACTAAGTGGCGGTGACGTCACCACGACGCTTGTGCCAGGCTATGTGCACCCTGAGGCCACGTGAAGTGTCGAACGCCCGCTGGCAGGAGGTCACTGGGCAGACCCAGGTGCCACGGGTCGCTGACTGAGATGACTGGCTGATGCACCACCTGTGCCCCCTACTGTGCCAACCTGCTGTGCTTTAGCCACCCGGCGCTCCGCTCGTTGTTCTGAGCGTCGCTCCTCCGCCCTCCGTTGTTGTTGGAGGGCGACTGCCTCCAACTGCCCAGTAGCGTCCTTCACGAGCCTCCTCCACAGAGGCCGATCTTGACACCGCTGGTACCAGTCATCGGCAAGTCCACTCAGCTCCACGTCCTCCTGTACCACGTCACTCCATCTCTTCTCTAGCCCGTGCCGCGCCCGCTTAGCCCCCTTAATCCGGCCGAACAAAAGCTGTTTCGGCATGCGGTGGCTGGGCATGCGGGCTACATGACCCAGCCATCGCAGCCTTCCCCGCCGGAGGAGCTCACCGATGGCACCTTGCCCAGATCTTTCAAGGATTTGTGAGCTCCTCACACAATCCAGTCTGGTTAAACCCAGGATGGATCGTAGGCAGGCCAGCCTAAATGTTTATAACCGGCGAATATGCTCCATTAGGGGGGTCCACGTTTCGCAAGCGTAGAGAAGGGAGGGAATGACCGTGGCCGAGAAGACCTGAAGCTTAGTGCGGAGCGACAGACCAGGTAGCTTCCACACAGCGTTACGCAACCGATGAAAAGATATTGCCGCTCGACTGATTCGGAGTGAGACCTCTGCTGTTAAACTGGAGCCAGTCATAAGCACACTGCCCAGGTATGGGAAACTCTCCACTCTCTCCACAACTGCCCCATCACCGATTGGGAGTTGTGGGGGTGGAGTGTCCGATGGTACAAAATACCCAGGCAGGTGCTTAGTTTTGGTGGGGCTGATGGTAAGGCCCCACCTCTTAGTGGCACGCTCCAGTCTCAGCAGCAGCATCTCCAACTCCTCCTCTGACTGAGCAGCTATTACCAAGTCATCAGCATACATAACGTGGTTGAGCAATAGGGAGCCATCCCTTGACCGCACCCGGGCATCGATTAGCCTCCCATTATATCTGTACCATATGGAGATTCCCCCGGTACAGCTATTGAAGGCTTCACGAACTACGTGGTCAAAATAGATGTTAAATAATGTGGGAGCCAGAGGACATCCCTGTTGCACCCCAAGGTTAACAGGGAATGGCTCTGACTCCCGGCCACGTAGTTTTACCCGGGCCAGCTCACCATCATGAAGGTCCTTAATGATCGTGAGCAGAGGGTCAGGTACTCCAAAAGCACGAAGAACAACCCAG